>NW_023270854.1:56860567-57066560 GCF_011800145.1 Mirounga leonina
ATATATATATATATATATATATATATATATATATATATATATATATAGCCATACCCCAGTTAGGTTTTCTTGTTAACGTTTCCACAGGGCTATCAATTACAGGATCTCCAAGGACATTTTAATGTTTACCCTTATAAGATGACCTCTGTTCAACATAATTTTGACTGTTTCCCATTTTATTTCACTATGATTTAGAGTAACTGAATGAAATCAAAGATATATTTTTTCTGTCTTTACCTCTTTACATCTGCACAAAGATTAATAAGTATTTTCAATTAGTAAATATCATCTCAAAATAATAGAGCCACTCATATTTATCTTGCTACTGTGAGAAAACTGATGGTGATATCATAATAAACACTTTCAAGCTCAAGAGGAAAAGACTAGAGTTTTCTCTGGCATGGCCAATTTTAGTTCAGCTTCTGACTGATGAATATTTCCATCTCAGACCCTGGAATCTGAATTTTCTTAGAACTCATCAGTGTTATAACTTCATATATACCTTGGTTTTCTTCACTTTATGTAGTTTCGTATCAATTCCTTCAGCTTAAGATAAAACAATTATTTTCATATTTATGTATTATTTAGAGTTTGGATGGTAAAGATGAACTTAATCCAAGCTCCTCATTTTAAATATGAGGCAACTGAGACCCAAGGAAGTTCAGTGAATTGCCCAAACTACACAGTTTAATTACTGTGAAGTCTTAAATCAGAACCCAGGCCTCCCATCGGAATCAGTAATTTTTTTTCTGCCAAGCAGTACTGAGCTCTATTCAAAATAACTATAAAATCTTACATCTACCAGTAGCCCCTCAACTAAAAAAATGTGTACTACCTGTGAGTATCCTTTTGCAATTCTAGGCACTCTTTCCAGCCTATGGAGATCTTACCAACCCTTAAAGGACTATTCGTATCGTCCCACAATCTAAAAATTCTCCAATTCCCTTTTCTAAATTTATTGAGATATGTTTATCCATTCATGATTTGAACATTTGCGTTGTTTCCACTTTGGGGCTATTATTAAAATGCTTATATTAATATTCATATATAATTTTATATTAGTATTTGTGTAGAATTTTGAGTAGTATATGTTTTCGATTCTCTTAGGTATGTACCTAGGAGTGGAATTCACATGGTAAATTTATCAATGTGTATCTATTTGGAGAGCTGCTAGACTGTTTTCATAGGAGCTGTAGGATTTTTATATTCCCTCCAACAGTGTATGAGGGTTTCAGTTCTCCACATTCTCACTGGTACTTATTATCGGCCTTTGGACTATGGCCATTTTAGGGGTGTGAAGTGCTATCTCACTGTGGTTTTGATTTGCATTTTCCCGCTAGGTGGATATGTTGAACATCTTTTCATGTGCTTATTGGCCATTTGTTTATCTTTTTTTGGAGAACTGTTTATACAGAACCTTTGCCTATTTTTAATTGGATTATTTGTTTTCTTATTGGGTTTTTGTAATTCTTTATGTATTTAAGATATCTCTTATGAGATATATGATTTGCAAAACTTTTCTCCTATTCTTTGTGTTATCTTTTCACTTTCTTGATAGTGCCCTTTGAAGTGCAAAGCTTTTCATTTTGATGATGTACAGTTTACCTGTATTTTTTTTGTTACTGCTTTTGCTTTTGGTGTCATGTCTAAGAAACTATTGCCTAATCCAAGGTCATGAAGGTTCACACCTATGTTTTATTCTGAGTTTTGTAGTTTTAGCTCTTACGTTTAGCTCTTAAATCAATTTTGATATAAACTTATATGGCGTGAGGTAAGAATCCAACTTCGTTTTTTCACATGTGGATATCCAGTTGTCCCAGCACCATTTGTTGAAAAGATTATCATCTCCCCATTAAATTTTCCTGGCCCCTTAATGAAAATCAATTGACTGCAAATGTAGGTTGTACTCTCAATTCTGCTACACTAATCTGTATGTTTATCTCTATGTCAACACCACACTGTCTTGATACTGTAGCTTCGTAGTAAGTTTTGAGAAGTGTGAGTCCTCTCCAACTACTTCTTGATTATCCACACCGTCACCGAGAAATTTGATCATGTACCTTCAAATATATGTATAAACACTACAGATATACTAGTTTTTAAATAGAATAGACACGCTAATACACTAAATTGTGTATGATATAATACATATGCAAAAACTGAGTTTACGTGAAAATGAGATTAAACAATACTTTTAAAATAACACTAAATGTTATTTTATAGAAAATTAGCAGGTAAATTTCCACCTTCCCTTATGTCAGATTTATTTGAAAACTAGTCAAAAGGTGTTGCATATTTCAGGTTTTTAAAAACTGGCATAAAAATTCCCAAAGTCTTTTGTATCATTAATAAATAAAATAATTTTAAAAATATTTATTATTACATATTATCTCATCCAAATCACATCTTTTTAGAACATCTATTTTGTGTGTATTTTTAACATATATTAAATATCAGTACAATAGTTCATATCCATTTTTCCTTCACATAATTTTGTCACTCAATATTATAACTCTAAAATATATAAAAACATAAAATTCATCCATGATAATGTATATAGCTGTCATTTATACTCAGTCTTTTGTGTGTTATATTGTGACTATAACAATTTATTAAACCATTCAGTTTGTCCCCAAATTATTATTTTTATTAAAAAATGCTATGTTGACATCTTACTATATGTCTCCTGGTACATACATGCAAGAATATTACTAGGAAATATACCTGGAGGTAGGATTATTGGCTCATATGATACATGCCTCTTTAGCTTTACTAAATACTACCAAATTATTTTCCAAAGTGGCTGTACCCATTTCTGCTCCCACAAGCAATGTGTGGGCATTCTTATTGCTCTATATCTTTATTTCTGAAGAACGTAAAAGTTCATTTAAAAGGTGATTACTGAGCTTCTTCTAATTGATTCGAACTTTGAAGAAAAATGTGATGAGATTATTTTCTTTATAAGGACAGTGTAGCCAAAGTGGTTTTTTTCTTTCTTTATTTTATAATTTTATTTTATTTTATTATGTTATGTTAGTCACCATACAGAACATCATTAGTTTTTGATGTAGTGTTCCATGATTCATTGTTTTTGTATAACACCCAGTGCTCCATGCCGAAATGGTTTTAAATATCAGATTTTTTAGAAGAAAACTGAGTTTGTCTATGGACTATTAAATCTTATGTCTCAATTGAGAGTGAAAAACCTAACATGTCTAGAAAAATCTAATTTGGGCCGGGTCTCTCAAACATTTCTTGATTTTTTTTTTTTTTCCCTTCTAGTGCCAGGTGCTGTTCCTACTGAATCCATCCAAGGAAGTACTTTTGAAGAGAAGATATTTCTTCAGTGGCGAGAACCAATTCAAACATATGGTGTCATCACTTTATATGAGGTAGTGTATACATTTATTAGTGATTTAATTTTTCATTATAATTTCTGTGATAGCTAGACCTGCTAGTATTTAAAAATGCATAATGGCTTCATGTCTTCTATGAAGTTTAATGCCTGTGATAGTTAACAATGGTTACTGCATAGAAGCAAAAAAAAAAAACCCTGAGTTTTTCAATTATGTATCATTTCAGGATATATATTTATAATGATTTGGATGTTTCTAGACTATATGTTATTATATGTAAAGACAAAACATAGTATTAAAAAAAATCACTTTTACTAAAAATAAGTATTTTGAAGTGTACATTGATTAGGAGGCAACCACATGATCCTATTCTTGCTAGCTATAAAATAATTTACTACTGAATTATAGAAGAACGCTGATTATCCAATTAGCAAAGTCAATAGACATTGTCTCAGGGGTAACAATAGAAAAATGTCTTTTGGTTTCTTAGTATTAGCCCAAAACATCCTTTAGACTTCCTTGACTAGTTTTGTCTACTGAGCCATATCAAATGGTTGAGTGATAGAGAGCAGAGAAGAATTTGATGAATTGTTTGAGGAAAAAAATAACAGCAGTAACAGGGGGTGACAGTCATCATCACATCTGTATGAGCATCATTTCACTGTGCCTATTGTCATAGAAACAAGCAGGTGCATTTTTTTTAAGCAAGCATTTATTTGAATGCAAATTTAACAAAATTATATGTTGTTAGGTTTCTAAAAATCACGGCAATTCCTCCTATGGAACCTCTGCTTGAATACCTTTCAGAACCACTGACAAAAGCCTGAGCAGATTAGCTGTCAGACAGTAATCACCAGTAAACCCCCTCCCTGACCCAACTAGCCTCACATTTATATTTCCTTATACCTTTTGAAAATTGGTATTGAAATGCAAAAAATAATGTTTTTAATTGAAAGCTAAACAAAGTAAGAGAAAAGAGAAAAAAGTTGATTTTCATGTTAAGTTATTGGTGCTGTTCATTGGGCTGCTTCATTATAAAAGAATTCAGTGTTATGAAAATCTGTGGCTCAGCTTTGAAAGAGCTAAGTGTTATCATCAAACAAGTTCATATTTTTTCTCAGTGATCAGAATTTTTAGTTAATATTGTTGGGCCCAAGACCATTTTCTGGTCTCACTTTTGGAGATTCCTACCTAAGAATAACAGAATATTTTACTAGAAAAAATAACAGCCTTTGAACCAGTGTTAAGTTCCAAGAAATAAGTCCATCTGTCCTAAAAACCACATGTTGATATCTAGACAGACAGAAATAATAGCTAGATTCATTCTTCTTGATGCCGCTGAATACACATCTTTGTGTAATAAGTAACTTTAGCATGAAAACAATAGGAATAATAATTCAAAAGGAGAATCCATTAATCTCCGTGAATTCAGCAGCCAGGGTCTCCCATTGAACACTGATCTAAATGCTGTTATAATTGGGGATACCTGAATGTGCCATAAATCAGGGTTTTAGAAATCAGATATAGGTAAGTAGAGTAGGTTGGTTTATTTTTCTAGGTACCAAAGGGAAAATGTTAAATGTGTGAATCAGGCTTCACTGATTAAATACAAGTTTTCTGGCCACCAGATCTTTCTCTTTCCCCCATGTTTTCCAGAAGTAGGAAGGGGGGTTTCTGTTCTCAAAATAGGCCTTAGGTGGGGTCTCAGGACGGAGTTCTTCTTCAGCTACGATGCACTGTATGCTGTGCCCAGCCTGTGTGAGAGTCAGTGATAGGCACAGCTTCCTCCTGGAGCCAAGGACCCATGTTCAGCCCAACTTGGTCCCCTCCGGAGGACCACAGTCTGTGGGTACTGATATCACGCTAAGGAAATAGAACAGTTGCCCCCTCAAAAAAAGCAGGAACCTTAGGGACAGTATGTTCTTTCATAGAAACACACTTGATTATAGGTAAAAACTGGAAGGTGAGGTAAATTATCGTGATTGGAGAAAAACTTAGTAACAAATGATACAGGTGTTTCTTTAGGGCAGGGAGCACAGTTGGATCATTTTTGCAGGAGAGAAGAGAAAACAGGTAGAATGCTGTAGATGTTGTAAATGAATATGCTATGGGTTCAGGTTATTTTCAGTTTCTCTTTACGTCTTAGGAAATACACCAAACCATCAGTGATTGGACAATGCTGACATCATCGTTTTCTGCCAGGAGTCATGGCAGTTGATAGCACTAAAGCATTCTTCTGATCTTAGTCTTTGCCTCTCCTTTTCATTCCCCTAACAACCATCTTCAGCCTTCTTGAACTAGCCTTTCCTTCCTGCTCTCCCCACCTTTTTTCAGGTTCTAGCCCTTCCTGTCCCTTTACTTCTCGATCAGCCCTTTATTTTTATCAGAGTCATTTGCCTAAAACCTAGACTGATAAATACAGCCTTCCTCAACAGCGATCAAAATTTTTATTTTATTAAAATAGAAATGTAATATCGCTCTCTGAAAGAATATTTTAAGTACAGAAGTATTCAAAATAATATCCTTGCTTCCCAATTTCACTTTTCAGAGGTAACAACTGTTAACAACTGGGTGCATGACCTTCCAAAATTTTATAAGGTAGAAATTATAGTGCAAGTTCATTTATGAATAGAGATCGATAAAATTTAATAAATATTAGCAAACCCAGCATTTTTTACAAGAATAAGATGCCATTAAGACACCTACCTCACATCATTAAAAAAAAAAAAAAAGGATTCATGTTCTAAACACAAAAGTTAAAACTACCAGAACACTATAAGAAAAATAAGGTAGGTATTTCTGTAATGTATCTTACTAAGCTTGACATAAAATTATATTTGAAAGTTATATTTTAAAAGATTGACAGATTTACTTATATAAGAATTTAAACTTCTGAACAACAAAAGATAGCAGTAGGAAAGTCTAAATACAGACAGAAGATTTGAGGAAATTATTTTCAAAATTTATAACAGTAGATGGGTTGTTGGCCACAATAAACAGACTTGATAGAGATTGCTAAGAAATGGACAAAGCATTCCATTAGAAAAACTAGACAAAGAATAAGAGGAGGCAATTCATAGAAAAAAAAAAATCCAAGTAGCATTTAAGCACGTGAAGAGATACCTATCCTACCTTACTAATGATTCAGAAATGAAATAAAGCAAGTGCTACAAAAAGTTTAAGTTTGTGTAATATCAAGTGTTAAACAATGACATGGGGAAATGCATGTGTGTATAGACTGTTGATGGGAACATACATTTTGCATCTTTTATGTAGGCAATTTGGGGGATCCTATCAAAATTTAAACATTGCATATCAAGCCTATTTCTAGAAGTTTATCAGTCAGTAATACTCCCAAATACAGAGGGTTATTATATGTCCAAGTGTTTTCATTGGCTCTTGATTGCCTAGTAAATAAACTCCAGACTCCTGGTCATGTTCCCAACAACAAGCTTTGGGAACAAAAAGAAAAAAAGAAAGAAAGAAAAAAAAATATATATATATAAAAGAGAGAGAGAAAGAGGCAAACCAGGAAAGAGGCTCTTAACTATAGAGAACAAACTGATAGTTACCAGAAGGGAGTTGGGTAGAGGATGGATTAAATAGCTGATGGGGATTAAGGAGTACACTTGTCATCATGAGCACTGGGTGATGTATGGAAGTGTTGAATCACTCTATTGTACACCTGAAACTCATATTACCCTGTATGTTCACTAACTGGAATTTAAATAAAAACTGTGTGTGTTTGTATATATAGAGAGAGAGAGAAAAGAGAGAGAGAGAGAGTGTGTGTGTGTGTGTAAGGTAGTGGGAGAAGACAGAAGTATAAAAGATACTGTCCCTTCTCTATTAGAAGTAACAGTCCTAACAGCAACTAGCAGTAGAATGAAATAAGTACTAAAAGCAAATCACTTTAATGTGTGAGGAGTATAAAGTGCAGTGTCGTGTGGGCACGTAGCAAAGTCGAATGGTCTGGATTTGTCAACTCATGGGGGCATTCAACAGTTGAAGACACCTCAAGATCCCAGGCCTGGATAACTGGGCTTAACTAATCACTACTGACTGAGATAGGTAAGAGTGTAGAAAGAAGTAGAATTTAAGGTCCATGTCAAGAAGTTTCATTTCATTATTCAAGGCCTGCCATGATCTAATTCCAATTCTCATTTATTACTGCATCTCCCACTATTTTTCTCCTGGAATTTAATGAGCTTACATATATGGAATTTTCTTTTCTCTGAAAACCTTCTGAACGATCACACCACCTGCTTTTGCTTATTTCCTTCTTTCCTCCTGATGCTCTCCCCTCCTCTCTCCTCCTGTGGGACTTCTGCTTCTCTTTCAGTTTTTCATCCAAATATTGTACTGTTCTCTGAAGTATCCTAGATTCTTTCCTCCCCGGAAATCAGATTTTATTATTCCTTCTTCCAATTGCGTGGCTCTCCATTAAGGGACTGTATTTAACACTGGCTGAAATTCCAATCAACTCACACTCCCTAGAGGATTTTTAATCCCCTCCTGGCCAAAAATTGCATGTTTTTCTATTTTTGGTCCTCTATGAATCTTTTAGTTCAGAACTTGAGACTGTAAGTAGAGGAGGGGAAGGTAATTGGAGATAATTTTAGGCACCTACGTATGAATCAGAAATCATCCAATATTGACCCCATCTTACCTAAATGTGGCCCCCACTTATGTAGGTTGCATGTCAGTTCGCTTTTGACTTGGGACATCCCATAAAACTGCAAAGTCCAACGTGGAACGTCAGTGTTCTTTTTATTTTTAAGATTTTATTTATTTATTTGAGAGAGATAGAAAGAGAGCACAAGTGGGGGGTGAGAAGGGGCAGAGGGAGAGGGAGAAGTAGACTCCCCATTAAGCAGGGAGCCCAATGTGGGACTCGATCCCAGGGCTCTGGGATCATGACCTGAGGCGAAGGCAGACACTTAAGGACTGAGCCACCCCAGCGCCCCGTCAGTGTTCTTCATGTAGGCTGCATCAAAATTGCCTTGGCCCTCAGCCAGAGATACACTGCAAGCATGGAAGCAGTCCCAAACTTTCCTTCTGGGAGTTTCCTGCTGCTTTACTACAGCCTGGCACTTAATAGGCTCTTAATAAACATGCATTGAATGAACAAATGAAAAAATAAATGCCAAAAGGACATGGTACATTTGGGTGTGAGCGTAGAGGTGTTTTTCAGTGTCCTTTAGAACAACTGCTCAGATACATATAGATGGAGCATCCACTCTCCGAAGGGCAGTGGATTCTAGAGTGGATTGCTCCTATTCCTGAGGAGCTGGGTTTTTTATTCCTGGTATTCCAACTCCCAGGTCTCTGGATGGCTTTGACAGGGATCAGTGACTTTTCTGACATTTTGTGTCTGCATCTATACAACACACTTGCTTGTTAGGGATTTGTTAGAAGTGAGGGAGAGGAGGGGCGCTTGGGTAGCTCAGTCGCTTGAGTGTCCAACTCTTGGTGTGACTCAGGTCATGATCTCAGGGTTGTGAGATTGAGCTCCACATCCAGCTTCGTGCTCAGCATGGAGTCTGCTTGAGATTCTCTCTCTCTCCCTCTGTCCCTTTCCCCACCCCCACTCACTCTCACACTCTCTCTCTCAAATAAAATCTTTAAAAAATAGTGAGGAAGGGGCATCTGGGTGACTCAGTTGGTTAAGTGTCTGCCTTCAGCTCAGGTCATGATCCCAGGGTCCTGGGATCGAGCCCCGCATCGGGCTCCCTGCTCAGTGGGAGCCTGCTTCTCCCTCTGCCTCTGTGCTCTCATTCTTCCTCTGTGCTCTCTCTCTCTCGATCTTGCTCTATCTCAAGTAAATAAATAAAATCTTAAAAAAAAAAATCATGAGGAAAAGAGTCCATAATTTTTAAAAGCGCATGCATTAGTGTATATGTGCATTTTTATGGGTCTGGGAGAGAGGATCTGTTGATTAGCAAATTCTTAGAGGGCTGTGGCTGAAAGACCCGTGACGGAGCCCCGTCTAGCTTATCCTGCATGACCATGGCAATAGATGAATACCAACCCATCCGCCCCCGTGGAGCAACAGGTCCTTTGCTCAAGCATTTGCTTTCTGCTCTATAGTCAGTGCAGGTGCAGCAACATCCTACTTGCCGTGGTGTGAGCATTTGTGTAAGCACATGTGCACACCTCTTCTTCCTGGGAGCCTTTTGGGGAAAATATATACTGAGTGCCAAATATGTACTGATCACTGTGGGATCAGAAAGAAGAGTAAGACGTCATTCACTCCTCAGAAAGAAGACAAAATTATGTGAAAAGTTCCACATCCTTTGGCATATTGAAACGATGATTTAAGACTACGAGAGAGGGGCTCCTGGGTGGCTCAGTCAGTTAAGCGTCTGCCTTCGGCTCAGGTCATGATCCCAGGGTCCTGGGATCGAGTCCCACATCGGACCCCACATTGGGCTCCCTGCTCATTGGGGAGCCTGTTTCTCCCTCTCCCACTCCCCCCTGCTTGCGTTCCTTCTCTTGCTATGTCTCTCTGTCAAATAAATAAATAAACTCTTAAAAAAAAAAAAAAGACTACGCGAGAGCTTTCACAGCGTGATGATGTATCACCAAATGAACTGTATGAACTCAGTCATGACATTGGGCGTTCAGCTGAGCCAGTGATCATTGGGCCACATTTTGGAAGCTTTACAGAGAAGTAAAATGGGAACTCTGGCTTCAGATATGGGCGGACGGACATGTTTTGTTCCAATCTCACCTGAACTCCTGGCATCTTTGAAAGCATTTCCTTCTTCAGACACTTCTTTCCTTTTCTTTCTTTTGATTTCCATGACAGCTTTCTCTATTGGCTTTTCTGGCTTGTTTGTTGGTATCTCCTCCTCCACCACTGATTATATTAAATGTCACTGTTCTCTCTGAAATCGTTTCCCCAGTGACTTCATCCATTCCTAAACCATAATATTTCAATGCCGATCACCCCCACATCTCTATTTCTTGGCCATACGTCTCAAATCCCAGCTTGATACCATGCACCCTGTGTCCACAAGCCAGCAGTTCATTTCCCCTCATTCATTCCATCCCACTCAGTAAGTGGGGCCATCTTTTGTTTAAGCCCCAAACGTGGAACCTATCCTTGATTCCTCCATCTTTTCCCCCATATTCAATTGATCACCGACTTCTGTCCATTTTAACTCTCAAATATGCCAGTTCTTTTCATTTACTGCTCTCTTCACGATGCTAATCTTAGTCCCAACATGGCACTGTCAGAGGTGCTGAAGGTTCCCTGTGGTCTCTGTGGTAGTTCCCGGTGGCCTCCCTGCCTCCCTTTACTACTTCCATCCAATAAACCACTTCTTCCCCTGGCAGCTAACCTTGGTCTTTTCATAAGGGAAATTAGATAATTTGGTTTTCATACTTCAGAATATTCCAAGGCTCCCCCTTGTACGCATCCATGCTTCTTATCTTAGGGTACAGAGCACTGCATGGTATGGCCCTCACCCACTCCCCAGCCCCTGGTCGAGGGACCACACTTACCTTGCTTGCTGAGCCACAGTCACACAGGCCTTCTTTCTGTCCATTAACCGTGTACAAAACACTCCTGCTTCATGGCCTTGGTTCATGCTGTTCTTTCCCAAACTCTTGGCATGGCTGGCTCTCTCAAAGTTCAAGTCTCCTGAAATTAACTGTCATCCCCTCAGTGGCCCCTTCCACAACCATTCCTGGTGGTCAAGCACGTATCCCTCTCTGCCTACAATATTCTTTGTCTTAGCACTGTGTTTGTTTCATCTACTGAATTTTAGCATTTTAAAATTATTAATTTACTTTCTGCATCTCTCCCAGCTCCACTCACTGCAGTCCAGATTCTTAAATACCTGCGGGCAGGGCCTGTGTCCGCCCACTGACCACAGTGCTCACGGTGTCAGTGTTCACTCCATCAATATTTGAATGGAATGAATGAATCTGAGCAGGGAGAGAAAGCAGGTCACAGATAGTGCTATCACCTTCCAAGCAGGTGAACATTTATGAGCCAAAGCAGTGTCAGAAAAGCCCAGTGTTTGTGGTACAGAAAATCTTTATCCCCTGACCAGGGCAGAAGGTAATATAATGTCACTGTGTTAAGTATTCAGAGATGAGTTTGGAGAAGAAGATGTAGGCAGGTCTTAAACCCAAAGGTAGGAAGTTTGGACTTTGTCTCCTATACAATTGTGTCCCGTTAAAGTTTTTAGTAAGGCAACAAAACAAACAAGGAGCTGTACCTAGCTCTGGTGGGCAGTGCTTGTCCTCATTTACTTAGACTGTATCATAGCTGTTGAATTGCATCTCTACTTCTCCACCAGACTGTTACCTCCTCCAGGACAGGTACCATGTCTCACCCACCATGTGAGATCCCAGCTCAGAGCCCAGTGCTTGGTTCACTGGAGGCATGCGATGAATGTGTTTAGAATGGGTGAATGAATGAGTGAATGAATGAATAAACTTTGGGGAGCAAATATGCCCTCATAGCTTAGATCTACCCTCTCTGAACCACTGTTTTCTCTAGAAGTGTCAGAACAAGGACTGAGTATACAACTAAGCACACAGTGGTGCCAATGTTGAAGTCCCTCCCAGAGCAGCTGGTGGGGGACACTCTTGACTCAGAGAAACCTTGTGAGGGAAATCGGCTAGAGGGTTAACGACAGATACGCTGCCTAACTCTGAGAGTGGCATGCACTATAGTGATTAGTATATACAGCAAACATTTTCTTGCCAAACTTAGATGATTCAATCTAAATATTCTTTCAGAGAGGTCTCCCTAATTATAATGACATGGTATAAATATAAGAAGAAAGAATGTCAATTATCACTTTGTGTAATAACAGTGTTAGTGTTCATGCACATAAATTATAAATAAGTTTACCTATTTAAAAGCAAGAAAAGTGCTCAGTTTTGCAATTTAAAACTTTTGAATATGCCACATTTAAAAATTATGTCATTACAACCAGTAGAAGTTAGTAATCACCTCTAAAATGCGTGTTCGTGAATAGTTGATGAACTACTTATGGTGAAATTCTTTAAAAAAATCATTTGAAAGGGCAAATTTCAAGACACCTATGATATATTTATTTTCACACATTCCAGATGCGTCCAATGTGCTTTAAACCCCTGTTATGTGGCAACATATGAGAGCCTTCTAGAGTGGCATTGCCTGAAATGGCAGCTCCTAGTCATGCACGGTGATTTACATTTAAATTTTAGTTAATGAAAATTAAATAAAATGCTCAGGTCCTCAGTCTCACTAGCCACATTTCAAGTGCTCTGTCACCATTTGTGGCTGGTGGCTACCATCAGAGTGCAGAATAGAACATTTCCATCATGACAGAAAGTTCTATCGGACAGCATTGCTCCGAAGAAAAGAAGTAAATATGACCTGTCACGAGCACCATGGTCATACCATCAAGAGCTCCTGACACGTGTCTAGGATTTACTGTGAGAGCAGATATCTTTGCCCACATTGGTGAAAACATTTAAAAATGCCCTTGTTTCCAGAAGACAATAATCCTGTTCAGTGCAGAATCAAACTGGCCCTTAGATGAGAGATGAGGCCTTACCCTTGTACGGTCCTTATCTGTTTGAGCTAGTTGTACATTTTGTGATGTTGTTTTAAGCCAACTGTAATGTAGTTTTCCAAAGTGACATTTTGAAAACAAACAACTTCAAGGTATTAGCTTAAACCTGAATTCATCCTTTATGTTCTAATCTACTGGCTTTCAATTCCTCTGTCTATAAAAGTAATAACTCATAGCAGTTTTGGCTGAATCCCTGCACCCCTTCACCGGATCCAGGATTTGAAGAGTATAAGTGAGTAGAGGAGCTTATCATAAAGCATCCGACAGTGCATACATCACAGGGGTTTATTGGATAAAGATGTGATCCCGGTCCACCTGCTTCAGGTATTTTATCGAATTCTTACTCTCTTGCAGATCACCTACAAAGCAGTCAGTTCCTTTGACCCCGAAATAGACTTATCCAATCAAAGTGGAAGAGTTTCAAAACTGGGGAATGAAACCCATTTTCTGTTCTTTGGACTGTATCCAGGGACCACGTACTCCTTCACCATCCGAGCTAGCACAGCTAAGGGGTTTGGACCTCCAGCAACAAATCAGTTCACCACCAAAATATCAGGTATTATACCTTTGTGAGTTATGTCTTTTATCACAGGTAACGTTTTTGTATTTTTCACTGTCAAGGATACAAACCTCACCCCGACTGACCCATTGTGTTCAGATTAACACTTTGGCATGCATGAAAATCAGACTTGTGGAATTGAATGAGATACTGCAAATACTTATAATTCGGGAGCTTAAGATCCTCCTGCATTAGGAAGTAGGCATGTTGTATCAGTTTGCACTGGAGGACCTGAGCATGAGCGAGAGTTCTGGTCTGTGTGCTCCTACCCCCTTCACAGTACAGGTTACCAGAGCAGCAGCATTGGGGAGATATCTGCAATGAGCCGTGAACGACCGAGTGCTCAGCAGAAAGACAGCGTTATATGGAGTCTGCTTCCCGAAGAATCAGCCTTCCTTGGGACCTTCACCATTAGTAGTTGCGATGACAGAGGGGTGGTACCAGGCACTTACAGCCTCCAGCTTTTTGCTGGTAGAGACTCAATTATGCCATCCGACCAAAGACATAATTTGAGAAGTATTTCTGGGCATGTGCAACTGTGCAGAAAATGTCTTTGTGCTTCAGACTAGAGAAAATGGAGTTGCCATCTGCTGGATATATAATAACAATAAGCACAATTCCATGGACATTTCCTTTTTCCCCCTTTGGGTATGAGTGGTGAAGTATTTGAGTTTTGGCCTTGTCTGTTTTGGTTGGGGGAAGATGAGCAGGAGGCTGGTGAGGGAAATAACTCTTTCAATCAGTCAGTGTTAGCTAAATAATATTTAGCCTTATTTTATCTATTGTCCCTCATTTCTAGTTTTTGGAAAGTTTTTGGTTAGAATCAGAGGCAGGGAAGTGCTTACAACAAGAGTACTATGGGGTGTGTGGGTGGCTCAGTGGGTTAAGCATCTGCCTTCAGCTCAGGTCATGATCCTGGGGTCCTGGGATCGAGTCCCATGTTGGGCTTCCTGCTCAGCAAGGAGTCTGTTTCTCTCTCTGCTCCTCCCCCGCTTGTGTGCTCTCTCTCTCAACTAAATAAATAAAAATCTAAAAAAAAAAAAGTACTATAAGCACTCAATTAGGTTTTGAGGGAGGGAGGTTTGGAATTTTGTTTTTAAGCAATTATAACTTAGGAGGAAATTTTTCATCGTTTATGATTTTATTTATGAGCACAAACTCAACTTGAAATTCAATATACACTTGATACTTCATAGGAAGTGTTAGGTAATAACAGTATGGAGAGTTGGAAGAAGAGGAAGACGTCCTTGGGAGGTTAGGAAAGTGGCATAGGTCGTACATCTCTAGAGACTACTAGACTTGGAATCAGAAAATCTGGCTTCTAGTTGTAATTTTCCATGCATGCCCTCTCTGATCTTAATCAAGTGCATTGATACCTGGATGTAATTAAGATGATATAATCTGGTGCTTGAACTTATGATGGAGACTGAAGAGGAAATGTGTGCCAGTATGTGTATTTCCAAGCCTCCATTATTTTGGTAATTTTCCCCTATGGAAATCATATCTCAAAGAGTATTATCTTAAAGAGGATGTTCTTTTAGGAAAAAAAATTCATTTTTACCATTTCTGTTATATAAAAATTCTGGTTGATATGAGTCTGACCACTGTTAGCCCACCAAGTTCATACAGTTTTATCCAAAAACAAAGACAGTTAACATTTTAGTTAGCCTGCACAGACTCATCAAGAGTAACTATTTGATTTTTATAGTTCAAAGAAAATTACAGTTGGGCGCCTGGGTGGCTCAGTTGGTTAAGCGACTGCCTTCGGCTCAGGTCATGATCCTGGAGTCCCTGGATCGAGGCCTGCATCGGGCTCCCTGCTCGGCGGGGAGTCTGCTTCTCCCTCTGACCCTCCCCCCTTTCATGTGCTTGCTCTCTCTCATTCTGTCTCTCAAATAAATAAATAAAATCTTAAAAAAAAAAAGAAAATTACAGTTTATGGGCCCCAATTTTCTACTTTCATGGACCTCAGATAACTATTTTCTATACAAAATATAATTCTGTGTTATGAATCAGAGTTAATTTTTAATAGAATTGGAGTTAATTTTTAATGCTGAGAAAATCCAATAAATGGAAATGAGACATAACCCATGTCTTTTACAGAAAAGCTTTTTATATGTAAGAGATTTAAAAAACTATATTTGTAAAAAAAAGGATCACTAGTGTTCTCATCAGGTACCTACACCATGTGCCCTCCCGCATCACAGCTTCATGAAATGATCTATCTAGTCCATGGTGATGACAAAATTATTGAAGAACTCTGTCGTTATCTTCTCGTAAGAATGAACAATCTAGAAAACAAAGAATGCCAGGAAATGGACCTGGAAATAGGATTCACATGAAGTGGGGGAAAAGAATTAACATTGGTAGGATTATATTTGCCTGGCTCTCTTTATTATCTCTTTGAATTCCCATAGTAACCCTAGAGGGTAATTTCTCCTATTTTGGAAGAAGGGTAAACTGAAGCTCCAGAGGTAATTCATGTGCCTACGCTCTTAGGCTGATTAAAACAAAACAGAAAGTCAACCCAAGCCTTTCTTACTCCAATTCCCATACCTTTTCCACCTTCCTGCTCTCCCTGAGAGCCCACTAGTGGTCACTAATTTCAACAAGCCTCTCTGGCTTCTACAGTCTTCAGATCCCTAGATGGATCTGTGGCATACGCAGTCTTCCATCTTGACTTCGATGGGAGAGCTATAATGTTCAGTTTTATGATCCTAGTGATTATTTCTTAAATATGCATTTAAAGTTATTTTTAAAGAAAAGCATACCTAGCAGTAAGTACACAAATTATAAGTGCCCAGCTTGATGTATGTTCTCAAGCTAACCTACACCCATTTAGCAAGAATGGAAATTGAGAGACAGAATATTACTAACACCTCACAAACCCCCCTCATGCTCTCTCCCAGCTTAAACTCAAGATCAAAGAAGTCAACATCTCCTGGTTTTAGCAGTGGTTCCTGATATTCGGTGTAGGGTATATACACAGAGGCTGCCCATGGTCAGTTCATAGCTGCAGTTTAAGTGCACTGTGTTCTTAATGTTCTTTGCAAATGGAACTAGGAGGAAAACTGAAAAGATCGACCAGAAATAATGAGTCTGCCATCTCACGCATTTTTCCCCCAGCACCCTCTATGCCGGCTTATGAACTCGAGACCCCTTTGAATCAGACGGACAACACAGTGACAGTCATGCTGAAGCCAGCACACAGCCGAGGCGCGCCTGTCAGGTACTGAGCAGAGGAGGGGTGGGCTGGCTCCAGGGAGATAGACACTGACATCAAATTGATGAATTTCTTGACTGTGTTTTCTAGGGATTCGATGCAAACAGCAGGCAGCATGTAAACCCATATCTTTATTAGCTCTAATTAAAAGAAATGACTCGGGAAAGGGGATGTGCTTTGATGTGGGGTGTGAGCAAGTATTGTGAACAGAGTTTGATGCTGTTGCAAGTGGGTTGTTCTTTGAAGATACGGAACAAAAGCCTTAGTCTGTTGAGAGGTGGCTTTACTTCTAAAAAGCAATTGCTTGCTGCAATTTAGTTACCCAAGGGCTGATGACATTTTGATCCTGAGCTCTGTTCTTTAAATGGACCTTTGGTTTTTTGCTTGTTTGTTTGTTTACCTGGGGCTTTAAGTCAGTTAACTTTTGGGAAATGGGCTAATCTCTCCATTGAATATGTGGTGTATATTTATTTTTTTAAAAGAAACCAATGATTGGAAAGAGCATTGTGAAGTCTTTATTCAAACATATTTAAGTTTATTACCAACATGTAGGCCCAATTTCTCATCCCATGATGATTTATATAGCTAAGAAATTACAAAGTGTAACTTTTACGGTGAATGAATAAAATAAATTTATTCTTCCTAGGAAGGAGCAGAGGAATGCCTGAATAACTCTTGAGCATGAACTTGTCATAAGCTCATTAATCTATATAAATGAAATTGCTACTTGTTTCAGAAGGATTTAGATATTCTGTACTATCAGAATAGATTCCCTTCAAAATAACCTATTATTCTGAATAGCATACCCCGAGGAAACATTTACATTCCTATTTAAGGCTATATAGGGCTTGTTTCCATACTCCTTGTGTAGAATTTTACTCCATTAACCTTTTGAAACCTGGCTCTATTTGATCATGTTTTCACTATAGTGTCATAGGGCAATCAGTTGGACTTCTTTCGACATGATAAAATATGTACAAGTTTCAATTCACAGAGTTAGCAGTAAAAACAGAACAGCATTTGTTGATAGTAAAGTCCGATTAGGGTGGGATCGCAGAAATTTTTATTTGAAAAATCTAGAAAATTTTATGACACAATTTCTAGTTCACTCTGTTGACTTGACACAGTAGTAAGGGATTTTCCTGTCAGGGATTTAGGACCGCCATTCATAAGTGCAGTCTGTGAGAACACTATGAAATATGTCAAAGCTCTATTCCAAATTTAAGATATTATTACTGCTAGAAAAATGTAGCCACTGACACTACCTAGGCCCTTTGTGTTGACTTGTGTGCAGTACCGAGGGGTTGCCCTAATCCGAATGACTCAAGACACACACTCATTAGACGGCTGGCCAAGATCCGAATGTATCTGTGGCCGTGGGTCAGACGTTTTTCACTCCAGAAAGTTGAAGTATTATTAAATGAAAATTGATGCTCTGACCATGTCCTTGGGAGCATCATTTTCTTGTGACCAATTTAAAAGTGGTCTAGACTCAGCAATGCAGGCTGTTAGGACAGGGGTCCGTGTTCTCCTACCCGAGCATCACAATAAAATGAAAACATACAGCCCACTCATCTTCAAGGCCTCCAAATGGAAGGGATCTGAAATCCTAACCATTTCTCCAAAACAGCCAGTTATTCCCAATTCTATTTTATTCTCACATAAACTCCTTTTTCATTTTCTGTTCTTATTGCCTTTTTCCTTCAAACACTTTCAGTCTGATTTTCGTCCACCTCTCTGTATAGATCTTTTCAAGTCTGAGTTTTCAAATAATATTCCTTTGGGCCACCTATATCAGCCTCCTCCCCAGTTCTCCTTTCCTTACTTTTTTAAAGTGCCTCTTGCATTCCAAACTAGTATTCATATTTTCTAAGCATGCCTTTCAAAGGCATTGTCTTGTTGTTTTCTTTTATACCTTTCTAGTTGTTTTGGGGAGACTGGAGCCTTACCATTTAGTTAATTGTAGATATCTTCAGGCTTTTTATTCTTACGTTATAAAAATACACATTCAAATGCTTGTCAGAGTGTCCAAAATACACGGCTTTGCCACGTTTCACATCATTTCTTAAAGGCCAGTCACTAACTCTGCTAACATTTCAGTATTCGTCATCTAAATCTATGCTGGAATCGAGATCAGTTCTTATGGACAGTATTCAGTAAGCATTACAGGGAAACCCACTACAGGTATCACCTTAATTGGAAGGATACTTACCTTAAATGGGTAAATTTTATTGGCACAAATTTGAGAATGGAAATTATCTTGACCCCCCCAGTCAGAAAGTTGTGGGGTTTTTTTGTCATTGGGTTGGGCGTTTTTTGTTTGTTTGTTTGTTTGGGGGGGGGGTTGGCTTTTTTGGTTTGTTTTTAGTTTTTTGAATTTTTTTTGCAGAAAAGTGAATGTTCTTTTCAAGGGATTTGGTGTTACAGTACAACATAATGGGACTGATTATCTATTGAATAGATGCTAGACCAATATATCTAGAAAGACTAGTTTGGAAAAAATGTCCATAATACTCTCAAACTAAATGAGGTATATCAAAATTTTCAATTTCATTTAGTGTTTAGAGAAATGAGAACTCTGATTAGGGAATCATGGAGACCTAAAATATAAAGCCATAATGTAGATTAAAACATTTGAACACATCTGGAAATTTGCAAAATGCACATGTAGTCAAACTGCAATACAAGAAGGCTTTTCCCAAATGATAAGATAAATACTAGAAGAAGGAGGGAAATAGAAGTAAACATCTGTTTGCTTTCCTGGATTTTGCACAGTGTTATATGCTCAAAAATACTGACATTGTATGATTTCCAAAGCCAGTTCTTTCAATTGATTTGATTTTTCTTTAATCCATAATCATTGATGTTAAAAATTCAGCCCCACTTCATTTATGCACTTCACTAAGTAAGGTGGTTCTGCATTCATTCCATTACAAACACTTAGCTTGCTTAATGCAGATTCTTAAAATTGCACTAAATGTAAATGATTGCTGTCTTTTTATTGATCAACATATCAGCTCTGTCACATAAAATTATTTAAATCCTGAAATGACCAGGAAGAACACAAATTCCATCATTCTAGCTAGTAAACTAGCACCTAGGAAAGAATTTTAATGTCTGTTCATGGATCCAATTTTTTTTTCTTTAATAAGACAGGGGAAAGCTTAATTTTCTTTTACTCATTTAGAATCCCTTCATTTCTCTCTCTTCTCTCCACTGTTCATTACACGCAGACATAATCCAACAGAGAAAATCCTTGTAATTTGCCAGTAAAATAGCAGCTCTAAATAAAGAATGATTTTTACACAAACTATGTGCTTTTCTTGCACTAACAAAGATTCTCTCCGTGATTTTACTCTCATGATATATGTACTATGTGCCAATGTCCCTCATTAATGATATTTTATAGTCTCATGGTCTACAGCATGAGACTCCTTCACGTTGTTGCGCCTTAGGTGATGATATTTTCAAATGACTCTCATTTTTGTTCTTTAGGCATTGTTGCTTCAATTTATTCATAAATGTTTTGGAGCTATATGTCTTCTTAATTAAAACAGTGCTTGAATATGTTAATTAAACATTCTGATATTCATTTTAGTGAAATGTTAGAAAATTATCATTTTAAGTACTCATTCTTTGATTCATTCATTCAGGAGAAACTACCGAGTGGGGAAAACATCTATTAAGTTGCCTGTCCGTGGGGATGGGAGGTGGGCAACAATCACAGCAACAACCAAAACATTAAAGCTGATGCCTAAACATGCGAATACACTTTTAATGGATGGCAGCCACCTTGTTCTTCTAACAGGTGTAGTCCTAATTATTTTAATGCTGTGCTTTACTGTCACTGGTAACTTCTTATACTACTGATATCTTTGCAATGAACGCTTCCTCAATAGTTATATTTAAAAAGTGAATAGTTCCGGTTGCTGAGAATCAGGGCCACAGTCTTAAAGCAAATAGGAACTTCACTACATTGTGAATCTGGAAGAGATGAGGCCATAAGGAAGAGATGGAAGAAATATTTTGCCTTATTTCTTTAAAGCATGTGTCCTGCTAGGTAAGATTTCAGATGAGACAGGGAATATTTTCTGTTAGTAAAAGGTAGGCATAAATGTTTTATTCATCCGAAACACTTTTGATTTTAAAAAAAGACTTGTACCATATAAAAACTTTAGTTTCATGTATAAATCAAGAATTTATTTTTTTTATATAATATGTTCGGGTTTTTATTAAACAGATTTCACCCTAAATTCATTACTGTGGTAGACTTGACAAATGTGTGCTGTTTTCATTTACTCCTCTTTGTCACTTTTCCCTGATGCTGCTTTGCCTTAGGTAGGTAGCCAGCAAAATGTGTACAGATCTTAAAGCCTCATTGTTCACTTCTAGTATTTCCTGATTTAGCCAAACTACTCATCAAATATTCTTCTGTAACAAATCAGATAGAAAATATAAAAAATGTATTAAAGGATGCTATTTTTTTCTTATAACTGAGCTCTTTGTTGTTTGAAAACTCTATGCTGTGTTCTTAAACCAAGGTGAAGGACAGGTTTTCATTCCATTGAACATAAATAGTCAGTAAAGCAATTGTATTTATCTTAAGAAAATTTGTTAAATTTCCTAAAAATGTTTGATTTGATCCTGGAGCTGTAGGGAAAACGAGATTTGTTCTTTTTGTGGCCAACAGCTTGCACTCATGTTTCCAGCTGGTTACCACACAGAAGTTATTATTAAAGGGATTCAGCAGGAGAATGTCAGGGAGTCTATGAAAACTGCCACCTCAGAGGGGACAGTGAAACAGATCTTTTGACAGTAAAAGCAAGGAAAGAGATCATTATAGTTAATGAATGATAGGAGATAATCATGCGTTTGGTTTTAAGAAGTTTCCTGTAGAAATTACACTTTTTGGCATATAATTAATTTTGGTTTAGGAAGTTTAATATTAGGAAGTATGGACCAAATATTAATTTTTAAAAAGTTATTTTAAGGCAGCGGCACTCCGTTTGATTGTCTACCATTAGTAAGTCCAAGGAAAGACATTTTCACTCTATGACCACCACCGGCTTTGGCTAGCCCATTCTCTTCTGCTTCATGCAAGGAGCCTATAAGTAAATAAACATTATGAGGTTCTTGCGAGGATTAAAAAAGGTAATATTTTTTTAAAAAAGCATTCCAAACTGTACTTCACACCTACTAACTGCTGTATCAGTGTTTTTTCTTACATCGGCCCTTTCAAACCATGTCACTAGGTGGTTTGTGTTGTTTCTTTTCATAGGACTAACTCTGGTCCTCTAGCTCTTCCTTTTCTCATTTTTTTTTTAAATCTGATATCACAAAAAAAGGTCTTAATTTTACAAGAAAAATAAATTAAGGATTTAACAGTTGTCTATCAATAAAATCATTAATAATAGAATGCCAATAAATTCTGGTATCTCTACTACATTTTGAAATTTGATTGCATCTGGCTACCTATTTATTTCTGCATTTGCAAGTTTTTAGTTAGGAATTGATATTACAAATAGTTAATGAACTCTTCGCTGTCCCAGTTCTGTAGTACAGCTCTTTAAAAAGGTTAGATGTTTCCCTGCTGGCTCCTGAATCATTAGCTAATTATAGTTATGGCCATCTCTACTGAATAAACTTAACCATAGAACAAAAGGAAACCGAGCTCTGTTTATAACCATTCTGAAAGTGAAATTCATAATCTGACACCAGTGGGGAGTTGGTGAGACACGGAACTTGGCTCAATGATGTCTAATGTTCTGTTCACCGTTGAAGAGTCTGATTCTTCCTCCCATTTCTTAAAAAATATCTGTATGTATATTGTGATTCAAGTACCATTTTATGGTCATTTAATCATTATGATTATGCTAGAATTTATTCCCTAGATTATCTTTTTAATCAGAACAGTTTTGTCCAAGAATTTGATCTTGGGTCAGAGGAACCAGTTAAATAATGATTTGCAAATATTTTTTATTATTTTTTCCCCAAAAGTTTATGCCTTTATTTTATTTTGTTGTTGGAATGACAATATTATTCTGAGAATGGAAAAACTATCATGTAAAACCTCACAGCACAGAGTTTACCTTAAGATCCAAAGATCCTGTAATACAAATTTAAAGTAATATAATTTTAAATTAGCCTATTATAAGTCAGTGTATAATTTCCATATCTAAACAGCGCTTTGCTCTAAATTAATTAGAAACTGCTGAATCTGTCAATAATCAAGACCATTGTGACCTGAGACACAAGATAGCATCAGGTGTCATGCATCACCTTTTAGGCAGGCAGGCAGAATCACTCTTTCCTCCTTTGGCATATTCTAAGGAAGAAAGAGTAATATTCAAATAATTACTCTGTTTTATGGGTCACATAAATTGTGGACCTAACTTTTAAAATGAGCCCCAGGATATAGGGAAAGGACATACTCGGAAGTTAAATAAACCTAGTTTCAAATCCCAGCTCTCTCAGTGACTAGCTGTGTGACTGAAGAATCACATCTCTAAGCCTCGGGTCCCTCATCTTTGAAGAGCAAGGTAATATCACCTTATCTCAGGAGTTGTTAGGATTATAATTATTAAGTACTCACTAGGTTTCGGGCACTGTGCTGAGTACTGGGAACACAGAGGAGCCTGTTATGGGCTCTCTTCAGGGGTTAACAATCTAGATGGGAGCGACCAGCATGTCATCTGGTGGCCTGTTGCAGGGATGAGGACTGGCACAGAGAGGCCAGGGGCAGGGGTTGTACACAGGACGGTCAGGTAAGACTTCAGAGAAGCAGCTCTGAAGCCAAGCAGCTGAATCTTGCAGATGGATATTGTCCAAGAGATGTATGTCCTGGGGAGGAATTTGCGGAGGAGGTTAAGTGTGTGGCAGGGAATAAATAATGAGTGAGACAGATGAGTTCCAAAAGGGCAAGGAGGGCTGAGCGAGTTGGCCTGATCTGGGAATGAGAAGTGTGTTAAAATTAGAGTGGTAGAAGGGGCGGGGGGTGGGGGGGGGTGGGCAGGGAGATTGGGAGATCGGGGCTAGATTGGGCAGCCTTATGCTCCGTGCCAAGGAGTAGAGATGTAGCCTTTCGGCAATGAGTAGTCACTCAGGAGCTTTAGGCAAGGAAAAAAATGTAAGGAAGATCAGCCCTGCAGTGGGGGAAGGGTTAGCCAGGGACACAGCATAGGAGAGCTTCAGAGGAAGTGTGGCTTGTGGATGTGCTGAGCCCACTCTTCCTTTCCACTGGGCCCAATTACCAAACTTTAGGCATGAAGGGAAGGGATCCTGCAGGTGCCACATGTTAATTTTTATTAGAGACAGTATTTAAAGGAATCCAAACCATTTAGTCCTTTTTAGGGGGAAAAACATATTGACTAACCAAAGCAACTAGTGATATTAACTGTTTAGAGTATTGTTAAAGTGGACACTGGAACACTAGAAACTGAAAGCTGATCTTAGCAATGACTATCTAGTAATTTATTGGTAATTACTAATTGTATGAATATTTTTAAATCTCAATTTTCCCAAGCCATAGAAACATGGCATTATTAGTCCCCCTGCTTGCTGAGAAGCTTCTGGATCTTTCTCCTTTTGCTTCCTTCCTTTTGCTACGTCACCCTAACCCCTTTGCCCTGAACCTGTGCTCGCTGCTTTTGGGATGATTATAATCTGTACTGGGTTGTGTATGCAATGCCTGCTGAATGGACACCCTGGTGTCTTTGCCTACTGAAAGCCAGAGTGCAGAGGCTTCTCTGAGCACCAGTCTGTTTAGCGGATGGTTGTGGCTAGTTCTTGCCTAGGGCCAGGGAAGACCCAAGTGTTGGATCATACTATATCTTGTTTCTGCTGTCTCAAAGGAATCCATGCTTCTCTCAGAAAAACTAGGTGCTTGAGACTGAAACTATAGATTACGTGAAAGCCTTTGAGTATTGTGTACACTAGAAGCCAAAAGTTATGCATGACTGTCTCCCTAGAGGTGAGAGCAGGTAGTGCTCTGCATTCCCTGACCCAGACTGACAGCCGCCCAGAAACCATCCATCAGGGTGACGGAGGTAAGCATACAGGTTGATCTCATTTTCCACTGACGATAGAGAAAGTTACATGCTGCTTTCCCCCCATCTCTCTGGACCATCTGTAAATGTTAACAGTGGAATAATTTACAAGTAGTCTTTGTTGTAAATCCAGTGCGCCAGAAGGTTACAAATGCCTTGAACTGAACACTGCATCGCCTTAGTTACAAATCCCAAAGACGCTATGCCCTTTGCTCTCAGGAGCTGCTAGGTCTTCCTAATCACAGTTATTGATTCCAGGGTATTTAAGGGATGAATTTCTAGAGGCGTTCTGAGCTAAGACTGAGAGCCTTTGGGAGCAAAGATCTTGGAAATTTTGATGAAGACTAATTGATTTAACTATAGATGCCTCATTTTTACTTTTTTAAAGTGCTAAAATCACATATATCTGAGAGAAAAGAGCCCAAGTTCTAAGAGGCTGATCAAGTCATGTGTGGCGCAGAGCCGGCAAGCCAACCCAGTGCGCTGCTTAGAGCCACAGGCTTTCAGAGCTGAGGAGCAGCCCCGAGAGGATCTGGCCACTTTCCGGTTGTGACAGCACTTTTGGTCCTGTTGTGGGGGCATAGCCATATCATGAGTGTGGTTTTCCATCAGCAGAACATTTCATCCACCAGCACATATAAATACATTCAGTGTGATTGTTGATGGCGAGAACACTAAAGCCCACAAAAATTCTGACATGCCTTCTGTTTCATCAAAAATGATTTCATTAAATATATTATTATCTGATGCTTGGTGGTCACCTGTATTTGGTTTCCAGCTACTTAACTAATACTCCTGTTTGATGTCAGCCTGTTTGATAGCAGAACCTCAGGAGCTCTGGGAGTTTTTCCATATCACCACATCGCTTTGGTGTGGTTCCCTGTGTCCTAGTTATTCTACTTCTCTGCTTTGACCTGAAGGTAAATATCTTGACCAGTGTTGGTGCAAGTGTTTTCTGCTCAATGAGAAGCCATAAGAGCTCTCTGCATTGTTAGTATCTAACATTCTTGTCCTCTGCCACATTGCAAAGTGTTAGAGCAAATTTCACAGTTGACATTTGGCTATTATTCAGTCATTCTTCATTCATTTACCAAATATCTACTGAGCACTTTTATGTTCAAGTCACTGTGCTAAGATGGTGATCAAGCTGGAGAGAAAAGTCCAGAGTATTCCAAGAGCATCTGACAGAGGATGAAATCTCAACCAAGGATCAGGATAAGCTGTTCAGGTTGAAATGCAAAAGAGAAGTAGGAGGTAGCCGTGAGGGGCTAAATGCAGGTACAGGTCTATCCAAGAGAGGAACAACCTGGAGAAATGCCTGGAAGAAGAGAAAGTAAAGAGATGTAAACTGGGGTCATCTTCGTAAATACAATTAAAAACACACACAGAGTAAATGAGGTTTGACTAGCACTCAGGAGTGATTAGATTTATGCATTTAATGCTGAAAGTGAGCATTTTCCTACATATAAAATTCATGTAAATGTAATAGGAACTGCAAAAGGATCATAAAATAATTTTCATAATTTAGTTTCTGAGTATCATTCACTACCTCAAACCTAATTAAGTGTGCAATAAATGTTTATTGAATTGAACCTCATCTTTTTCTTGTGAGCAAAAGTAACTTCTATAGATAAGAAGCCAGAGGACTAAAATCTCCTTTTAACTAGTTGGACATATTGGGAGCAAGAAAGATTTTAAATTTATATTTCCATCCTTAAATAAAAGTTATATACCATGTCCTGTCCATATAGGACAGAAGCATGAAAGAATACCCTACCTTTACCCTTGAATCAATTTGTCATTTTTTTAATTAGAAGAGGAATTCAGAAAAGCTATCAAATAAGCCATTACTCCAAATTCAGATTCCATCAGGAAGATCCCTATAATCGTGCACATCTGTACTGACTCTTTTGGAAGCTATCATGCTTCTCACCTCTCAAGATCACTGCCCCCCCCCCCCTTTACTTCCATCCTCCCATCACTGCCTTAGTTCATGCTTTTGCCTTTCTCAGCTCTCCAGTCCCCACTGCACAATGTGGCTGCCCAGATCTTTCGCTCTCCTGCTCCATAATTCATCAGGGCTTCACCATTGCCCTCATGATATATCCAGACTTTGTTTAACATGGACAGGGTCTCTATCCAGTCATTTCCTGGGTCAGCCTCCCTTCTGGCCATCCTAAAAAGATGTAAATATATGCTCAGTGCTGAGAATATGCCAGGTTGCAGTTGATGTGTTTTTAGGATGGAATCTTCTTTCCTCTTCCCTCCTCTACTCACCCACAACCCCCAACACACGCAAATGATGGGACTGTAGGATTTTTAATGGGGCAGAGATATGATTGCATTTGCACATTAGATCAACCACTGGGGCAGGGCCAGAGAGGAAGGAAAATTGACCCATAAGTCTTCCTGGCAGAAAGTTAACAGGTTGCCCAGGTGGGTGCTTCGGTGTCGTGGCCCCCACCAAACCCGGGGGCTGTTGGGTGGGAGGAGGCTGGCAGGTGCTTCCATGGTACACTCTGAGTTTTCTCCAAATGACTGAAGTGAGTGGAATTTGATGTCTCTGATGTAAATCATTCTAGGACTTCATCTAATTAAAAGAACATTTGGCATGGGCCTGAAGCCTTGAGGTTGTGACCTTGGGCTATCCTGTGAACTTTGGGCCTTTCTTCAGTTCTAAAACTGCAGTCCAGTACACGCTCCACCTATCTCACAGCCTTGTCAGGAAGATTAATTCAAGCAAAAGTTCTTTGTAAACTGTAGTGCTTAAAAAGGGTAAAACTATGATATCAGGATCTGCTCAACAAAGCATGTTGGCTAGATTGCTATTTAATCTGGATTCCTTTATTCCCTGCTTTTGATAATAAACTTCAGATTTCTAATCATCACTGTCCTTTAACATTTATGCCCATTTACTGTGATTATCACTTAAATAGGATCTATGTTCTAGGGGTGCATGGGTGGGGCTCAGTCAGTTAAGCCTCCCAACTCTTGGTCTCAACTCATGTCATGATCTCAGGGTTGAAGATAGAGCCCTGCATTGGGCTCCATGCTCAGTGTAGACGGAGTTTGCTTGAGATTCTCTCTCTCCCTCTCCCTCTGCCCATCCCCCTGCTCGCACTCTCTCTAAATAAATAAATAAATAAAATCTTTAAAAAAATTATAAATAAATAGGATCTATGTTCTAAAGGTAACCCATATTTTGACAGTAATTTTATGGAAGTTGTAAGAGCTATGTGTATTAATACTGTACGTTCATCTCAAAAAATCATCAAAGTTTCAGAAGACCTTGTGTTCTGTCAACCACTATTGGATGGAGAAGTTACAAATACCAGCTCTTTTCTGGGAAGTAAGGCACAAAGGTCTTCAGAATCATAAACAATGTAGCCAACCACCGCATGGAGTTTGATGGTCTTGGGTTTAAATCCTGGTGTGTGTTTACACTGTTAACCTTGGGCAGGTCATGTAACTTTTTTGAGTCCCATTCCCCTCATCAGTCAGATATGAGTAATAATCTACCTCAGAGGACAGCTGAAAGAGTAACAGTCAGCAAAGCACTCAGGATAGTATCTAACACAGATGTTATCTGCTTAACATAGGAAAGCTTTTCTTATTTATTATTGATGCTATTCTGGCCTATACTGATGGCAATAACATTAACTAGATAATGTGGTGGCCCCTTCTGCCCACTAGGTCCTACTATAATATTCCTGAACTTCAGTTATTATCTGAGCAGTCTGTCATACAGGAATAATAATTACGATAATAAAAAATGAATAATTATTGTGACTTGGACTGAGTAGCTATCATGTGCCAGGCTAATGCTTGGTCCTTTATGAAATGGTTTCTAACCATCAAGAGCAGACATCCTCATCAGATGCCAGCATCCTTGTACACAGGAGGTACTAAGGTCTGGGGAGGTGAACTCTCCCTGTGCAGCCCCATGTGACCAGTGAAGCCAAATGCACGTCAGGCACGTGCTCCCTCCCAGGAGCGTCCCTTCTCGGCCCATAGACCTCTTCCCTGCAGACTCTCTCAGGAACCCAGCCTGGTTACACCTTCCTTTGCAGACGTGGGCCACATCGCAAATTAATATCCTCTTCTTCATTGTCTCTTCTAGTGTTAAGAAAACATGTTAATTATACCTTCGATTTTAGATTATGATCGTTGGAATCTTTGGGGTTTATCCCTGTTACCTCTTAGAGATTAGGAGGGTTTTTTCATGTTGTTCTCTTCGTTATTATTTTGAAACCAACTTATTTGTTTCTTTTTTTGGTGAAGCCCAACTCCCATTACAACTTACTCATTGTTTAGCAGTACAGTTTTGAGTACTTGGAGGACTTGGATTAAACAAATTTGCTTTAGTGTATTGGATTGTTTTAATCAAATCAGTCTTTTTTGTTGTTGATATATGTGTTCTTTTTCATTTCACCATTCTTAATAGTCTCCAGAGAATGAAGAAAAAAAGATACCAGTTCTTTTGAAATGCTTATTAGTGGCTTTTTAATTGCTCCCTCTTATTTCTTGAAGAAATGTGAACTACAGGAGCATCATAAATTTGGGGGCTAAATGTTCTTTTGTCAGTGCTTGAATCTTTTGAAAGGTTCTATCTGGTTCTATTCCTTAAATTCTTTGAGGAGAAGAGCTCTAAATATCTGACTTCCAACCTAATTTTTTTTTCCTTTTTTTCATTGGGATACACATAATCACAAAGACCAAAATGTCATTCAATGGTAAAACTTCAATTTTATATTACTATATTGGGCTTGGTTTTTTTTATTACTTCTTATAGCTGAATTGCAACAGTGTGTGTTAACAAAAGGTGCTAAATCTCTTATTACCACCACCACCATCCTTCCCCCACCTGATTTTAGGTGAATTTTATTGTATTAAAAAATAATACTCTGGATTCCTTTACTGCCAGGAAACAAAGATCATTTTTATTAATGTTGCTTCTAGGATGACAATGTCAGTCATCTCTTTGAAAATTCATTTTGGAAACTAAGTTTGTTCTTCAAGAACCCTTGAAAAGAAGCTTTAAAAATGGCAAGGGAAGATAATAATAATAGAGTAGATGTATTTGAGCATTTATACAATGAAACTTAATTTAACTTTCCCTCAAACTCCATTTCAAACTTGCTTTTTGTGCATGAAAATATAGTGCATAGCTTTCCTTCCCCTATTTTTCAAATTTTCTCCTCTTCAACATAATCTCCTCTGAAGGATTCTATGTATTAGATCAGAGCTCCGGTGTTATTACCAGGGCCTCCGCGGCAGGTGCACCAGGGAGCAGAGGCCCCCATGCTCAGGACAGCAGCTGGGCCTTCCATAAAGCAGAGAAGCTGCTGGTGGACAGGGGCAGCCGGAAATGGCTCTCAGGGCCAAACTTGACAACCACCCCCAACCCCAAAACACAACAGAACACAGCTGTAGGGGCACCTGGGTAGCTCAGTTGGTTAAGTGTCTGCCTTCAGCTCGGGTCATGATCTCAGGGTCCTGGGGTCAATTCCCACATCGGGCTCCTTGCTCTGTGGAGAGCCTGCTTCTCCCTCTCCTTCTGCTGCTCCCCCTGCTTGTGCACGCGCTCTCTCTCTTTCTCTCTCTCAAATAAATAAATAAAATCTCTAAAAAAAAAAAAAAAAAACCCACAGCTGTAGTATTTTGATTTGACCTTAATGATTAACATGGATATCAATTGAAATACTGACATTGAGAAACGATCGTAACCTGAGGATTGATCATACAAGGCAGAAAGAATAGTTGCAAATTTGCCTGACAGCGATTTGGAGAGAGCTACGTAGAGCAGAACAGAGACCAGGACTGCATGTTTGTGGGCTTCTTTCCCCACCCACCCCCAGAGAGCAGAGGCAGCTCGGGTCTTGGTCCTCACAGGTGGCCATGGGGGTCAAGACAAGGAGCCCTGCTTGCCATGCCCTCTAAGGCAGGTTTCAGGGAACTCTTGGGGCAGCACTTGGGGAGGTATCCAACCTAGGGCACAGCCCATTACCTTCAGTCTGCTGTACTATTTATTGATAAAGGGTCCTTACAGGTTCTTGGAAGCTGTTGCAAGCAGGCATTAGTGAGTCTGAGGTTAAAGCTTGTTGGAACTCCGGTGGGGTTTTGTTAGCACCAGTGGTTGGAGAGAATGGGGACTATATAGGGAATCTAAAGACATTAGCTTTTTTGTTTGTTGTCATGCCTTTAATTTGGGAAGAAAGCTGGTGGCTCTAGGCAGGACAACAGTCTTTGGGTGTTACTGGTGGGAATGTTCAGGTACTAGGTCCAGCCCAGATGTCCTCAATGAAGAGATGCTGTAAGAGCTTGGCTTAAACATCATCACTCTTCCCCTGCATTCCATTACACTTGGTACAAACCCAGATGAGGTCCCTGTCACAGCAGTTGTTTGTTTGAGTGACCTATTTCTAATACCCTTAGGCTGGTCTTCTCAAGGACAGGGACAGTCTGTGCCAAATTCCTCCTCCTGTTCTTCCCTCGTGCCTGGTACCATGCTTGTGAAACATGATAAATATTGTAAAAAGGAAGGATGGAGGACACATGAATGAAATAATTGTCTTCTCACGTATTGATGTAGAGACTTGCCTAATCTTGTGCCAGGAGTTATAAAATATTAGATCTTGAAAGGATCTTATTGGTTAGTCGATGATTTAGTGGCAAAGCTGGACCCACTTGCCTATGGTATGGTGACTCCCAGTTCAGTGTTCTCTCCATGGCACCCACCTTTGGTTCACCTGCCTTTTGTTTTTTTGTTTTTGTTTTTTGTTTTTTTATTTGTAATTTTTTTAATTTGAATTCAGTTAGCCAACATACAGTACATCATTAGTTTTTGATGTAGTGTTCAATGATTCATTAGTTGCATATAACATGGAGTGCTCACACATCACATGCCCTCCTTAATACCTGTCACTCAGTTACCCCATCCCCCACCCACCTCCCTTTCCACAACCTTCAGTTTGTTTCCTGGAGTCAGGAGTCTCTCATGGTTTGTCTCCCTCTCTGATTTCTTCCCATTCAGTTTTCCCTCCCTTCCCCTATGATCCTCTGCACTATTTCTTATATTCCACATATGAGTAACACCATATGAGAATTATCTTTCCCTGCCTTTTGGATGGTGGCATTTATTTTCCAGCTCACCTAGCCTGCAGTATTATTCCTTTTAGGGACCGAAAGATTCTGAATTGAATATAATACAAACATGCAATAATGAAAACATTTAGTGTGGCTTTGATGGTATTTGATTTCCATTTTTATTCAAATCACTAGTGCTTTTTAAGAAAACATACTTTCATAATAGTAGCCGACCTTGAATTATAATTTTTACCATCATATGTTTGTTATGAAATTGTGATGATTAAATTATGATTAGCTTAAGTGAAATAAAATCTGCAAAGGAAAATGTCTTCGTTTGTGAAAATGGGGAGAAATCATTCTTAAAGAGGTTCCACCTAGGACTAATTTACTTGAAATTTGGTGCCTGTTGTGAAGATTAATAACAGGTGGCCTTTTACAGAGCTGCTCAGCCTGAGTCTAATGTTTTAGTTGTTCCTTTATTATCCCAAACCTCCATAACTAAAGGATTTTTTTCTTCCTGCCCTTTGTTCACAATATGGAACTGTAATTGACTTCATATTTCTCACCCAACCTTTCAGCTGTAATTAATATTTTATTATATCAGATTTTATCACTAACTAGCAGAGCAGCAGGGTATCGGACCGTACGCTCAGGCATGCTTGCACATACACACATACATGCATGCACACACACGTGCACGTGCACACACAGACACACAAAACACCAGTAACTTACGGATGCTAGGCAAGCTCCTTGTGATGAATTATGGCTGAGAGAACGTAAAATATATTTGTGGTGTCCCACAAATATTCCAAAGCAATTTATGGCCAATCTTAATCTGGAACAGAGTAGGACAAAGAGAAATTAAAGTTGCTAACATAAAATATTCAACCCCCCAGATCTATTTATGCTGTGTGGTGTGTTACCCAGTGCCCACTCTCTGTGCAAAACTAGTTATCAGTCATCATTTAGTGACTTAATGAACGGGACTGTGTCAGGTCAGCAACTCTCAGCACTAGTGTTACATGAAGGACTCTGAAGAATCCTGGTCATGGTGGTAAACATATTGAACATATTGAACTGACCTTTTATCCCCCTAATTTTTAACTGGTGACAATACTTTTAAAGCTTAGTTTAGTTGTACGAGGTTGTTTGAATTATTAGGGTGTTGTTCCAGTAAGTGTTGACAGGTTTAGGACCAAACTTTGGTTTGGGAAGGGGAAGGATCAAACCAAAAACAGGAAGAAAATAAATTCTGTGTTGTTGCATGGCAGTAAACTTTAATTACACATTTATTTTACATGCTTTGCATCTAATTTATACTTTCATTTTCTATTGCCCCCCAAAAAGTAATCTTCAGGAAGACAGAAATACCAGTCTTTATTATTTTTTATACATATAGAATAGATGGTTTTACCAAAAATTGCAAATCAAGCTAAAAGGCACTATTAGGTACCATGAAATGAACAATATTCTAAGTCCTTGAAATGATCAGAAGTGCAGACTTTAAAGGATTAGCAAAAGCAACAATGAAATGGATTGTTAACTTCTCTCCCTCTCCCCACTCCTCCTCACCCCCTGTTCTGCTATCTGGTTGGATAACCTTCCAATATTTTATGCTGATAAGAAATAGAATAAGTGGATAAGAAAAATGGACTTAACAACTAAGGTGTTTAATCTTGAAATGAATTAAGACCAAAATTTTAAAGTCAATTTCAACTCTGCAGCAGGCTTCCCCTCAACGTCTTCAAAGTTAGAAAAAACCAAAAATATCTCATCACATTTGAACTTTCAAGTTTAACAGAGTACATGAAAGATGTTCCGATGTTCTTCTCTAGGTTATACGTCATGTGCTAGTCTATATAAATGCAGATTTCTTATCCTCCTTGTAAAAGCCTTAGAGTTTTGTTGTAGGAAAGCCTCGCATAAATTAAACTTTAAATTAAATTTCATTCCATAAGAAAGTTATGGTATAGTGATGTCACATTTTTGGCAGATTCATCTTCACTATGGATTGTGCCTTCATATTGCAAATACCATAGGAAGATTTTATGTTACTTTAAATTCCGGAATAGTGGAGGAATCAGGATAGGGATGGTGTAATTTTAATAAACAAAGGGAGCATGAGTAATACATTAAAAGGATAATAGAATTTTAATTCAGCTCACTAAGCTAGAAACTTCTGCTTGGTTTTCCATCCTCGAGAACTTGCTTTTTTTAATCATCTTCTTAGAAAAACCATTCAGAGAGAAAGATTTTCAAAGCTACTTTTTGAGATTGCAATTGTGGTTGGACAGATTTTATGAAATTCACTAGTGAAATAATGTTATTTGCACCAGTGAAAAACATATCAGAGAGTTCTGTTGAGGTGCCATTGACCTAGGTGCCAATAATGTGTTAATTTCCATCAGGAAGACAGCAATGTGTGGCAGTTGGGCAGCAGATAGGATTTAGCTATTTTTCGTTAGTGCTTGGACGTTGATAAAGGGGAATAGAAAAGAGCTGCTTGACCTTTCAGTGCTTAAATTATTAAAGAGCAAATAGATTTGAGGTCTGGATGCTTGCAAATCTAATTTCTCTTGTGGAGCAAGGATGAAAAGACATTTTAGGTCTGAAATTGCTCTAGTCAACTTAGTTCTTCCTTTAATATATCTGAAGATGGGTAGATGGTAGCCATTTAAAAAGTAATATATCTGTGGAGTGGAGCAGAGTGTATAACATATCAGCTGGCTGCAGTGGGGACCCATTAAATGATCATTTAATTCTCAAGTTTTCATCTAATCCTCACAAAATTCCTGCTTGGAAAAATTAATTTCTTCCGCCCATATTCACATAGATGGCATTTAAGTCACAAAACAAAATTTTCTTTCATTAGGAAATGTCAAATATCATATTGTTCAAGTTAAAATAGGGCAGTGCCTGGTACGTAGCAGGTGTTCAAAAACATTTCTTAAGTTAATAAATGAGTATATATACACACAGCACAGCACACATACTAGCAAAGTTGGGGAAAAGATGAATGGGAAGTAAGAGATGAAGGTGTGAGAGGGGATAGAAAAACAGAGGAGTCAGTGTTTGATTCTCTCAGGGCTCATATTTAATCGTGGGTTTTCTTGCATAAACTTACAATCTAACCAGCATCCTCTCATCATGAAACCTGTTTTTTGTTTTTTTTTAAGATTTTATTTATTTATTTGACAGAGAGAGACACAGCGAGAGAGGGAACACAAGCAGGGGGTGTGGGAGAGGGAGAAGCAGGCTTCCCACGGAGCAGGGAGCCTGACGCGGGGCTTGATCCCAGGGCCCTGAGATCATGACCTGAGCCAAAGGCAGATGCTTAACGACTGAGCCACCCAGGCACTCCATGAAACCTGTTTCTTGATAATTTCTTCTTCTCTTTGCACTTGGGTATTCAAGAAATGAATACAAAATAAACTTAGTATTAAATTTTAGTAAAGCAGGGCATATTTGTGATTACCAGTGTATTTCTTCCCTACCACTACATATAATGTATATAAAATAGAAATTACTTGTGGATTATATTATGCTTTCAAAAATATGTGCCTCATCATCCACTTCAGAGTGTGCTGAGATAGAGATGACTAAATCACAGACCTGTTCCTCCAGGAACTTGTGAGGTTTTTGAAAATATTGATAAATAGACACAAATGATTAGTAGTCTTTACAAGAAACATATTTTTGTGAGTGTGGAGCAAAGCAAGAGTACATCAAAATGGGGGAGCAGATCATAAGCCCCTGAGAAAAGGTTCATGAGAGGGTCTCAATCTTTTTATGACTTCGGGTCATCTGCTGAGAGTGGCGAAGGATTTCTGTGTGTTGGGGAAAACAGCATTTCAAGAACAAACTTGGGTCCAGGCCAAGGTAGAGGAATAGAGGACAAGGTGTTTGTGATAGGAGAATTCAAGATGGTGGCACTTGGACAGTCTGGAAGTGGTTGTGCTAGTCTTTCATCTAGAGGAGTTGGAAATGAAAAGTGAGTGATTACTGTCCTTGGTGCCATTGGTGACAGAGTTGCTGGTTGGGATCAAGAGCTGGAGAGGACACCAGCCAGGTGCTGGCCTCAACTGCAGATCCAGGAGCATCCTCCCTGGAAATTATTAATGACTCAGCAAGAGATGGGAGAGTGAGTTGAGGTCAAAGGTGAAATTACCATTTATAGCTCTGTTTATGTGATAAATGAGAAAGAATATACAATACTCAAAGTCAGTTGATTCTGGGAAGTAGGTGGGGACCAGTTTGTGTGTCAGTTGTGTCTGCATAAGAGGGGAAGATGCCCCTGGGGCAGACAGTTCACATGAGCCCCTTAACCAGGGCTTTTACAGGTGATGCTAGTACTGCCTTGTCTGATGGTCATGAGACCACGTCTGCTACTTCATCACCTGTGAGCCCCAGATGGAAAAGGCACTTCACCTCTGAACCCCAGTTTTCACACCAGTAATATTTTACTGATATGTAAAGGAAAATAAAGCTGACCTGTGCAAGTCTCCCAGCCTAGTACTTCCTGTATGGAATAATTTCTGCAAATTTTTTCTTCATATGTATCTTCACATTTCCACTTTGTGTAGTATATGAGTTTTACAGAGTTGTTTTTAAAGTGAAATTTTGAGAGGCCCTTGGTGACTCAGTTAAGCATCTGACTCTTGGTTTCGGCTCAGGTCATGATCTTGCATAAATTAAACTTTAATGATCTCAGGTCGTGAGATCAAGCCACATGTCTGGCTCCACGCTCACCTGGGAGTCTGCTTGAAGATTCTCTTCCCCCCCCCCCCCCACTCATGCTTGTTCACTCTTTCAAATAAATAAATAAATCTTTAGATTTGCTCTCTGGGCAAATGTACTCAGCAGTTGAAAATAACATTTCTATTTTGCTATGATTTTGTGGGCCAGCAAAGGCTTGTCTGCACAGTTGCTGCTTGGGGTCTTGGGGCTGCCATCATGTGATGTTCAGCCATGTGGCCTTCCACAATGGTCCACACACATGGGCATCAGTGATGCCAGTTGTTGGCTGGGAGCTCTTTGGGACTGCAGAGCAGAGTGCCTGCATGTGGCCTCTCCACTGTGGCAGGTTCAGGGTGATTGGACCATATACATGGTGGCTGGCTTTTTCTTCCAGAAAACTATCTTCCCTGGGGAACCAGGCTGAAGATGGCATGACCTCCTCTGACCAATGCCTTGAGAGTTACCCATTGTCCCACTGTTACATTCTTTTGGTTGTATGTTGTCATTAAGATTGGTCAACCCCATTCTTGATGGGCTACATGTAAGAAGTTGCAGATATATTTTAAAATCACCACATCTAACCATATATGTAGGAAGTCAGGGAGAAGGGGGTGAGAAATCAAAGTCCACTTTACCTCCATATGTGTTCCTTGTCCTCCATAGAGGATGATTCTTCCTTTCATGTCAGATCCATCACACAGTGAGAATTCTACCAGATTTGGCGGAGTGTTTTACATAATCAATAGAAAATCTCTAATGTTAAGAGGTTAGGAAGTATTTCTGGTTTTTATTTAAGTTTACATCACACTCAGAATTTGCTTTATCATTGTACTGTAATCCTATTGTACTACCTGTCTAGCAGTCATTCTGATGTTCTACAACAGTTGATTTTTATTTGGACAGAATTACAAACTGAACTGCAGCTGCTACATTGCATTCCTGTAATGGAATGTGTTAAGTAGTTGTACTCCCAGAAATAGGTGATTTCACTGAGTGCATATTCGGAGTTCACAAGGGCAACACCCAAAGAGGGACCTCTCCAGGCCCTCCCCAGGCAGGTGGGGTTGTTAGGCACCTCTCTCCTGCTCTTCTTGGGCAATAATGAGGACCCGTATGAGCAACTCTAGGATTGCAGCATTGTTCCAGGGAGTCGTGGTGCTTTTCTGATACAGTGAGAACAAGTTACATTTCCTTGCCAGGATCAATCTATTCTGATTCAGTTCTTGAAAGCTGCTGTCAAGTGTTAGTTTTGCTCAGTATCAGAAACTTATTTTCACCAAAACTGCACAAATGTTCATCATTCTGGTAAAATATATATCTTAATAGAAACATCCATCCCTTCAAGATTTGTCCCATTCTCCTATGGCTACTTTGAAATTCAGACATTGGAAGGGGGCGGGGAGGAAGGGGGGTAGGTGCTGGGACACCTATCCTTGCAGGCATCTTCGGAGCATGCTCATCCCCATCTTATCTTTATATATAATTCAAAAACCTGGTTCATGACCTACTCTTAGAAACTGCTTGTAACTCCAAGGCTTTTGAAATTCCAGTCTCTTTGCTCTCCTTACATCATCTCTTTCCATTGATCTGATATGGTGAAGGGCAAAAGAATATAAGAAAATATGGGAAGTTAAACTTTACTTAAACATGAATTACGTATTGTGTTTTGTGACTTGTTAAAACTTCACGTGCATTCATACAGCTGTGATTGAAGAAAATAATACTTTGCCTTTTTTTAAAAAATAAACTTACAGTGAATATAATTTCACTTATTAGGTAAATTGAGTTACATGTGAGAAAAACATTATTTTAGTGTCCTGCTCACATAAACAGCAGAGATTGTTATATAATTTTTTTTTTAAATTTTCGTGAACTTTGTTTCCCTCAATACGTTGTATTATCAGAGGTGAGAGAGTTCTATGGGAGAATATTAAGCTCCTTCCCGCTCTTACATTGAGCAAGTGTTGAAATGTTGAGTGAGTATCCATTATATACTAGGCACTTATTATTGACTATATCCAGTGCATTCTTTATTTTGAATATCCGGTGGGCCCCAATTAAAGGCAAAGGGAATCAGCTCAATTATCATAAAATATCACTGATAGTGCTTCTTTTTCCCCTAGCGTCTATCAAGTAGTTGTTGAGGAAGAACGTCCTCGAAGAACTAAAAAGACAACAGAAATCTTGAAGTGCTACCCTGTGCCAATTCACTTCCAGAATGCGTCAATATTGAACTCACAGTACTACTTTGCTGCAGAATTCCCAGCGAACAGTCTCCAAGCTGCTCAGCCTTTTACTATTGGTGATAATAAGACATACAATGGATACTGGAACACTCCCCTTCTCCCCCATAAAAGCTACAGAATTTATTTCCAAGCTGCTAGTAGAGCCAATGGGGTAAGTTTTATAGATGGCTATTTACTTAGGCTATTTAGAGTTATTAATGTGAACATAGATTAAAGAAGATAGTCATAAGAAAAAATAAAGGCATGTTTTTGTGTGTTTTAACTTGGAACAAATGGGGGTTTTCTTTCTCTTTCTAAACTTATTTTCACCTAGAGAAATTTATGGAAAGAAATGAATATATTTGTATTTGTGTTGGTAGGAAGAATGTATTGTCAACACGATGGTTTTTATTTTCAGTTTTTACCTGCTATCAAAAGTTGGCTAGCAATTCTGCTTAGCTTACTATTTTACAGGAAAATAGTATAGCTACAACACATACATTCAGCTCATTTAAAATTTTGTGAGATACACAACATATGTCTTTTCAGCATATTCTATCCCATTTCTTTGGTTTCACGAGAGTTTATACTTCCTATAGCTGTGACTAAATTAGGTGTCTTTTTTTTTCCTAAGAGAAAACAGCTTTAGAAAGATAAGATGAAAACAAAATAAAAACTATGGAGTCATGGGGCGCCTGGGTGGCTCAGTTGGTTGGGCGACTGCCTTCAGCTCAGGTCATGATCCTGGAGTCCCGGGATCGAGTCCCACATTGGGCTCCCTGCTCGGCAGGGGGTCTACTTCTCCCTCTGATCCTCTTCCCTCTCGTGCTCTCTGTCTCTCATTCTCTCTCTCTCAAATAAATAAATAAAATCTTTAAAAAAAAAAACCAAAAAACTATGGAGTCATTTCTGAATTTTTTTCCCTTTCCTGTTCAGGCCAACCCAGAACTCTGGTAAGATATAAGATATAAGTCGCCTTAAAAAGAAGTGTGAGTTTTCCAGATACCACCCTCCTTCACAGTATGAGTTTAAGTATCATCACTGACTTGACTTTTGCCAGTGAAAAGGGGGGGATTCTAGGACCCTGAGTTCTCCTCCAGTAGTATCTGCCCAGAGAGCAAGCAAGGATCTGAAGAAGCCAGGGCCACTAGGCAGAAACATTTTGGGAGTAGCTCCTCATTCATCATCCGCTCCAGAAATTCCCATGGCCGCCAGCTCTGGAGCTGGAAAATGTATCTGAGCGTGGTTCAAGTAGTAATCATCTTGTGAACATGTATCTTAGCGGGGTTCCAGAAGTAATCATCATGTGATTAACACCACACTCAGAACAATGAGATCATTCCTTATTGGCATTTACATAGAATGACAGATAGTTTTATTTGTTTTAAATAAAACATGAATAGTGATTTTTTTTCCCCTCTTTATTTGACACAGGAAACCAAAATAGACTGTGTCCGAGTGGCCACAAAAGGTAGGTTGAAACTGTGGGATGCTCTCCCAGTTTATGTCCTTTAAAAATTTAGATGGTATTTCAAAACTTCTTGGAATGTTAACTTCATTGAAAGAAGTGTGTGTATGGGTGGGTGGGTGGGTGTGTATTAGAGTCTTAGCAGTTAACATTGCCTCACTATTTCATGTAGATACTTTTTAAAATAAGGAATCATATAATTGTGTTCCAAGCAGTTTTCAATGGTTAGCTTTTTCAAAATTCTTTTAAAATAAAAACAATGTCTATGTGATCTTAGTACAGGTTTTTTAAACCAGAGGAGTACTATGACTAATGAATCTTCATGTGCAAAGTAGTAAAATATTGCCTGCTAGTTTTAAGCAAATACTTAGTTATAAGAGCTCTCCCCAGGGGAGAGCATGGGCTTTTTTTGCTGATGATGGGTCTGTTGAACCCAGTAACTGGATGATGTTAGTGGAACTTCTGTTTCCCAGACCTGGTTAAACTTCTGAGAAAATGTGATCAAGGACCAGATGTAGAAGTGGCTGGGGCAAACCAGCATAAGCTCACCACACACAGCCTTCTAAAAAAGAGAGTACAGTTGTGTGTGTGCATGAGTTGTAAGGTCATCTTCTCAACCTTGCAGCGTGGTTTTAACCAGCATATGGGAAGCATATGAGAAAATGCTTTGAGAAATGTAAAGTCCTGCATTAAAACGAGGCATTATAAATTAACACTTGTGGTTGAACACGCCCTTTCAGACCATCCGAGTGACCCTCAGCACAATGAATTCTGTGTGGTTTAATTTAGAAATGATGGCTTGAAGGCACCGTCAGGTCTGTGGTACTAGATGTAATCGGGTTGTAGGCAATCACTTGTGTTCTGTTGGATAAAAATATCTTATTTTTGTTGTTTCCCTCTCAGGGAGCATAGTTGGATATGTCATGGACGTCCATCTGCATTTTTAAACTTCTCGTTGAATTCTTATTTCATGAAGATATATGACCTTTTTACTCAGTTAGCTCGACAGATATTTCTTAGTTTCATGGTATGTGCCAAGCACTGTGTCAGGTACTCATGTCATTTGTATTTTGTCAGTCTCGTGGGCTCATAGTTTCTGTTTCCAACAATCTATTTATATTTATTTTGAAACACTCAGTTTTTTATATCATATTGTACCTGATTAAGTGCCTTTATTTTTAGGAATAAATTAATAATAAATGAAATTACAGATATTGGTTGTGTTTTATAAACTGTAATATGCTCTTAGCTATTAATTATTACAGTATTATGAAGACCCTCGAATGAGGTATCGATGTCCTGAGACCTCCAGACCACCGCCCATGCTCCAATTGCTGGATTGAATTCTCCTTCCCCTCGGGGTCTGAAAGAGTAAATCCAGTTCCACAGTGCCTAATTTATAATGCCTTACATTGAACATCATAGCTGAAAGATTTGAAAGCACTTTCATACACGCGTTATATATTTCTTCAGCATTACTGTGAGAAAGGAGGCAGGTATTACTATTTTTAATTTTTAAATTAAGAAAATGCGTATTTTTAGAGACGACTTGACTAACCAAGGTCACTCAGCTGATAATCTGTGGGTCAGGGCTTAATTCCAAACTTTTGGACTCTGACCCGAAGTGTTTCACTATGTTTCACAGCTCTTCGCCCAGCTGAACCTCTAATATATCCAGTTACGGTACTGCGTTGTATAAGTGTCTGCTCTCCCCTTGATTAAAATCGAGGCCCTGCCCAGTTTCCTCTGAAAGCAGTGAAATATCTGTCATCATGTTCAGCTACATAGCTAAACAATTATATAAGTAACACGCTTGTAGATACGGAAATCTGACGTTGGCCGTTTTCACAATAGATTGGATTAAGTGGTGATTTGGATCCTTTTCTTCCATCAGCTAGATTTAATCAATATTGTCATTTGTTTTTCAGTTCACCCAAGGATGATTAGGCAATCAGATGACCTGATTGACTAAATATTCCCCACTCATATTTTCTGAGTCATTTGCAAACATTGATATAGCAACAACCTCTATCCACATCAACTCTTTTGGGGAAAGAGGGGAACCGATGTTAAGAGAAATTATGTAACATTGTCATGTCTATTCACGAAAGCATAATACGAGAGGACACCTTGGGAAAATATCTCCTTGCAGTTGGAACTGAACTGTCCCGTACTATTTTATTTTATTATGTTCTACATGCACAGATTCAATGAACTTCCTTTACAACACAGTCTAATGCCCCACCACCACCACTACAGTCAGATCATTTTTCTTTATTCATGCTAAAGATTCTTTCAGCAGTGCAGGAAGCCATTCCATCTTGACTACTTAGTCAAAACAGAGAAATAGGCAGTTCTAATAACCTTACTGGTCCTCTGCAGTAAAGATGCTGGAAATTTAAAAGAGTTCAGACTGTGTTTTTGCCACATGTGGCTGGCTGACAGTGTGGTGGATTAATTGAATTTCCAGGCACTAAACCACTTTCCTAAGCAGCATTTTGAATTTACAAAGATGTCGATGTTCTCATGAAACAACTGTTGACAAGTATTATAGAGAAACTATGGAGGTAGATTTGTTTTCACAGGAACCTAGTTTGTAATTTCAAGTATGGGTATGTCTCTTAAAGATATATTTCATACTGTTTATACATTTAATGTTGTGATTATTTTAATAATATTCCATGGGTGTATTTTGACACTAATCATCTCAAATATAAAGCCTCATAAAAATGAGACATGGGAAAAAACCCTAAGGTGTGTTCTTACCTATCACCATATGTATGGGGGATTGCCTATATTTTCCTGTACCCTTTAATTTATACATCCAGATTCCTCACAGGTATACGTGACTGTATTTTTATTGTTGGCTATAGGCAAACGCATCACAGAATATTCTATCTCTTGAGTTAAAAGATAAAGACACATTACAATAATAGAATATGCATGATGTTTGGATGTTACCCTCAATCTGTATGGTGGAGTTAATAGAATAGCTTTTAGCTATTCTTAGATTCTCTTAGTTTTATTTTGATTTTTAATCACATTCGCATTTTTATAGTTGGATTCTTTTCAAGACCACTTTGGTCCAACTGTGTCTTAGCAGTTAGCGTATGTATTTTCTTTGACTTTTGCATACCTTATGGTTGCCTTGTGGTCAGTGGTAGGGTTGAAACTCTTTATGCTCGTTCTGGAAGGCTTTGTTCATTATCAATTCTAAACAGACAGGATACACTTAAAATCAAAATCTGTCTTGTAGGTAATTTAGACTTCTCATATTAAATGAGGTATATCCATTCTAATTGATATAATAATCAGTTTAAACTGTATACTTTGCATCAATCTTCCATAAAATAATATTTTCCATAACATGATACCCTCTGTCTTTCTCCTTGACAGTATAGCCATTTGGGGGCTTTCTTGTTAAACATTTATTTTAAAATGTATGTGAGCACCTACTAAATGTTAGGCGTAGTATAATCTGTGAGACTTCCTAGTATGTAAATATATCACTTTTAAATTTTTAAGGATTTTGAGTTCATAAAAGTTTGGGGTTTTTTTTGTTTGTTTCTTTGTTTTTAGTGTATGGGGGCTAGAGTCATATGTGTGTACTTATTCCTTTCTTTGCTGTGATTTGGCTAACAGCAGTATAACTACAACTTGAAACAAAAACTTCATGAGAACACATGCTAAATTCTTTTCAAAAGCATTATAGGAGTCTAAGTCTTAAAAAGAAAAAAAAACATTATTTTTTGTCATATTTTGAGATGAATTTTTGGTGCAAAAAATGCTTCACTGTTTTTAAGCTCGGTATTTTATTTAACTTACGTTTATACTGCAATGTGCGTATGCTTTGCTGGAAGACCTTCAGAAAACTTTGAAGGATTTCCATTGTCCTGATACAATTCTAACTAGATTCAGAAATTTGAATGTTTCTTTTTTTAATCACTAGGCTCTTTGAGAAGAAGTTTCTCTAGACTGTTTTCCTATTCACTGTTTTGTTCAAAGAAACACCATAGTTTCTAGGCCACAATGCTACAGAATGAAAACACACTGATAAAAGAGCTGAAAGGAATGTTGACATGCAAAGCTAATTAAGATTCCTTTTAATTACTCATATTCAATACAGGAGAAAACAAATTATATAGTAAGACCACTCATCTATGCTAATCTGCTATCATTTAGCTATGGATTTAGAAATAGAAATATAGATATGATCTACATTTGTCATTCAGCATTTTGTAGAGAAAATATTTTCTTTGATTGATCTGAAATAGTCTTCCCAATGTGCATCATGAGTACAATCCAGGCCCCTGAGAAGTTACTAAGGAAAAGAAAACCTGTTTAACTTTGTCCAACCCTATGTTTCCCAAATTATTTGATCCAAACTCATTTTCCAAGAATCACGAAAGTCATGCCAAAGAGTTTGGTAAATACTGGTTCCTCACATCCCAGAAGACCCCACCACATGCAACTGAGATGATACTTTGCAAGTCTGATCCACTTTTTGCTCTTCCATTCATACCTTTGGGCCTAAAAGAGACCCTAAATTTATCACCTACTATCAGATACTGTCTTCAAAGCAGAGGATTGGGATTTCTGACTTTACCTTACCAAATTTAGCAGTATTCTGTTTTGTAATGCATTTTTATTGATATTTTAAGATGGGGGCAGCAAATTTTTAGGCAAAGGGCAGAGGGTAAATATGTTAGGCTCTGTGAACTATATGGTCTCTGTCACAGCTACTCAGCTCTCCCACTGCTGTACAAGAGCAGCCGTGGGTGATGTGTAAGCAGTTAAGTCTGACTGTGTTCCAATAAGACTTTGTTTGCAAAAGTAGGACGTGGGCCAGCTGACTCCTTTTTAAGGTAATTTGTAACAGAATCTAGTTTTTTTTTTTCCTGGTAACTAAAAATAATAGTCACAAATGAACGCTTTAGAAGGCAGAACATAGAAATCATATAAAAACCCCTCCTGATATCTATAATGTACCTTTTCCATGGGGGTTTTGAGCCTCTGATTGCAATTTGCCTTTCCTTTAGTTGTGAATACATGGCTGCCCAACATAGCCATTTTCAAGTAACTTTTTGTTCATATTGTTTACCTTTTTCAGTATTGGGTAGATGCTCTGTTTTTGATCAGACAATTGTGCTCGAAAGCAGAGTAGGTCACATTTTCCTGTAAGTAATAGAAAACCACACAGGAATGTTGGTTGAACAACAGTAGTCTATGCCCAAGCAATCGTTATATGTATAAACTTGGTACCAACTTTGTAACAGGTCTTAGAAATTACATTTTACTGTTTGCAATTGATTATATCAGGATGGAAAACTGCATACTCTATCCTATCAAGAAAATTATCTCTGTAATACCTCAGGAGTCCTCCATGTCCTGACCCAACTGGTAGTTTATTCATCTCACTTAACAAGACTAGGAAGTTTTCATTAACAATGTGTGAAAGACAATTATCCCACTTCTGAATCCAGTTGCTACAGTTGTCTAGTTATAAGGAGCAGCACCGTTTGAATGGTGCAGAGGGGTATTTCAAAATATTATGCAGCAGCAGTTTTGGGTTTAATTGTCTGCAGATGGTAGATGATCTATTTTCCTTACTCGCTGCCACATTTCTAATAGCACCCAGGCTGTTCCATGTAAATTAGTAATCTTTCATGTAAGCCTGTCCTTAATTTTCCAATATTTTTTCTTTGCATCATTTTCCAGCTGTATCATGTTAGAACTGACGTTTTAATTTTCAATATTTCCCCCAATATCTGTGTGTCATAAATGTTAACCACTTAAACACAACTGCTGAGCTGTGCAGGCAAACCAAGAAACCCCACTGGTCCGATTCAAGAATCTTAATCATGTCTTGGGTCACATGTGGACCATGACAATGATAGCAAAAGCAATTACTCATTTTCCTTTCTTTAACCGATGCTTTGAGATGCATTTTTTTCAGTCCCTTAATGTGACAAAATAAGGTCCCTAAATGGAAATGTTCTACATGAAATTTAGTTATCAGAGAAATTCCTCTACCTAAAAAATGTTTTTAGTGAAAGAAGATAATGTGCTCCACAAAGGTGATTTTAGCAAGAAGAGAAAATATTGTGACTTCAGCAGCAGAATTTTAAGTAACCTAATAAATTTTAAAAGCCTAAAGTTGGGATCATCAGAATTAGCAATGAACCATTTAGACGCTACGCTCAGTAGCATTTGGAAATACTATTCAGTCTAGAGCCTTATTTAGGACTTATGTTTTGTTTTTATTTTTTTCCCTTCAGTTGATCTACCCAGAATCTCAGCCAAAGCTTGCAACTGTGTCATAGTTAGAAATCTAACTGCCTGATGAAAGCCTGTTTAAGGGAAAAGAATTCCAAAAATTCAACACTTTGCTATGTGTTTTTTTCTTTTTTCTTTTCTTCTCTTTTTGTTGTTGTTGGAACAAAGTTGAGACGATGTGATATACTGATCGAGATTCTCCTTGCTAGCCTAGCTTCAGTCTGGCTTTTTCTTCCCTCATGCATGCTGACCTGGGAATCTTCCTTTGCCATAGCTGCGATAATCGTGACTCAGCTTACAACACCTTACATTCGCATCGCCCCTGCTGCAGGCGACGACCAACTGACAGGTCAGACGTTCAAGTATAGATGAGTCATCTTGCCCATTTCCTGCTCATTTTTCTCAGCTTTGTTTCCCCTCTACATTTCCTCCTTTGCTTAAGGCTTGTTTACAATGTTTCAGACTCTTGGTACAGACCTGTGCCCGCATTAAATTAAGTGATGTGCTTGGCCTCTTCTGTGTGTGCATTTATACCCATGCATTAAGCACAACGCCACTGCATGTTTTCATTGTGTGTTTGTCTGTTGGTGTGTTCCTTTCGAGCCTAATGTTAAACAAAATGAAATTTGCTGGACTTGCGGTAGCAATGCCATCAAACGGAATTCAATCAAAATACAGAAAGATGATGTCCAGTTATGCAAATTAACCTAAAAAGCCTTTGCAATGTGAGGGTGAGCGAGGTTTACTTTTCACCTTGTAGGGTCTAGTTTGCACGCACATTTAGCAATGCAGAGTCTTGAAATGGAGCCACCCAAAGCTGTTTGGGGTGACACTGTTCAAACAGCTTTTCATGTACATACAACCGGAGCAGAGCTGATTGCATTCCTTCTAGATCCTTGTTTCAAAGCAAAGTGTTTATATAAAGCAGTGGCACATCTGCAAGTCAAATGCATTGAATAATTTAGGGAAGTTTTTAAAAAATTGAATGGCTTAGAGTCATGCTGTTGAACTGTGTGCTTCTTTGTAGAAGGAAAAGCACACAGAAAGAATTTAGCTAAGAGAAATTAGCTTGTCCATCTGTACTATCTCTAAAGGTGTATGGACATACGTATAAACTCATAGGGAAAGAGTCCGGTAAATTACTCCAGACTGAAGGTGAGTGGTCAGAGAACCCCAGAAGACAAATTTTTGTCCTGCAGCAAAAGCAAGCCATTGTCAAGATTTCTAACAGAATTACATGGGCAGGATTCAAATTCTGGTCTCAGAGACATGATCAACATTGTAGTTTGTGGCAGGTATAGGCGTGGCTCAAGCTGAGTAAGAACATTCAGCTGTTTTCCATAGAATTTCCACTCCAGCAATTGTTTTAAGTGTATGAAACGAAGGAATATTCTATAACATTTAAGAAAAAAAAAGTATAGCTTAACTCATGGTAACAATTCATAAATCTTCAAGTTTTTCTGTGAGCTTATTATTTTGGCAAATAAAAGCAACTGAAACTCAGGAAATGCACAGACTGAGTTTTGTAAGGTGAAGGAATGTAGGCTAATACTACTTCTTCCTCTCCTGGCATTCTGTACATATTTCCAGTCCTCTGTTTCAGGGCCTAAAAGCTATGAAGTTCTTATTAACAGTTCTGCTTCTGTCGCTTCCAAGTTTCTTTTTAAGCACATTTCTTTTATTGATTGAAGTCCTACTTGTTACAGACTCTTTCTTATCCGGAATTTGTGAAGTGCTCTTCCCAAACAGTAGAAGTACTTAATGGATAGTGTCTTCCTTAACATAAGCCCTCCGCTCTAAAACCTTCATATTTAAGGACTGGCCCATGGCCCATGGTTGGGTTAGGTGTCCAAGTTGAAGGTAACCTGAGATCCTTGAGCAAGTCGGACCCCCAGGTGGCACCATTGTTGTCAGCAGACCATTAAAAATGGGTTGGCCCCATTATCCTATAAATAAGTGCTGTGGGAAATATAGTTAAAGAACCCCCTTCTCAAGCTTTGCCTGTATCTACTACTTCCATATGAAGCATGCTGTTTACTAGGCATGAAGTAAGTGAAACTCCTGAACATAGATTTCTCTCTAAAACTTGCATAATTAAGAAGATACCTCATAAATCAGCCTCCTTCACAATGCTTTCAGATCCAGCGTATCTTGTTATTTGGGAACTAGTCTGTGAAGGACACATACATTGCTGTACTGTATGGCTGCCATTCTTTTAAGGGCTGCAGGATATCTCCATCATTTACTTTGCTTTATTAGAGATTAAAATGTTAGAGTGTTAGAATAAGCCTCAAAAACCAGTAAAAAACTACTCCCGATCCTTTTTCAGTATTTACTGCTGATTTTAATGATGGTTAATCTAACCCAGATAAATTCAAAATCAAGTAATAATCCTTTTGCATTTTCCATTTGCATCAGCCATCAACTTTGATAGCAGTAACACTGTCTTTTTTAAGAGATTTATTCATGAGTCATACTGCAAGCTTGAGACTTAATGCATTCAATCACTGATCTGACATTTGTTGACCACCCTCTGTGTGCCAGGTATAGATCTACTAACTCTTATAAAGAGCTTTACTCTGTATGGTTGCCCAGGCTCTTGGCATCAGGCATTTTGCATTAGTCACATCAAAACCTACGTACACATGTGCTCTTAGGAATGAAAACTTACTGTCATGCTCGTCATTTAGCAGTTAGGAAAAGACAACAGTTTTGTAACTAATGGGCGAAAAGGACATGGATTGCCAAACCTTTCTCATCGTGCAGAGCAGCTTAGGAAATGGTCCCTGGGACAGTTCTGAACGCTGCACATCTGTGACCCATTAAACTGTTCTGGTTTTGTTTATTCGAACAATATGGTCCCTTCCAGAAGCCAACAGGAGACGCATGAGGGATACATTCTGAAGTGCCCTCGGCAATGTTTTTGTTCATTTTGTTGTATCTGTGCTGACATCACACTCTTAGAAGTGCTATTCAAGGCTGTGCTTACACTGGGAAACCTTAGCAAGATAGTCCTCTGCAGCATAGCTCCTTTGTCCCAGAACTCGGCACATGTGGCTTGGGTTTTCCGTGGGACCTCACTCGCTGTCTAACACCAAAGAACACAAGCACCCTGGTGACCTGATGTCAGCACCAGGACTGTGCTGTACACAGCAACCAGCTTCTAAACATTAGCTGATCTGATTACTGAACAAGGCAGATCAAACCGCAGAATGCTAGTGTATTGGATGAGCGGGACTGTCACTGCACTGGGCAGTGTTTCTTAAAATTTGTTTTCTGCAGTCAACAGTGAGAATACGTCATCATCCAATATACACACATAGACCTACACATTAGTTTAACTGAAGCAAAGGCATTAGAAAACATACTGCTAAGGCTACTCACTGAATAAGATGCACTCTGATGTGTTCTATTCTGTTCCATCTTATTCTATTTTTTAAAAAATTCTGGTCACTACCTACTAAACTGATTTAATTTCCCACTCTTGGGTTGTAACCCCCAGATTTAAAAAATGCTTTACTCAACCACTGGATTTAGGAGATTATAAAAGGAAACAGTATATTAACTGGAATAAAGGTCCTATCTACCTGAAAACCACTCTGAAGAGTGCACACAGAGAAAGTTCTAGAAACTGGAAATGCTTCTGGTTTCTACTTTGTTCCCTTTATTATGTGATTAATTGTCTGTAATATAGTACTGCTTTGGGAAGAAAATTAAAAGCTGTACATGCTAGAAATTTCTTTTTAAGATTTTTTAGTTAATTTTATAAATATCTCTAGGCTGTTTATTTTATATTAAGATAGTTCTGCTTATGATTTAATAACCCAGCCAACTCTGAAATGCTGTGGAGAATGTTTTCCTTAAACAAATTTTTTATCATCCATTTTGGTTAACCCATACATCTAATATGATAAGATCTGTATCTTAGAATATTTATAAACAAAGTGACTTCTGGGATTCAGGTACAGATCAGATATATCAGAGCATGTAGAATTACTTGCTAGATATAATTAGTACTGAAAAAAAAAAAAAGAGAGAACTAGCCAAAGATTATTCCCACACAGTTTCAAGTTTTGAAAAATACACATGTAGCATATGTCTGTATTGTCAAAGATAAACACAGCTGGACATTAAAGCTATAAAAACATTTTATTCAGTAACTACTGACTGTAGGGGATAGAGGTGGGCTCCGTTTTGATTTTTGCAGAGGGGACTGGCATTTTAAAGGGAGAATGAGGGGATAGGGAGGATGTGAGCAGGGGCTCAGTAGAGTCAGGGGAGTGAAAATTTACAACAATCAGGAAGGGTGTGTTGGTCCACAAGACACCCATCTGGTTGGCTAACTGGCATTTATCCAAGTTGGGCCGCTCCCCTCCCTCAGAGGCTGGGACACTGGGGCCCTGTCTTCAAGTGTCACTGGAACAAACCGTGAGTTCTTTGGGCAGGCTCGAGTTTTCTCAGGTGAGCATTTTAAGGGGGATCAGGCCACCTGGGTCTGCAGCCTTGAACAGTTAGAAACCATCAGTGTTCAAGTCTTTACAGGCCAAGGTTGAGGCCTAGGGGAAGAAGGGCTCAGGGGAGCCGGCTGGAGTTTGGTCACAGAGAGAATCTTTGCCAGTATATAGGCAAAGTGATCATGAAATAAATCCCAAAGGATTTCTTTTTCTCCTTAATGTGGCTCTTAAAGCAAATAGCGTTTTTATTATTTTTATTTATTTATTTATTTATTTATTTATTTATTTATTTATTTATTTTAGAGAGAGTGTGCACATGGCGGGAGGTGTAGGGGGAGAAGGAGAGAATCTCAAGCAGAGTCCTCTTGGAGGTGAGCCTGACACAGGGCTCCATCCTATGACCCTGAGATCATGACCTGAGCCGAAACCAAGAGTCGGACTTTTTTTTTTTTTTGAGTCGGATGTTTAACTCACTAAGCCCTCCAGGCACCCCAATAGAGTTTTTTTTTTTAATGTAAAATCTAAAACATGGAAGTCACTGAACTAGATTCCACTGAGGAAGTCAAGCCACTGAGTGTATGAGGGACGCTATGCTAGAGACTTCCACAGGCATTATTTCACTCAGTCTCACAATAGCCACCTGAGAGAACATCGTCACACTTTTCAGTTGAGAAAAGGAAGCTCAAAGGAATTAAACACCTCCACAGGCCCCAGAGTACTGAAATGCAGTCAAGTCAGGGAGAGAAATCAGATTCCAGGCTTTGTGACTTGAGCCCTGGGCTCCTCTGACCTCAGCATCTGTTTGAATTTCTCCCTTTTTGCCCTCCGTGCCCTCCGCACTCTCCTCTGTCCCCTCCTGGGCTCCTCAGGCCTCACTTGCTTCCCACCCAGCCCTGAAACCCCATGCAGCCCTGTCATTTGGGTTTTTATTGACACCTGGGCCCTCTGGGCCCCTCGCCCCCTTGCCCCCACCGCACATTATCCTGCTCCCCAGCCTGAGAACCTCCTATTGCCTGCTTGCCTGGCTCCTGTTTTCATACTAACAGGTGTTGCTTGACAAACAGCAGAACAGGCAGATTAATTCTCCTCCAGGTAGGTGCTTTGCCCCTCACCTTGGTGTTTCCCACTGATCAGTGAATGTCCCCTGCATATGCAGTGTTAGAACACTGCCCTCCATGCCCACCCAGCTGCTCCCTCAGCCCCGAGCCCTGAGACGTCTGGCTCAGGCCTCCCCTTCCATTGCTGTGCCCTCTCTCCTGGGTGGGCTGCCTTTTGCCAGCCGTGGGATGTTCAGTTTCCGTCACAGCCCTGCTGGTCCTAGCCATTGGGTCACAGAGAAGGACACCTTTTCCTTAGGAACAAAAACTGTAATTGAAGTTCACCAGCAACAGCCCAAGGAGATTTCTTGGACACTCACTGATGAGTGGGTCTGCAGCAAATATCAAATTTAAGTAGACCCTGAAGCCCTAACACCATCTTTCCAGAACACGTGTTTCTCCTGCCACCTTTACAAAGAATGAAGGAGAGTGCTAGATACTGTATGTCTCAGCTCATGGATTTTGAGCCCTAGGCTGACACTAGGCAGGGAGCCCAAATTAGGATCTAAATTTGGTGGTGACTGTAGGGGGCGGTACATTGGGAAAGGTAAGGATCTCAAATCCTTCATTCCACAGATGCTCGTTAATCAGTTGCCAGAGACCATAGGGATACATTGTCTGGTCCAGTCATTCTCAAACAGTGCTCTGTGGGGTTCCATGGGAAAGCCTCAAGAGCCTCCTCTCACACAGGCCTCTGGGCTGGGCAACAACTTCATGTTAGAAGTTATGGGTAGCAAAGCAGGTGGGAACATGGGCTCGAGAACTAAATCAGTCACGTTCAAATCTCAGCTGTGTCACTTACCAGCAGAGTGATCTTGTGCAAGTTACTTCAAATCTCTGTGCCTCAGTTTGCTCATCTGTGAAATGGGAGTTACAGTTTTACTCACAGTAAAGTTGTCAGGATTAAATGAAACAAGTAAAGTACTTAGTAAACCCTCAATAAATGTTAGCTATTACAGTTTCTCTACCTTAACACATTCTTTTCAATTATGGGAATGATGCAAACCCTTTCATTCCTTCATTGATTCATCAAGCACATATTTCCTAAGTGCCTGCTCTATATGGTAGACACGCTCTTGGGATATGTCAGTGAACAAAGCCTATAAAAACTCAGATATACTCAACAATTTTACCCTATGTCTATACTGACCTCATCCCCAGCCCCTATAATAGTGGTCTTTCTTTCTACATAAAAATATACAAATATATCCAGATTTTTTCACTACCACTTATACACTTAACTCTGCCACTTGCATTTTACATTTAATAGGCAATGAATTCTTCAAGCCTATACCTATCAATCTAAGACATTCTTTTACCTAGTTGAATATTGTTCCTCTGTAGGACCATGTGATGATCTATTCACTCAGTCCCTTGTTAAGGGACATTCAGATTTTCACCATTTTTTTTTTCCTGCTAACAACAACAATCACCACCACAAACTGGAATAAATAACCTTCTGTGTATGTTCTTTCCATTATAACATTTATTTCTTAATGATTCCCAAATGTGGGTCAAAGGATAAGTTCATTTTTTATGTACAACTGGCCGTATTCCTTTCCTTCCAAATTGTAGCAATTCATCCCCAAGTACCTGCTCAGTGCCCCTTTCCCATGGATCCACCTGCTCTCATGTTTACCACCTCATGTTTCCAGTATGGTGAGTGAAGGTGGGATTCTCCTGACTTTTCCTGAAGCTGGGCATCCTGGCCTGTTTATTGGCCATTTGCATTTCTTCTTCTCTATTTTTTCATACTTATTCCTGTCAGTCACTCTTCTTTTGACTCCATTGTGTCTTTTGACATAAAGAAGTTTGCATTTTCAGATAATCAATATGTTCCCATTTTCCTCTGCTTCTCCAAGGTTTTTGTTTTGCTTGAGATCTTCACATCTCTGTGATTATTCAGCCAGTCTCCTGAATTTTAGCTTTTGAATCCGTCTAGAAATGACCACTGATAATGGTGTGGTGTATTGCCAAGGGAGAGGTCTAGCTTTTTCCAGGTAGACAACAGTTAGACCGGCTCTCATTAGTAAATAAACAATTATTTTCTCACAGAATTGAAACACCATATTGTCATATGTTAAGATACATGTATAGAGTTTGTTATGGTCCTCTTTGGGTCTTCCTACGTTATTATCATAATTTTTTATTATGCTGGCTTTTACGATATTCTGTTACATGATAAAACTAGAATTCTCTCCATATTCTTTGTCAAAAATCCCTCCCCACTGATTCCTCCTTGTCTACTTATCAGTCCTTATGATGGCTTATAGCCTTAGATGCCTCCCCACTCCCCTGATTAACATATCAGCCATGCTCCCTCCTTCACCTTTGCTCCCACTTTCCCCTTGCTTAGGAATATTCTTCCCCAGATATCCACTTGGCTAACTCTCCTACCTCTGGTAGTCCTTGCTCAGATCCACCTTCTCAACAAGGTTGGCCATGAATACTCACCCTTCTTCACCCTGCAGCCTTCCATGAGATCTGTCCCCATTCTTTCCACACAACTTGTCCCCTTAGGCTGCAACTTTCTTCCTTTTTATAACACTTCTCACCCTATGTGCTTATTTATGTTTGCTCCTATCTTTCTCCCCCTCCTAGAATATAAGCCCTCGAGGGCAGGAATCTTCATGTGCTGTTTTGTGATATATCCAAGACACTGAGAAGGTGGCCAAGTGCACACCAGGCAGTCAGGTTCCAAAAATGCCACTGAGGTTCTCATTGGAATCTTATCAAATCTATACATTATCCTGACTGTAGAGATATGATAAATCTCTTCATCAATTCAAATCTTGTTACAATTTGTCATACAAATTTGGAGTTTTCTGCATTAGCTGGCCTTGTCAGGTTTCCCTCTAAAATATATTCTAGGTTCAATGACATCTCACCTTCTCGTGGCCACCACACCAGCCTGGACCACCACACACGCATTTTAACTACTCTCATGGCTCCCTGTTGACTCATTTGCCGCATGGCAGCTGGACTGACTTTTGGAAATTAAAGTCTCATTCCATCATTCCTCTTCTTAACACCCTTGAATAGCTTCCTCCTGCACTTGCATAAATTCCAAACGTCATGTCACAGCAAAGGGGGGTGCATGGTCTGGCCCCTCTCACACCTGGCCCTCACCTTCTATCACTTCCCATACTCAGTGCTGAACTCCTTTCTCTTCAAAGCACCAAGCTGGATCCTGCACCAGATCGTCTTCCCTGGGACTGCAACTCTAACCCTAATCTTCATATTTCTAGCTCCTTCTCAAAGTTCAGGATTCAGTGTGGAGGTACTTCTCTAGACCACCATCCTGAAGCACAGTGCCTTGTTGGCCCCCAGCCATTGTCCTGCCCATCACTCTGCTTCTTGATGCGGTTGCCAATGACTGCGTGTCTCCTTCCAGAATGTGGGGGAGGCAGGGCTTCATCTATCTCATTCCCAGTGTAGTGTATGGGCATCTAGCAGGTGTTCCACATTATTTACCAAATGACTGAACAGTTGATGACCTTCCTTGTTAAATTTAGTTCCAGGTATTTTATAGCTTTCATCATATCGTTAGTAAATTTTGAGCAAATTTTGATGAGGACAGGAAGCTTTTGAATCTTTTTATTTAGCCTACTTTGGACTGATTTTATGTTAGTCATAAAATTCATCTCTTCTTTAAAGAAAAAAAAAAAAATATATATATATATATATTTGATTCCATAGACGTTTGCACTGCAAATAAAACAGACCCGTGGTTTTCAACCTATTTTTAAAAAGCACAGTTTTAGTCAGCCATTTATTTTAGCAAGAAAGGTTTAATTTTAATTTAATACCCACTCACACCAACATCATCTGTTTCCTCCCACTCCCCAGACTGCATCTGACTACTTCTGTACTTCCACCTGTCAGACCCAGCCAGTAGATCTTTGTTACTCTTTGGGAGCAATAAGCTGGGACAGACCTAAGTGCAGATAGGCAGCATGTGCCCTTCTGTGGACCCAGGGTTCTCTATTTGTAAAATGAAGACATAACTAAAATCAGACTTTAGCCATACTAAGTAGCTCAGAGGACTGGATACAGCTTGAAGAGGGTGTAATTGTTTACTGAATTTGAGCTTAGTCAGTGGCAGGAACAAGAAGTTCAAAGGTCCAGTGGTGGGAAGTAGCATGACCAAGAATGAAATATTGCAAAAAAGGCCCTCGTGGCTGGAGAGCAGAGAGCAAGAAGGATGTGTGAAGAGTAGTCAGGTTGTACAGGCAGACCGAGGCCGACTGGGACCTCAGAAGTCACATGAAGGACTTTTGTGTTGATCCTGCAAGCAATGGACAGCCATTGAGGTATTTTCAGAGGTGGACAGGGTCAAGTTTGCACTATACCCTCCAGCCACACTAGAAACATTGGAGGGCAGATGAAATAGGGCAAAGACTGGAATAAAACTCTAAGAAATATAAATTTGTCTGGCAGCCTAGAGAAAAAAGAACAGAGCGGGTGGGTATGAACAGAAGAGTTAAGTGCCAGCAAACTAATACAGCCTAAGTTCCTGCCCTGGGGTCTTGACAATCTGCAGTCAGCGTGGAAGAGCAAGCACATGGTAGGGAATTTAAGGGACAAGTTCAAACATATCAAAGGAACACTCTAAGTGTCTTTGAGATGGAATGGTTTCATTCAACCTCTTGCGTGAGTTATCCACTTCATTTATTTTGAGAGCTATTTACCAAGGTATTCATATGAATCAAAACTGACAAAGAACATAAAGGATAATAAAACTCAGCAATATTGTTTGAATATATGGTCACTCAGATAAAATCTCACCAGTGTTCAATGCAGACAGTTATATTTTGCCCGTTTAAGAGTGCAGTCATTAGGCTCATAAAGTGTTGTATTGGAGATTGTTAATTTTGTCGACTACAAAATATATGTAGAAATATTTTTATCTACTACTACAGGGGCTCTATTTCTTTTATCTTGATACCTCCCACAACCTGCTACTCAGTGCTTGGCACTTGAAAGACACTCAGAGACCAGCTGGAAGGAATTCATGTGTAAAAGTTAAAATTCCCTTGAAGGCATGAACTAATTTTCACACCCCATTTTTTAAGAAAAATAATATCAGACAAGCTTCCAACTGTGGCTGCCATCAGGAGGAGTGGGACTCGGGGAGGGGAGGGCTGGACCAAGTGTCACATAGCCGTCCCGTGGTCAGCCTTTGTTAGCAAGTGGGACATGCAGTTCCATTCTGATAGAACTAAGTTACAACTTTGCCATCCCTTAAATACTTAGCTTTTGGGAGACAGGCTCTGCCCTGCTCCAAACATGTTCACACATTAGGAGACAAGTGTCGCTCATTCATCCCTTAATGTGAAGAGCTTTTCCTCCCCTTGGGAAGCTTGATGTGTAATTAGCTTTGTGTTAAGAGATGCACAGAGTTCAAAAAAGTGCAATGTGTACTCTTTGCTCTCAAGGAACTTATACAAAGGATCTTTGTTAAAACCAACATAAACAAACAAAAAAGCAACATAAACAGTTGACTAAATATTCCACATCAATAAAATTTACTAATATCTTGAACAATTTGTAATAATGATAAGTGTGTAATGAAATAAGTTAGCATATATTCCGTTGTACTCCAAAACGTAGTATCTGTATGATACCAGAGTCCTTCTCAGTGTCAGGAGCTTTGATTAAATCTTTTGAGAGAATTTTGGGTAAAAATAAAGGGAAGATAATGCCTCCGTTAGGCTTCCTAATAAATAAAAATTGCCAAACTCTTCATTTAAGCTGATAATCCATTTATTGGAAACAGTGGCTGAATTAGAGCTACCATATTCCAATTAATTAGGTATCCTGATTTTTCAGATGCATTATCGTATCAGTATGGGTGACTAGCAATTCACATGCTGCCCTGTCTTAGGCATTTTTTATTATACTATATATAAGTGCTATATATACTTTGGCCATGGAGGCCAATATAGAAAGCTAGTGAGGAGAGAATTTGGTTGGAATTTCAGCATCTCTTACAAGGGTTGCTTGAGGATTCTGAAAATTTCCTTTTCAGCTGCAAAGAATGTAAAGTGAGGGGAAATTTTTATTCTTTCTGCAACACCAGCTGAATGCATTTTAATGGGCTGTAGTGTCACTGGTGATTTATTGTCCCTTTTTGTTCTTTTATGTGTTATATTTGTCATTTTGCTATGGCAGTTTCATCTATAAAACCGTATAGTTACAAGAAAATGGTGAGGGGATATGGGACTGCCATGGGAGATTCTGTTGCTTTTTCCTTGTCATTTTGGAGAAGGAAATACTGAGTCAAATGTCAGGCATTTAGTTTCAGAAATAATACATTTTAAAAGATGTATATTGCACCAAAATAGTATTGTTTTCCATTTTTGCTATATAAACTTAAGAATTTCTATGTAATGATTTTCAATATGAGAACAACTTCATTTTTCAATATCCTTTTGTATTTTCCCTTCTATCAGCAGAGTGATAAAGGAAAATAAAACAATGTATTTAACTGTCCTTTATTTGCTTAAGGCATAGAGCGTTCTGTCTTGTAAAGCACAAATTGAAATTTTGTATTTTAGAAAATCTACCTTTTAATTTCAAGATGAATCTGGTGCATTGTACATGTCCAACCAACATGGATGCTGCAAGTAAAGTTTTGAGCTCAAAATAAACCAAGCTTTTGGCACAAGAGTCAATACATTGTGAAAAAGAAAGTGCCTACATTTGAAAAATAGTTTTAGATTTTTGCATGAAAGATTTCATATTGATGAGTTGAATTATTCTTGCCTTTTTTTTTAAGGAAAGATATTTAAATTTTATATTTAATTAATTCATCCTTGATATGAGTGAACGTGGAAAAGGCCTGGATATTTTAAAAATATTTATCAAAATTGAGTGACGCTACCTGTTTCTCTAGGTCTTTCTCTTCTCCCTAGTGTCCAGCACGGAACCAGACACACAGTAGCTGTTCAGCAGCATCTACTTGTTGATAGATAACAATCATGATATTTTGATTTTCATCCCTTGCTTTAGACAGATGTCACTACAATTTAGAATATAAGGCATCAAGATTAATTCTGACAGTTTTAGGTGTAAGAAATCCGTGAATTTCATTCAGAATTTGTAGGCAAAGGGCCATGTTCTGCTGTCGTGCAATTAACTTTTTGGTTGGCTTTGAACTAGTCTCTTTTATAAATAAATATCTTTAGAATACTGTAAAATACTTAGTATTTGTGAGAGGGTTTTTTTTTTTAATATTTATGGGTATGATCCAATATACGTAATCAGGATGAAAAGGAGTCAGAAATTCCTTCATGACCTTGACACAGCAGGATGTAGAAGAGGCAGCAGATCAAGAAAATATTGAGGATAGATCTAGGAATAAATAAATCTCCCTTTCAAAGAAAGAATTCTTTTAAATGCTTTGCTGACCTTGTAAAAGAATCAGGGGACAATCAGGATGGGCAAGTGAAAGGAGGAAAAGCACAGTCCTTTCAACAATAACAGATTTCATTTGCCATCTTGACAATATCAATCAATGCCAAGACATGTTCATCAGTGACTCCAGTGGGCTGAGAGGAAGGCCTAAAGTCTTTAAAAAGATGGGCTTCTAAAATTCTAGCATGTTGAAATTCCCCACCCCACCCCAACACACACACACACACACCTTTTAGAACTGTCATCCTTGCCAAGGTGATTCGTTCTCAAACCGTGGCATTTCTAGCTTAGCTACCATACATTCTTTTTCTTTTCTTTACCTTTTTTTTCTGAACAGAAAACACACTGACTTTTTATTTGGAAATAATGTCAAACTTAAAGTTGCAAAAATAAAAATATCACATAGAATACTGGTATATCCTTTATCACATATATCTGTTGTAAACATTTTACCCTATTTGTTCTGTCATTTGCTCTCTTTCCTCATGTGCGTGTGTGCACACACACACATAATTTTTTTCTGAAGGATTCGAGAACAATTTACCTATGTCATGACCCTTCACCCCTAAATATTTGAGTGCATACTTGCTAAGGATAGGGATATTCTATTATGTAATCGTAGTAGAGTTATCAACTTGATGGGTTTACTTTAACTCTACTGTTCTTGTTCCAGTTTGCCAAACCTAAAATGCCCTTTGTGACATTTCCCTCCTCCACTACAGGATCTAGTCTAGGATCAGTTGTTGTATTTGGTTTTTATATCTGGTCAGCCTTCTCTCTCTGGGAAGGCTGTCCTAGGGGCCAGGGCAAGAGAGGTCACTCTCCTTTGTGGAACTATAGTGTTTATCTTGCCACTTTCTCATCTCACATGCTTGTCAAATGGGAATCCATGATTTCATGAAAGTACAGGACCAAGGGGCTATCACTTTACTTGATGATAAATCATTCCAAACAATATTTTCATTAAAAATCAATATGTCTTTGAGTAAAATGCAACATTTGCATGCTTCATTTGAAAAGACTGAACAACAGACTTCAAGGAAATTTTGTTCCAGTGGTACATCACTTAGGATAAACCTCAGGTACTTGTCCTTTCTCATCTGCTGTTATGGGTACAAGCGATGGAAAAGTATAAGAATCATGCGTCCCTTTGACCAGCTCACGGGGATCAGTGAGTTGAGGGCCCTCAGGTTTAGACTCCAGGTCATTTTCAAAACCATGTGGTTTCCCAGGGCACTTTTTAAACATATCAGACAGGAATCTGGGCCTAATGAATCTCTGCACCAGATTTTAGTAGGGTGGTTCACACAGGAACTCTGGATCCTAGTGTATATAATTTAGAAAACATTTACTTTAGTTTTTGTTTGTTTGTTTGTTCCATTTACTTTAGATAGAAGGTAGTGAGTCCGAAGTCCAGGCTTTTGGGGCAAATCTCTTAAACTCTAAATCTCAGCTTCCCTATCTCCAAAACAGAGAGATTACTTTTCTTAGCCTCATGGTAGGCCTTGGGAGAATGAATACAATGACAAGATACAAAGGACCTGCACCAAGCTGGCTCAGGGTAAAGAGGAGGAATTGGCAGTTGCTGGTAACTTCTTTTGTAGCTCTGTTGTTATTCCAATAGAAGATTGTTTTATGGCCCTCCGGTCTTTCAAGAGAACTAGGTAATTAATCGGGTCACTGCCACTCCCAAATTTGTGTGCTACAGCTCTTCTGAGAAGCTCAAAATTTAACTTCTAGGGAAATGAATGGATTTCTTGATGCTATGGAGGGTGTTATTTACATGAACACCATGTACATGCTGTGGTCTCCAGGAGCACCAGAGCGTGAGAGACACGTTATTATTCTATCACATGTCAAGACCTGTAATGAGTCCCCCACAGATGATATTTTCCATTTGCCTGTCTTTGGGATATAAACTGCATCAGCATGACCCAGGCTATTATCTTGCTCCTGGCAATGATGGTGATGATGATAATGATGAAAAAGTTGCTGCATTTTCAAAGACAACTACTTTATTTGAAGCAGTAATAGCCCAAAGCAGTGTATAACCTATTTTGCTCTTCCCTGTAGCCCTGTGCCATGGAATAAAATGCCAGGCTCCCTTTGTTGTCCTGGCCATTTGGGGTTCCTTTGTTCCTCACTGACTGTCCTTGGTTTAAATGTGGACACCTCTCTTTGATTTGCCCTTCAGTTACATCTGTTCTCCAGGGGGCACGAGAGGACTCACTTTAATAGAACTCCATTAAGAAAGCTTATAGATTATCTCATTGAATAACATTTTTAGACATTGAATATGAAGTTGGAAAAATACAGAGTGGTTCTCAAGTTTTCTTTCGCATGCTGTTTTCATTTAGGAGAGTAAATAACTATCTCTGAGAAACAATCTTTGCAAGTAAGCCTGGCACCTGCCTTGGAGTTAATAAATGGCATCTGTTCAGTACATCTATCAGCATCTCTGATGAGGTTTCCCATTTACTCTAGTAAATATTCAAGCAATACATCACTTTAGCAATGTAATTGATGTTCAGTTTAATTTACTTATTAGTATTGCTAGTGATGTAATTAATTATTAATTATGGTTTATTATTAATTATAACCATTTATTCTATTGGAGCTCTTGGTCAGAGCTCATACCAGGCATATCAGCTTTTGCCTGGGATTTTGCCGATCTTTACAATGGTTTTATTTTACTTATTTACTCAAGATTATATATGACTTCAGAGTAAACATGATGAGAAACAAAGCTATCTTTAATATTACCAATTTGATGGGTTCTCCTTATATGTCTTTGAATAGTTTCCGTAGATACTGGTGTATATTTATGTACATATATGCATGCACATGCATGCTCAGACATGCATGTAGAGACTTCAGCAGAGTGGGCTACATGTGTCTTTTAGCCAGTTTAGGGGCTTAATAGAGAGAATTTTCAGATTTCTACCTTGTTTCTTCTATGAGTAATAGGAAGTTAAAAAGTACTTCTAAAGTAGGGTCATAGAAATCATATAACCATTTTATTAAATCAAATTATTTTCAATAGTTTGAATCATGTTGGCATTATCATACTACAAGTTTCTCTCTGTTGTTGTTTTTTTTTTCTTTCTAAAAAGCCCCAGACCATTGTCATTGCTCTCCAGCAGAAATTTTGGCTAGTTTAAAGACTTCTAAGACAAATTCCATATATGATGGTGAAAAATGGTCTGTAGCTACTTAATCATTGCGAGTATTGAGTTCATAACACTTTATTCTTGACAGATACTCATTTCCTGTCTCTCTGATATGTATCCAGTTAACTTTCTCATCATTGATAGATTTATATTTCACTGCTTTGGTGCTGAAAATATAACATTTTGCCACTAGTATTTATTTCCATGCTCCTCCTTTCTATTAATCTCATTTCATCATTGATGAAAGTTTGGTCAGTGAATTTACTGGTAAGGACTTTGATCTGTCATCAACATACTGAGAAAACACTTCTTCTGTGTACTGGCTGTCTCTCGGTGTGCTCGGTTGAACCGGTGTTCAGACATGATCCTTCTGTCTCGGGATGTTGTCTGGAAGCCCATGGAAGGTCATCTGAAAGTAGCTGCAGATGCCTTTTTCCATCATAATCCCCTCACTACATCCTGGGGACCAGTTGAGGAAAGACCACATGTTGTTTCTTTCCTTTTATATCCATCATGCTCTCCGAGAACTTCAACATAAATGGAAAAGGAATAGGCAGGTTATGAAAAGAGTGCAATTCAGAATGTGATTAATCGTGAGAGATCTTCAGTGCAGTAAAGGTGTTCTCACATGTACTGTGGATACATAATAAAATACTAGGCCAGGTCATAGGAGCGCCAGTCAAACAGCTTTGTTCCAAGGAACTCATGTTAGTATGTGATATAAAGAATTTACCAAAATGACTGAACTGAAGGTTGAAAGTAAGTTCTATGCAAGAAGGGTAATGCAAGGTTCTATAGCAGGTCAGTGGGACAGAAAATACTTCCTACAAAGCAATCAAGAGCAATATTTGGGCTAGGTGGCCTTTGAAAGAGGGGTACAATTTGAAATTATGAAAAGTGAGTAGGGGAATGTTTCCATGGAGGAGCAGCAGGAGTCCTGAGAAGGGGAAATGTTGGATGTATGGGGAAAACTGAACATGTCCATTGAGTTGGAACATAGATGAAGGAAAGTATTAAAAAAAAGAAGAAGAAGAACATACAGTTAGGAAAAGGGGTTGGAGCCAGCTCATGGAAGGCCTTGATTACCTTTTGAAAGAAGCATTAGGAAACTCTTGGGTTTTTTTGTTGTATTTTTAAATGAAAGAGTGACCTGATTAGAGCAATTCTTTAGAAGACCAGTATGGCTGCAGTGCATGAAAGAGACTAGATGGGATGTCTATGTGGGAATCAAGTACAAAAGTCCAGAAGGGAAATAGGCCAGGTTCATGGCAATGGGAATGGAGAAGAGATGAAGAAAGTATAGCATTTTTTTACTTTTCAAAGATTGAGTGGGGAGGTGAGAACTGACCTGTCTAATGTCAGGTAACTCTTCTTCAGCCCAAGGATAGAATGAACAAAGGGTAATATATTTCATTTTTATGTGCTGAGGGTCAAAACGCCCTTTATGTACAACCAAAACTCATTTACTTGCTCTGACTTTTGTTGAGTACATGCTACATTCTAGGCACTAAGCATATGGAGAGGAAAAGATGCAGCTTTTCTCTGTAAAAACTTGAGCTCCCATTCTTGTTCAGAAATATTCTGCATACAGACACAGATCATATATGGTCATGATTCTCTCTATAAATGCCTCCTATGTGTTTTAAGAGATTCATTCAGTGAAGACTTTCAAAGTGACCACTGTGTTAAAAGCATTGTGTTAATCACTAGAAGTCAAAGGTGGATAAGAAATACTCCTTACTTTTGAAAAGCTCCCGTGGAAGACTATATCAGGGCACCTGCTGGTCTTCTCCTCAGTTCGATAAATGATCTGAATCCCTTGTCTCTTTTTACATAGTCCTTCTTTTCTCCCCTGTTGGTCATTTGTGTTTCTTTGATTCCTTTCCAGCATCTCTACCTTGTGCATGTCATTCCTTTGGTTCATTTCGAAGTCACTGTATGGGCTGTATTACCAGGCCTTTCTTTTCTGCACTTAGGCCCAGGAAGTCCCATGTCCTCATATATTTATCCTATTCTTCTTTCAGGATTTTAATTTTCCTTATTGCATTGTTTTGCACTTCTATTGTTTGTTTTCCTTCTTCTCTTAGGCTCTTCTCTTTACACCTGATCAAGATGATTTTAAACTTGAGTCTTGTCATTCAGAGCATTAGCAGTAGTCCCCCGCGTTTGCTGTATTAGTAGGGAAAGTTCCGATGCAAAGTTCCAATGGAGTGAGCTACCCAGACATTCCTGGACCCAGGAGGTACCTCCCTCACTTCCCCTCTCACTGTCTTAGGACAAGCTACTTATCCTGATTTCTTCTGCTGCCTTAGTTTCTTCATTTGTAAAATGGTATTGATTACCCCTCATGGTGAAATATTAACTAAAGTTATGTGAGATAACTGGCACATAAAGTAGGACTTCCAAAAGGTCAGCTTTCTTCCTTCCTACGGAATCTAGTAGTAGCACGTGGGCAATCAGTTGACATTCCTTAAATTCCTTTACAATTAGGAATCTCTTCCAATCTCTACATACTGTGGCGACTCATAAAACTAGGGTTTGATTCCATGAGGTTTTGCCTCTTAATTGTGTAAAAGGATCATTTAAAATAGTGCACTGAAAGAAATTTGCTAACTGATAAAGTAAGGTATTAATATATTGGGAGGTGTTTTAAAAATAACAACCCAATTAAATATTTTTTCCATTCTGCCATAGTCTGTGAAAACCTTCCTCATAGATGTTTAGGATCAATGAGGTTCTCAAGTGGGATTTTTTTCTTCATATTGTGTAGGGAATCACCAAGGGTGTTACATATAGATTCCTGGGTCCTACTTTGGACCTTTGATCTTGAGTCCCGGGAAAACCTAGTCATCTTCATGTTCCAAAAACTCTCCAAATGTTCTTAAACTCTATGAATGGAGAACCTCTGTTCTAGAAAATATTGAACAGAATGACACAATGAATATAAGTCTTGTTTATTAAAGAACTTCATTGTTTGAGGAAAAGCTGTATGTTTACTAAATGAGTATGGGGGTTACATGACCCCACTCTCTCCTAGACCCCAGGACTCCTCATTACATTTCAGAGGGTTACCTTTTGGCCATGTGAACGACATAATCACATTTATGCCTTCGGTTTCCCAGACTCTGTACATTTTTTGAATCTCAGAAATACTGATTCTTCTAGCAAGCATATAGAATTTATTAGGTGTACTTACTTCTTGATAAAATAGTGAATGAAAAATTTTAGGCAGCCGCAAAGGTACAAGGGGTTTTGGCAAATGGCTCCTACTTTGTGCAGGAAGCTGTGGTGATTCTTTCTCCCACAGGAATGATTTTTAAGAGCTAAACATAAGCTAGCCAAATCATGACCCAAGACACAAAGTCTGGAAGGAAATTAGAGGGACAGCAGATTTTTATTTTAATGCCTTTAAAGTTTCGTTTCAAACAAAACTCACTCTTAACAGGGGTAGCCTCAAAAAACCATCCACTCGCATTCTCTTTATGGATTATTCACTTTGTATGAAAAGTGAATACAGTTGATACCTTATTATTGACAAGTTGTTTCCTCATTTTATGACTTGACCATGATTTGAGAAATGCAAATGGAAGAAATAAAGCTATTTCATCAGAATAGTAACAGCACTAATAATTCTCTTGGAACTTTTAGTGCCCAGATAGTAAGTGATGAGGCTTTGATAGATCATCTTACCCACAGGGTGTTGGCCACATCAATAAATGAAAGCAGTAACTGTCATGAAATTAGAACAAAAATAAAAAAGTAGATTAATTTTTTAGAGACAGTGTATATCAAACAATCCAGTATCTCAGTTTTATATGAGAAATTGTATTTCTGATTATTACTTGTAAGCCGTACATGTTCTGCATGCCCTAAGGTGGAAATTAGGGACAAAGGAAGAGTTATAAATTCAAAAGCATAATCAGGTTACAAATAATACATAAAGTGTGAATGTAGATTATTCCAGAGTAGTTGATTGACTTTGCATTCCCAGGAAGAAAAACAGTGGTATGTAATTTAAATGAAAAATCTTGTGGATGTTTCACGATTATGTATAACGTTAAGGCACAGCTGAAAAAACTAAAAACAGACTGCAAGGAATTCTAATTTTCTGTACAACAAGACATGAATGAACTGTCTCATGGTCCTGTTTAAAACCAGGGTGTTGCTATTTTTAAGAAAAGGAAAAGAAATCTACCTCTGCAAAAGGTAAAACAAAAAACAAAAAAACCCAAAAACCTATGAAAATTAATTAAAATAGCCTTTGTAGTCCATAAGGTCATAAAAATTCTAGCACAAAGTGGCTGAGGCTTCCTCAGTTGACACTTTAGAACATCTTTTGGAACCAGAGTGCTGGGAAACATGCTTGAGGAAACTGTCATCTTATGAATGTCCACAGCCGCCATTTTACTTTCTGCTTTTATGTTTCCTCATGTCTCGTCTTGTAAGGTGTCTCAGCCTCCTCAGTTTCTCAGTGGTTCCCATGGTTGCTGTCCCTGTTTTTCTCTCCTTTGCCTCCAAATACCAAGAGTAGTATTTTGGTGTTCGGTTTGCCACTGAAACCGTTTGTGTGTGGTGGGAATGAAGCATTTTGTTGCTTAGATTCAGTTCAACCTAAACACACATTTTCCCTGGCAGGAGGCCAGCCATCTACTTCCATAAATGGCACCAGCATCCAGCTAGCGCTGGGCATCTGAGACCTGAGCACACCTGTGTGCAGCCGGTGGGATGCCTTCTATGAGTCCCTTGTGCTCACCTTTCAGTTGCACTCACCCCTTTAGATCAGACATTGAGGCTCCAGGCTCAGGTGAGGCAGTAGCCTTCCCAATGGCCCCCAAATGCCTGGCCTCTCCTTCCCCCCCATGAGCCTGTACTTATTCCTCTCAAGGCACAGCTCCATTATCTTCTGCGGCTCCTTGTTTCTTATTTTCAGTACAGGCTGTTCTAGCCGGTAAGCAAAGCCAGGAAGCAAACCATAAAGCCTCAGTTTCCCAAGCCTCTCCTCCACTACTCCCTGGCCTGCACCTGGGCTTTTGCCCAGCTAAATGAGTATCTGATCACAGAGATGTCTTTGTGCTCTCTACCTCTCCATCTTGGCTTATAAGGCATCCTTCTATTGGAATCCTCCCCATCCTTCAAGCCCATTCATATTACAACTGCTGGCAAGGAGCCTTTCCAAGCCTCCCTGTCCACTGCCCCACATTGGGTTCTAGAGCTCACACATGGCACTTCATGTGGCTTCCGGTGTTGTGCCCTGAAAGATGAGGTGCCAGTCTTCTTACTCATCTCGAATTCCCCTATAGATATAATTACAGCACTTCGAACATAAAAGGTACTCAGTAAGGAGTTGTGACTTAGAAGATTATGAAAACCAAGATTAGCATTAGCACATGAGTAGGATTGCTCAAGCAAGTGTCCATTCCAGAAATGCTTCCACCATTAATTCCTGACCACTTTTCACACCCCTCCCCACCTTTGGGATTTAACTCTGAGTAGTATCATCCTCTGCCTTTTTCTCCTCCTCTTCCTCTTCTTCATCCTAGTTATGAGGAGTGAGGAGGGGCCCCAGAGCTCTGTGCTCCTGGATAAACCCACAGCCACTACCCCAACCCTCACATCTCACCATCACAGTCTGCCTTGAGACCATCAGGATTCATTGCATTATGCCTTTCTCAGCAAGCCCAGGTATCTAGCTCTCCCTTCTGCCCCTAGACCTTCACCCCTGTACCACTCAGTGGATTCCTATCTCCTTCCTCTCTCTGCTGTTCAGAAGCCTCTGTGTCTTCTGGGATTCAAGGTTAGTCACCGCTCAATCCCATATATCCACAGCCTCGCCCGTTCTCCTTCTCACTGTTATCAGCAACTCTTTCAAAACTTCTCCTCTCTCCCCAAGTTACCCTCACCTCCTCCCTCATGCACAGTCACACCTGCCCATCTTGCTTCCTCTGTCACTGGGAAAATGAAGCAGTCAGAAGAGTCCAGTTAAATGTTCTACCATGAGACCCCCCCCCCCCCACCATCTGCTCACCCTCAGGCCTCTGTGCTTGGCATCTCCTGTTTCTTTGAGTGAAGTGTCTGTCCTGTGGCTGAAGGCAGCCCCTCCCTGAGCACTGGGGTCCATCCTTCCTGGCCTTTCATCAGTCCAGCAGTCTTCCTTTCTCTGCTGTCTCATCAAAATTTCTCTGTTGGGTCGTAAGCATTAGCATTCAAAAATGCTGTACATCAAAAACTAATGATGTAATGAATGGTGATTAACATAACATAATAATAATAATAAAAATGCTGTACATTCTTCCATCTTCAAAACAAACTTTCCTTGATCCCTACATTCTCCTCTGGCTCATCCACACTGATGCTTCCTCTGTCTGTATTCTCACTGACCCCCTCTTCCTTGCTGCTTTTCCTCCTTCATCCATTGGCTGTTCCTTTTCATCTCCATTGCCGGTTCCTCCTTATGACCACCCTCCCCCATTCGCCTCCTGAGTGCCCTCTTGCAGTCTCATGGCTTTAAATACCGTCTTTTTGCTGACAACCCCCCCATTTATGACCTTGATTTACCTAGCTCTCTCCCCTTTATTTCCAACTGCCTACCTGATGTCTGCTTTGGATGGCTAATATCTCAAAACTAGCCCAAAACCAAACTCTTCATTTCCCCACCTACCTCTCCGCACTGCTCCTCTTGCTTCTCCACATTTCAATTGAGGGCCACTCCATCTTACTCAGGCTGGAAGGCTGGATGTTGTACCAGCACCCTCTCCTTCCCATACATGGGCAAATGCTGGTGACTCAACTGTCAAGATATATCTCAAGGTTGACCTCATCTTACCACCTCCACTGCTATAGTCTTATTCCAAACCATCTTAATCTCTTGCATGGATTATTTATAATAGCTTCATAACTGATATTCCTGTCTCCACCACTGATCCACTACAGTCTATTCTAAACACCACTGCCAGTGTGACCCGGAAACATAAGCCAGATCACGTCATCCAACACTTAAAATCCTCCCATAGCTCTCCCATGCGGCGAAAAAGCCAAGTCCTCACGGTGACCTATGGAGGTGCCCCCAACTCTGACTCTGTGTCCCACCGCTTCCCCGGCTCAGTCCCCTGCAAGCCCACCTCGGTATTCCACAGTCCCGTCTTGTACCTTTTAATCTTTTCTTCCCTTTGCCTAGAATGTTCCTCCCTGGGTGTTAGTGGAGCTCCGTCCCTTCCCTCTTTCAGTGATTCCTTCTCTGATCGCGTATCTCCGAGTTGCGTAGCACCAGCCCCACTCGAAGATTCCACCCCGAAGACCAGCACTGATTCACATCCTGCTGACAGCATTTGTTTCTGTCTGGGTCTGTCCTTCCCCACAAGAATAGAACTTCCATGAGGACAAAGGTTTTTATTAGACCCATTTGTTCACTGTGGTATTCCTAAAATAGTGCATGGCACCACTGGGGCACTTGATTAATTCTTGTTGAATAAATGAAGAATATTGCTGATTTTCTCCCACATTCAAGGAGAAAGCCAAGCACTAGTCACCATTATTCAGACAGAATGCCAAACTGCCCCTGGGCTATTCCTAATGTTCATTTTTCCTGTTAGGAAGGCTTCCTGTGTGACTAACCTAACATAATAAAATTAAATTAAAAAAAAAAAAAAGGAAGGCTTCCCGTTTCCTCAAGGTGAGGCAGTCGTGGTGCTGGGGCCGCTATGTCAGTGGCCCCAGGCAGCCGTGATGGCTTTCATGGCCTTCTGTGCTTGTGTCCTTGGGTCTTCTGGAAAAATTTCTGCAGCCAGTTCAGTAGTCAAAATTAGGCCCAAACCTCAAACCAGTGGCTGAGTACATCATGTTCTCGGCCTGGCGTGTGCTGTTATGTAATTTAACATCGAACACCGGGCCAAGACTCACTGTTTTCGGCTAAGTTGAAAACCAACCAAATAAGGCATTGGCTAAAATCATTCCCTTTCCTTTGAGATTTTTCACACGAGATGTTATATCTGTAAACTTACCTAATGTAAGTTCACTGGAATACCACCCTTTTTAATCTTCTTGGTCATTAAACAAAACAAAACACCCAAAGGCATCAGTAGGAATCAGTAGAGGAGGCATCTGTCAGGATTATATGCTACAAGTTCAGCAGCCTGTCACCCTCCATCTATGAAATATTTAGCTTATTCATCATTTTAACGAGTATGTTCAAGCCTAGATAACGCCTCCTATTAAATGCACACATTTGAATGTATTCCCTTTAAAAGGATCTAAACATGCAGTAAACTCTGAACAGAATGCACAGTAGAAGAGGGGGAAAAATGCCTTTCCCTGAAGAATTAGAATTTATACCCAAAAAAAAGGAATAAAAGTCCGTACCATTAGAAACCTGTCAAGAAAATAACAAGACAGAAGGGAAAATATTATGAAAACAACTCTTCTGCGAAGGAGTTTATAAATTATACTGTTAAATTCATAGATTTGGGTGAGGGGGGAAAAAACAACAAGCTATCAGTTGCAACCACATTCTGTCACAAATTATCGTCTGTCCCAGGCTGACTGACAGCTCACAACCACATGTTTCCAAAAAAAAAACAAAAGTGGAGAAAAGAGCATCCTGTGGAAGGGGATCATAAAGATACCTGTTTCAGGAAACGCTGGAGGGGCAGGGCAGGCAGACAAAGGCAGGAATGACAGGTGCCCAGAGTGAACTTGGAATTAATGATGCACACCTACCTCCCTGAGATTAGCTCAGTGGGGTGACTTATTCCCTCCCAATTTGCATTCCCGGATCAGTCTTAAACCCGGACATTCCAATCAACCCCTTCGTCTTGGCGCTGTCACCGTGGTCTGGTGGCCTTGCCCCGCGGCAGGCAAAAGGAGGATGGCTCGCCGCCAGCTCAGGGCAACCTTCCTCTCCTTTTCTGAGCTTCTCTCCCATTCTGCACGATTGCCACCGTAATCACATTGCAACTGTGTCCTGCAGAGATAGAACATTTCATTTTCTTGACCTGCAATGTGAAATGAGTTAAAAGTGCTAAAGAATGATAATACTGAGCTTATGCCGGCTGCATAACAATGGATTTGTCTGCTTCCCAAAGTGAATGAAAGGCTCCGAGGGGGTCTCTTTTCCCGATGCAAAGATGTGTAGAGTATTCACCAGTTCTCATGGAGCCTGGGCAAAATTTTGGCTAACGTGAAACACAACCAGTCGTTTAGTTAACAGAAGCAAACGTGACTATTAACAAAACAAGTTCTCCCTTCCTGAGGGTTTATGATGTATGAGTTGTATCCATGTTGTTTTTTATATTTCAGTATTTTAGGCTAAGTAAAGTCTTTCTATATTTCTTTCCCAAGTGTTGTACTTACTGGCCTAATTTAGTTACAAAGAAACTCAGTGAACCAGTTATTTAGAAAATATATTTGGACCACTTGAAATCTAGTAACTGGTGAGATCAATGGAATGGCTCCCAATATGCCAACATTTGGAAGAACAAAACCAATTTCATTTTATTTTTTTAAAGGTAAGTTTTTTTAATTGAACAAAAGAAATCAAAATTGGAAAATATTGCCCCCTTTTTCACTTTTGTGAATTTTAAATGTTTATTTTTATATGGATTTTTAAAAAATTCTCATCCTTTTGTAACACACATTTTATCTTTAAATCTCTCTTAGCAATTTATTTAATGAATCAATATCCTGCAAATCCACCACTCGGTTGTATGTTCCAATGGCATATTGGAGTGGTATATGTAAGATGTAATTACACTAAAAAATAGTAAATATTAGCAGTTTCAAGGTTTATCTGGATAATTAGTGTGAGGGATATTTATTAAAACAAAGTAGCAGGACATCCTCCTGAAGTTATCAGAAATAAAAATGACCTAAAAGAGGTTATGCAGAACGGTTTGTATTTAATAAGGTATGATTTTTACATCATAATGGTTCTCATTATGATTGTCACTTTGATTGGAATGCACGTGTAGATGTAAAGTCATCTTCTGCTTTGTGTATCTCCCCAGTCTTAACCAGCTACATCAGTCTGATGGCCACAGCTGGGTTCAAGAGGCAGCATCTTATATAAAATCTTAACATGAATAACTTTTGAAAGAAATGTAGTTTATATGTTTCCAATGGAAACAGATGGAAAGTGAGAGCTTAACACTCCCTGTTTCCCTGTACTGATTCATCTGAGGATAAGCCCAGTCTGGAATACACCAGACACAAGGATGGCTAAGTTGTTTCAAGAATCGGGTGAAGTGTGAATGGAAAACCCAACGAAAGGGTAGAAAGGGCTGGTATCAATATTCAGGTTTTTTTAAAGATTTTATTTATATATTTGACAGAGAGAGAGACAGCGAGAGAGGGAACACAAGCAGGGGGGAGTGGAAGAGGGAGAAGCAGACTTCCCACGGAGCAGGGAGCCCGATGCGGGGCTCGATCCCAGGACCCTGGGATCATGACCTGAGCCGAAGGCAGATGCTTAACAACTGAGCCATCCAGGCGCCTCTCAATATTCAATTTTAATTACATTTTTCACCAACAAAACCAAGAAAATTCTAAGGCGAGAAATTTGGACATAAAATTTCTACTTTCAGAATTATCTGTCCTGACCTCTCATGAGGATGGTGGCATGATGGCTCAGATGCTCAACACTGTCACGTTCTGATTAAAAAGGGTGGAAGGGGTGCCTGGGTGGCTCAGTTGGTTAAGCGACTGCCTTCGGCTCAGGTCATGATCCTGGAGTCCCAGGATCGAGTCCCGCATCGGGCTCCCTGCTCGTCAGGGAGTCTGCTTCTCCCTCTGACCCTCCTCCCTATGATGCTGTCTCTCATTCTCTCTCTCTCAAATAAATGAATAAAATCTTTAAAAAAATAAAAATTAAAAAAATTAAAAGGGTGGAAGCCCTTAAAAAAATGGATTCTGCTTAGTGAATTGAACATTACATTCCTAATATTTTTTCGTCCTGAACTCATTTAGCAGAGGAAATGGATATTTCATCAGACATGGATTTGACATTCCATCACATTATACCGTAAACAGGACAAATGGTGTTTTGGAAATGGAAAAGCAGGCGAGCTAAGACAGTAGCCACTGGAAGGCTCTGGTTATCTCATTTAAACAGATATTAAATGTGGGTGCCAGTAGTCTGATCATCAGCTGCTTTCCACTTTGTGAGTAAATTGCTTAGAAGAAGTCTTTTGCCTACCAGATATGACCTAGATTTAGATTTCCAAAGGCAGGGGAAAAATCTATATCGTGTTAAAAAACAATTGCTGGTAAAATGCATGGTAAATGAGCTTATCTCACTTTTCCAGGTGTTTGGGCCAATATGTTATGGAATTACTGCTTCACTTATGAAAAATAATTGAGGAAAATGTTCCAGCAAATCAAATTTGGATAAAGGCTTAGGATAGCTATTGTGTCGTTAGCAAGTTTTTAAATGGCAGAAAGAGCAGGGAGCCAATAGAGATAACAAAATATAAAAAAAAAAACTGCTTGAGAAGAGTCTCTTAGAAAAGGGTCAGGCGTGGGTATGCTATCCAACTTATGTTATGGTTTCATAAAATATTGAAGAGCAATATGAACAGTTACCCTCCTTTCGGTGCATATGAAAGCTGTTGAAAAAAATCAAAAGCTTGTCTGTCTGCTGGCTCTGATAAGTCTTCTTAGTCTGTTAAATGCAGCAAAATTTTTTAAAATGTCACATCTTTATTCTCTTACCCACCGTCTGTCCTTTTTCATTTCCTTCCATTTTCAGGAGCTGCCACCCCGAAACCAGTCCCAGAACCCGAGAAGGAAACAGACCATACAGTCAAAATTGCTGGAGTCATTGCTGGCATCTTGCTGTTCGTTATTATATTTCTTGGAGTTGTGTTGGTAATGAAGAAAAGGTGAGCTCCTAGCTGTCGCCAGAGATGCGATTCTGTCCCATTGTTTGCCAAGTTGCTTCATGAGTGTGAAAATATTCAAGTTATTGAATTGGTTTTGAAGACACACCTGTGACTCTGATTGTTGGTATTTTTCCTCATCTAGAATTCAAGGTTATGGGACAAAATTTAGAGTAATGACTGTGGTGTTGTATGACTATGCCAAGCATAGCATGCCAAGTTAACGTAAGATGATGTGTCTTCCCACACATTGGTGCATAAAACTCTGCAGAATCTTTAAAGACATTTACTAATCAGGAAATTTTTAGTGCTGATTACTAATGTATTAATGCATTTTGATGTTCTCAAGGACATGAGAAATGAGACTTTTCCTCTTCTCATTATAATGAAGGTAAGGGTGATGACAAATTTATTGAGCCTGTGTTATGTGCAGGCAGACACCATACTAGGGGCTTAATCTGCACAACACCCCATGAGAAAGAGACTCAAAAAACAGCCTTACAGAAACACAGCCCATGGTATGACTAAGGACAAGAATAAAGCATGTTGGATGTTGTCAGATTGCTCTGTCTAGGCAAGGGGTGGTTTGGGGGAGGAGAAAACCCAATATGGCTATAACAAGCAATCCTTGCCTCCCACCCTTGAAAAATATACAGTGCCTTTGTGTTGTAGAAATGAGTAAAAACTTATTAGTGGTACAGTGTTCAATTTATATAAAAATTATCAACATAAAAATATAGATAGTGATATCTTAATTTTTCCCAAACAGTAATAATACTCGATCTTCATCCTTTTCTCTGTAGTTTAAAAACAATTATAGAGTGGGAATAGGTCATGGATGGTAGGAGGTAAGGTTGGAGAGTTCAGCAAAGTGAGGTCTTGAAGGTCTTGTCTGTCATCTAAGGAGGCTGGACTTGGTCCAAAGATCCACTGATGGCCTTTAAGCAGGTAGTAATGGGATGTCATTCTAATCTTAGAAAGATCACTCTGATATTAGGATTGAGCACAGTGGAGAGGGAAAAGAACTCAAATCAGGAGGAGCAGTTGGATGAAGATGGGGCAACTTTAGAAATATTGGGAGGTAAGTTTTAGTGGCCATTTGGAGGCAGAAGCCCAGGGAGAAAGAGCAACATAGAAAGAAAGAATCTAGTTACTGTCTTGGGCAGCTTAGTCGAGATATTACCATTCAGAAAATGTGGAATGTGGAAAGCAGAACATATGTGGAGAGTGAAGATTGGAGAGGTAGGCCTTGCATTTTTTCAGTTCGCTGTTCCTGTGAAGTTCAGTGGAAACTTCCACTGGGCAATTGGATGTGCTGGTGCGGACTCAGAATAACACTTTCCACAGACCAAGTCATCGGCCTGTGCTGAGCTAAAGCCCTGGGTTTGGATGAGGTCACTCAGAGTCACTGTAGAGGGAGAAGGAAGTCAAGGATGAAGAGAAAACCTCGGGTAACACAGTATTTAGGGGGTGAGTTCATATCCAATATGCATCTCTTCTTGCTTTGTCCTTCATCTTATGTTTATTGTTCTACTCAGGCCCCAGGACAAACCATTGCTCTGTCCCAGCCGCACATGGTACTAATGGACTCCCATCGTTTGAGTGCTTCCTTCCCACCTGTTCTACATCCTCAATTCCTTTCTTTTTCCACCCATCATTTAATTTCTCTCCTTATTTTTCTTTCCATTTTTTTCTTCTGATGAGAGCTTTTAAGATCTACTCTCTTAGTGGGGTGCCTGGGTGGCTCAGTCAGTCAAGCATCTGCCTTCGTCTCAGATCATGATCCCAGAGCCCCGGGATCAAGTCTCATGTCAGGCTCCCTGCTCTCTGGGGACTCTGCTTCTCCCTCTCCCTTTGCCCCTCCCCACCCCGACTTGTACTCAATCTGTCTATCAAATAAGTAAATAAAATCTTAAAAAAAAAAAAAAGATCTACTCTCTTAGCAACTTTCAAACGTGCAACCCAGTGTTGTTAACTATGGTGACCATGGTGTACATTAGATCCCATGACCTATTAGTCATATAAATGGAAGTCTCTTCATTTTCTATTATTTTTTCTTTTCATTTCACTTCTCTGTAACTTTCTTTTCTTTATCCTTCTTTTCTTCTTCTTTAGCTATTTATCTCTTTAGTTCTTGCCTCCTCCATGTTTCTCTTTTTTTTATTTCTTCTTCTCTTACTTCTCCATCACCTCTTAGGCATTTTTCTCCTGGATGCTCTGCATTGCTCCCCACCCCAGTGTTTATGCAGATAGCTTACCTTTGCTACCAGTGGTTGGTCCTGTTCTTTTTTAATATTGCTCAGTATAAATTTGAAGCAACACTAGGCCTTTCCATGCCTGCATATTCAAACTAAACATTTTTTTAAATTTTATTTTATTATGTTATGTTAATCACCATACATTATTACATCATTAGTTTTTGATGTAGTGTTCCATGATTCACTGTTTGCGTATAACACCCAGTGCTCCATTCAATACGTGCCCTCCTTAATACCCATCACCAGGCTAACCCATCCCCCCACACCCCTCCAAACTAAACATTTTGAGGAGATTTATTTTTAGTTAAGGGAATATATTGGATTTTTGTGTCATCTGGCAAACTCTCTATGAGGAATAGCCTGAGACTACTAATCCAGTTGCCCTTGTGACCTTAGCTAAATGTCATTTCATCCTCCAAGGGTCTATTTCTGCTGGATTAATTCATTATTCTACCTAGGTCTCTCAGGTAGTCACGGGGGTTATGTTATAAATTATGCATTTGAAGAGCTTGCCTCCGGTAACATATGGTCTTGATACAATATTGGACTAAATACCAATAGCTCATATCAAATTTGCATGATTATTTACCAGGTACTAATCTGAAAAAGGTTGTTTTCACAGCACGTACCACTTTTGTATTTGCTTTTTCTGAAATACAGAATATGCTCTCCGGAAGATAAATTTGCCAATATGTCATGCCTATAAATACAAAACTTGTAAAATTTAGACCTGAACAGTCCTGTGGTACAAACTTTCATATTCAGTAGGCATTCTTAAAAATTCTAATTATTTGGGGTTTTCTCCAAAATTTTAGTCTAAATTTTAAAAGCTGTATTCTTAAATCATTAAAGCATGATATTAATCATAAGTTGCAGGAGTATCATGGATATGTAATAAGCCACATTGTTTGGTTAGAAGAACACTGAATTGATTTTTTATTGAGGACTGCCATATAACATTACATTAGTTTCAGGCATACGACATCATGATTCAATATTTGTATATATTGTAAACTGATCACCATAATGAATTTAGTTACACCCCTCACCACCTTTTGACCCCCTGCCCCCACTTTGCTCACCTCCCACCACCCCCAGAAGAACACCGACTTTGGATTTGGAATTCCTAGACCTGTATTTTAACTATGTTTGTGATTCTGAACTTCTTTGGGCCTTAGTGTCCTCATTTGTAAGTTGAGAAAATTATACTGGATGATCTCTAAAGTACCCCCCACTTCCAAAATACCGGGTTTTCTCTATGCCGCAGCCTCTGTTGACATTGTACATGTGCTATTCTAGAAGTACAGTGGGTAACTCATTGCTGTATTTCATTATTTGAGCAAAGCCTGTAGTTCTTCCAAAGGCTGTCTTGGTTCAGTTGGCTCAAGTCTAGAGGTGTGACTCGGTGAACTGCTTATCTTTTAGCCTGGTTTCCCACTGTCAGACAGGAGGGAAAGGGGATAGCGGGGAGGAAAATGAAAACAGGGAAGGGGGAGAGAGGGAAGGAAAGAACTGCGCCAGGTGTGGGGTTCAGTATGTCATTAGTCGCTTTTGCTGGTTAAAGCCTGATGCTAATCGGATTCGGGTTCCATTCCTGCATGGGCTAGTTAGCTCCCGATGCTTCTGCCCATGGCGCTCGATGTCAGCCAAGGCCACTATGTGCCATTGGTCATAAAGACAGACAGGGCCCAGGAGAGAGTGTGGTGGAACACACTCATCAGTATTTCTGGAAATACAATGGTAAGTCTGTCAGCATGCCAGGCCAGATGGGCCTGAGCTCCTAGGATTCAGGGGGGACAGCACATTTAACTGGGAGGCTTTCCCAATTATTAGCTTAGCTAAGATCATGTTGCTTTCTGAAGGACTGGCCTTCTGTAAAAAGTAGTCGCTGAAGGTAGGCCTTCAGTAGGATAAGTAAAATCTGTTCAACTCATGCTAACTCGTGGAATTCATTTACATTGAGGCAATAATGACTAAAAGCAGAGACAACCATCAGTTTTATTTTCTGTAATTTTTTTTTAAGATTTATTTATTTATTTATTTGACAGAGAGAGAGAACACAAGTAGGCAGAGTGGCAGGCAGAGAGAGAGGGAGAAGCAGGCTCCCCACCGAACAGGGAGCCCGACGCGGAGCTCAATCCCAGGACCCTGGGATCATGACCTGAGCCGGAAGGCAGACGCTTAACCGACTGAGGCACCCAGGCGCCCTGGCTATAATGTTTTATAAACCTATCACAAATGAGTGACTAGTTGTTAATTTATTGATGAATATTAATCCATTTGAGCCTTGCTTGGACTAATATAATATAAAACTACCTTTTCCTTAAAAACTGTTATAAAACCTTTACATTTATTTTTATTTTATCTGATAAGGAAAGCTACTTCTTATTTTCTCTTTCCCCAAAATATGTGTTCTTTTGAGGGTGCAGTGTTTTGATGCAGCAAATGTTAAGAAAGGCTATAAGATGGATATGAAATTAAAGTTTCACAGAGTCATATGACAATATACAATTGACTCTTGAACAACGTGGGGGTGAGGGGCACTGACCCCCCCGTCATGCAAACATCCAAGTATAAGGGCTCTCCCAAAACTCAACTGCCAATAGCCTACTGACAGTTGATAACATAGTCAATTAACATATTTTCTATGTTGTATGTTTTATATACTATATTCTTACAATAAAGTAAGCTAGAGAAAAGAATGTTACTAAGAAAATCATAATACATTTACACTACTCTACTGTATTGAAAAAAAAAAGTGTATAAGTGGACCCACACAATTCAAACCTGTGCTGTTCAAGGGTCAATTGTATTCTCAAAATTAATATATAATAAATTGAGCAGGAGATACTTAGTGTTTATCATTTTTCATCCATGTATAATTAAATATATTTGTGAAAATGAAAATACCTGTATTTTCAACATTTTTCATAGGGAATAATTTATCTCAATAACATGTTTGACAGAATTTAGCATACAAGCACCATCAATTTTACCCTGATTAATTATATTTACTATTGTTTCTAAAATTGTTATACATCTTTTAGAAATTTGAGGACATTTGTATTAATTACAATAATCCTGTTTCAGCTATTGTGGAAAATAGAAATTAGAGAAGTTGTAGCTATATGAAAATAATTAAAGAGATATGCATTCTTGGTCAAAATAGCAAATGTTAGCTATTCAACTACATGAACACCTGTTATAGGTAAATGTGACTATTTTAATCCTGAAGCACTCACTGTACCTCCCCTCCTGCTATCTTCTTCTTTTTTAAAAAAAAAAAAACATATAATGTATTATTTGTTTCAGGGGTACAGATCTGTGATTCAACAGTCTTACACAATTCACAACACTCACCATAGCACATACCCTCCCCAATGTCTATCACGCAGCCACCCCATCCCTCACACCCCCCACCACTCCAGCAGCCCTCAGTTTGTTTCCTGAGATTAAGAATTCCTCATATCAGTGAGGTCATATGATACATGTCTTTCTCTGATTGACTTATTTCATTCAGTCTAACACCCTCCAGTTCCATCCACGTCGTTGCAGATGGCAAGATCTCATTCCTTCTGATGGCTGCATAATATTCCATTGTATATATATACCACTTCTTCTTTATCCACTCATCTGTCGATGGACATCTTGGCTCTTTCCACAGTTTGACTGTTGTGGACATTGCTGCTGTAAACATCGGGGTGCACATACCCCTTCGGATCCCTACATTTGTATCTTCGGGGTAAATACTCAGTAGTGCAATTGCTGTTTCGTATGGTAGCTCTATTGTCAACTTTCTGAGGAACCTCCATATTGTTTTCCAGAGTGGCTGCACCAGCTTGCATTCCCACCAACAGTGTAGGAGGGTTCCCCTTTCTCCGCATCACAGGCAGCAACCTCTTCGACCTCAGCTGCAGCAACTTCTTCCTAGAAACATCGCCAAAGGCAAGGGAAGCAAGGGCAAAAATAACTATTGGGACTTCATCAAGATAAAAAGCTTTTGCACAGCAAAAGAAACAGTCAATAGAACCTATTCTATTATATTTAAACAATACTGATACCGAGAGAAAAATCTCAATAAAAATAGGAAGTATTTCTGAAGACATCATGAAACAAAAAAGATAAGAGAGAAAATTTGATAAAAGCCCAATTTTCAAAGAGATGCCTGCAACATGTGGCTGGAGGCAAGTTGGCATTCTCTATAGTTCTTCTGCTATACTTGTTTACATATGCGATAGGAATTTTTTTCCACTATAGCTCCATGTGAGCTGTATGTGGAAAATGTCTTAAGTCTGGATGCTCTATTCAGTCTTGTTTTAAAATCACATTTTCTGAAACCACGTTGAGAGAGTCATATGTAGATATTTCTTTGTGATTATTGTTTAGAATATGTGTACTTGATAGGCAGCCATATAAATACGCAGATGCTGAGATTTTTCTGCTCTAGCACACGCTTTGGCATGCGTGAAACCGGAGAGCTGGGTACGCAAATAAGTATGGATATGTCATCCTAATCTATCAATCAACTAATGTCCTTCAGTTTTCTAGATGGTAACTGGATGGCTTGTGGTACAGAGGGAAGTTAAACAAACTGAGGCCTCCTCTAACCCAGACTTTATGTGATTATCCTAATAGCTCCTATATTAGCCGCTATTTCTGGACTCAACCTAATGGTTTGACTATGGTCTCTTATGTTCTATTGAGGTTTCTTTGGGAGCTGTTTATACAGAAGATTTTATTTTAAACAGGAAGATGGGGAACACAGGCACCAAGTTTTTATTTTGTTTTTATTTTATAGGAGGAAAATGTCAGAGAATGGTAAGGGGCAGCCACTTGAGATTTAGAATCTTACAGACCTAGTTTGAATCCCAGCTCCTAGTTGGTAGCAGAGTAAATGTGGATGAGTACTACAGAGTACTGTGCCACGAAGATTAAGTAAGATAACTTGTACACACAGCTGGTGCTTGATAAATAATAGCATAGGGCCCAGAAGTTTGGAAAGTTGTTCAAGGTAACATAGGTAGTACAGGGCAAAACCTAGCATAAGTCAGGTGTATTTGATTGTTAACCACTCTGCTCCACCACTTACGGCCACAGCACTAAACTCAGAGATGCCTCTTGCTCTGTTAAAACTCACGTGCTGCCTGGATCTATTAGCTGGAAACGGCATAGTCATCAGCTTGCGGCAGTTTACCATTGCTGTAAGTCTGCAAATACTTGAAACTCTGCCATCGTGTTTTAGTCTTCTTTTTGAGCCATCACAGGAAGATAGCTAAATAAAAGCTTCTTCCACTTCCGCCTTTACGGAAGTGTTTCATAAATCCTTTCAAGGACGTGTATTTCATGTCATTTTTTTAGCCGTTACGTTTACTTTGGATAACTCACAAAGTGAGGGTGTTGTATCCTTGTCTGGTGTAGTGACTGAGAGAATTTTGTTATGTTTGACAGTGAGCCGTGAAGCAAGGGAGTGTTTTACCCTAGCCTTTCCTCCTCAGAGACAAACTCTAGAGTCTGGGAGTGGCGTGCAGGTACCAGCAGTCCCTAAAGACAGTTGCCTGGGTGCACTCCTTGGTTCTGTGGCTTACAAGCTGTGTGACCATGGGCAAGATGCTTGGCTTTATGTCCCTCGGTCTCCGCAGGTATATATACCAAGGGCATAATACTAGTACTTACCTCATAAGAATGTTAGAAGAAGAAAACGAGTTCTTACCATCCAAGTGCTAGCCCCAATAAATATTAACTATATTAATAATATACATAACCTGCTACTTTAGATTATGAGCTGTAGCTGACTGTAGGTTCAATGCCCATGCATGCATGCTTCAGAGTTCTTGTTTTCATACTCAAGAGACAAGCAAAGACAAGGGCTGTTTCTCCTTTGAAGGGAGTCCGTCTCTCCTTTGCCCCTGGAGAACATGGGGCTTTAGTCATCAAGGTAGCAAGGAACACAGCTACTGGGAGTAAGATAGCTCACTGTCCCTGTAGCTGGAAGCCAGGCTTTGGTGCAGGTGCTGCAGCTGACAGCACAAGGGAAAAACCACTCTTGGGCCAGACACCCAGCAGTGAGTTTTCTGCTCAGGCCCCTGCTCAGTCAAGAGGGCTGGAATATGGCTTACAGAGAACTAAGCCAAAGTCTTGGGGCATCAATACTACCATTCTCGGGGATTTCTCTCTAAGCCCCCAATTCTTCTCAGTGGTCATGGTCTTGGCATTCAACGCAAATACCTTGTATATCCAAACCTGTGAGACCCAGACCCAGTAAGGGGCCGCGTGGTCTGCCTCTGGGGTCAGACCCAAAGGCCAGCATCACTCTCCTCAGTGTGCTGAATAGTGTCGTGCATGTGTTTGGACTCCTTGCACCTGCCCTAGATCCTGCTCAGCCAACTGTCTCAATTCCCAGAGGTCAGGGTCAACCTCCAGAGCCATTCTTGTCTTGGGCACTGCACACGAGCCCCAAACCTGCACACATTGAGCAGGGTGCCTACCAGCCATCTCAGGGGACAGTTGTTCTGCTGGTTGGTAATTTTGATGGCTGTAACTTTCCCACACAGCCCATTTTTGTCCTATATCTGGTCTCTCTTACCTCTGAAGCTCAAGTCTGATGGTACCTAGAAGGGGGTTAAGAAGGGGTTGCACATTTACCACTGAAACTGACCATTCTCCACAGCTCATGTCCCCGGATGGTGTGCGTGGATGCTCCCCGTTCAGTCCCATCCAGGCTGTCTGTGTTCTGTAGGGGGCATATGTCACCATTCATGTTGACATGACTTTGCTTTCTGGTTTGTAGAGTGGGAAGTTCCCAGGACTTGAAAACTGAGGATGACTTTAAACCTGTCATCTTGGTTAGGAATTCAAACTTAATAGGATCAGTGACCCCTTCAATTCTTTCTGGTTTTGTTTTGTATCGATGAGTGAGACAATAATGAAAATTACATAGAGTATAGGAGAAATATACATATATATTCTTTGGTCAAGATTCCTGATCCCTGTTCTCTAACATAAATCTAAATTTCTTTTTAACAAGGAAAGGAGTTCTATCTGGAATCTTTGACTTAGGTTCATTTGTAGAAAAATACATAAAGTTAAATTTTAAAGAGAATAGAGAGGGACTACTGAGTTAATGAGGAGAGGAATACTTTCTCTCTCTCTCTTTCTCTCTCTCTCTCTCTTCGGCAGACCTCACATTACAGATGCAAACAGTGTATGGAGGTATTCAATAGGAAAAAGCGTGGTTTTGCCCAGTGCCCTCACAATATGTCTTTTAAGGCGCCCAGGGCTTCCCCAGACCCATTGGAGGCAGTTTTTGTTGCTGTTATTCTCATATATGCTGTTTCCCCATCAGCACTGCTGTGGGAGAAATAAAAGTAAAGCTATTTTTATGGGTTGTACTGCAACAAGCAAAACGTGACTTGCTTATTAAATTCAACATATTTCTATTTGTTTGCGAACACAACACAACACAAAGCAGAAAATTGGCAGAAAAGGTAGCCCTGGTTGTATCTAAGAATGGCCCGTTGGCTCGCGCAGGCACATGCGCAGGTGTGAACTCGACTTCTGAAAGTTTAGTCTGGTCCCCAGGCGGCTTGAAGCAGCACCTGCCCGAATGCCAGAATTCCATCCAATTTGGATGCTGGGATTTGGTGCTTTCCTTACTCACCCCCTCATTACAGAGCTCACGTACACTCTCCTTGCATGCAGGCTCTTGAGTTACCTGGGTCCCATTTGTCTTTTCTATTGGATTATAATATATTAAGGGCTGTTGTGTGTTTTTTTCCTAACTGTCTCTGACACTCTGCTCTCATGCCCTGCAAGGTGCTTTGTGGTTGTAGGTGTGAAGTGTATTTCACAATTATAGACAAAAACTCTTATTTAATGCAAGCCCTTCAGTGTGACACTGGACTTTGAATTGCTTTGGCTTCTTATTAATTTGGGAGACGTAAATTTTGTAACAGCATAAGATACCTTTTAAGTTTTCTGTAGTGTAGGCATTCTGGTGGACAGGGTCCCTATTTTGAATAGTTTGAATAACAATTATTTACACTGTCAGTTTGATATATTGAAATAGTTTAAGTGAGTAGGGATATTTAAATTCAGATACAGCTTAATTAAAAGAAAATGAGTTCCTAAACTATCATTTACTTAAAGTATTATTTATTTTTAAACCACCTCTGAAATGTTTTTTTATAAAGTGAGTACTCTTTTAGATAGTTTTCACAACCAACATCAATTTAGAAAAAATTTATCATATTCAAAAATGAATAAACAGCTACAGGATGAATTTCTTTGATACTATGAGCATGGGTCCTAAATAAATTAAAATACCCAGTTTGTTAGGTCTTCCTTTCAGTGAGTTTACAATGGAAATGTTCAGACTTCTGTCTTTGGCAGTTCTGCCAGTGCTCTTTGAAATTCATTCACGTTTTCTCTTTTCCAGCCTTTTGGCTGCTAATAGCTCTCCCACTGCATCCTTGTATGGAATAGTGTCTTTGAGTGTGTGTTTGATAGGAGCGTATGATAAACATTGGTTCCCTGTCCTTATGTCAGAAAGAAAACATTAACAGAAACAAAATCAGGAAAAAGCCATTTACTGAACAGCTTAGTGTAAGTATATAGTTACTGGGAACTATCAAAATGGCCTTTATTTTTTTCCTGGCTTGCCTAAGAGCCTGGGTGGTAGGTTTGGAGTCAGCACTCAGTCACTGAAGAAACTGGCCACTCCTCAAAGAGAATAGGTCAGTTATCAGTGCTTAATTCGTAGGTATGGCCTTAACCTTTACTAAAAGGGAAGCGAGGGCAATCTCAGAAATATATTAAGATTTTAAAAATGAAGTGCTGACATAGCATTCACTGAAGTTCTTAACTCAGTGGCTGTCATCTGAGAGTAGTCTCGCACCCTGAGGGGACACTTGGAAATTTCACGAGGCTGTCTTTGCTGAGGATTGCTTCATTGAAATTGCATCTGTTGGTTTGTGTAGTTTTGTAGATATAGTACTTAAGATGTTTCTTTTATAATTTGTCAAGCTAGGGTTGACTCAGAGTTCTGGTCCTAAAGGTCACAGTAGGTACAGTTTAAAGGTCAATTCACCGTTGTCTGTGGGACCTGTAAAGATGACCCAGGTGATTAAAGGGGAGGCCCTTTGTGAAGAATGTGTCTCGAGAAGGCACCTGCTGTTCAGCTTTGCCCAGGTATACTACAGTGACGCAGATCTTTCTGCCCTTTCCACCCCCCAGGGAAGCAAGAAATCTTAATTTCTTTCATTAAATCTTCTCATTTTTTTTATTATTGGCAACTGATCAATTTTTAAATTTAAATTTTGGCTAAATAAAATGGGTATCTAGTCACCAATTCGTGATTCCTAATTCTGTTTTAAGATAAACCAAACAAAAGACATTTAAAGGACCACATTTTAAAATTCTTTATCACCTATTTCTGGCTACAGGTATTGTCTTATCCCAGAAAAGGACAATAGACTCCTTGCCCATGCTTCCTCTCTGCCCACATTCTCATTAGTACCTATGACGCCCTCAAATAGTGAAACTGGCCCACGAAGTATTTTGTGAGTAGGTGGTCCCTATTTGGAAACACACAATAACTTAAGCTTCACTGAGCTTGTTGGTGATGTTGCCAGGTGGTGTGGATTAAGTGTGCCTCCAGTTTATAACTAGAGCCTGTCCCTGCTTTCTGCACTTAGAAATACTGTTGACTCCTGTCTCTCTAATCCAGGTTTGAGATCTCTGGACTCTAGATGAGCCTCAGGTAGTAATATCTTTTAGAGTGTTTTCACTGGTAAGATTTCACATAAATCATCTTTCTGCTCTTTGAAAACAATTCCCCCAGTGTAAGAGAGAGTACAAGGCTGCTCCCAACAATGCTCATCTTTGTGTATGGGTTCTTGGGAAGGAAGCCGGCCCACACCAGCAAGGCCTTCCTTCCTAAAGTAACTTCCTGATGGAATGTGCCTAGAGTGCTTGGGTTCTCTGGCTGCTTAGTCCAGCCCAGGTAACAAAGCCAGGACACCTGGAGATCATGTGAAAACAGGCTCTTTGGCTCTATAATACCATATGGCTATTGATTTCCTTATGCTGAGTTTGAGAGGGTGTAATGCTTATCAGTCTGCTGTAATCAGAGAAGAAGAAGATAGTCTTATCTCCCCTATATATCCTTTCCCCTTGCCCCAACACACACACCTTTATAACCTGTGTTTAAGAAAGAGAATCCAGAACCATGAGAGACTATGGACTCCGAGAAACAAACTGAGGGTTCTAGAGGGGAGGGGGTGGGGGGATTGGTTAGCCTGGTGATGGGTATTAAGGAGGGCATGTATTGCATGGAGCACTGGGTGTTATATGCAAACAATGAATCATGGATCACTACATCAAAAACTAATGATGTAATCTATGGTGATTAACATAACATAATAAAAGAAAAGAAAAAGAAAAAAAAGAAAGAGAATCCAAATTTAAACAATTTCCAATGCCCTGTAGCTTTTGAGCTGCCCGCATGTCCAATCCACAGCATGGTGACCCCACTTGGTCTTGACATCAGGCTACAGTTATGAAAATGTTCTGCTGCTTTTGTCTGCAGTGGATACCAGAGCCCTTGTGGCGCATCTAACAGACCTGCCCCACAGCCCTGCCACCCCCTCCCCAGCCAGCATCTAGCACCTTCGGAGGAGCCCACAGAAACCTACGAGCCACATGACAGCCATGCCACAGCTCGCTCCCCAGGGCCGGGCCAACCCACTTTCACGGCTCGGCAGGAAATTGCTCAGGTGCCTGAGCTCCACTGGCTTCACTTCAAGAACAATTTAATTTTCTATGTCCTAATTGCTGTGCTGGTGCCTGGACTTAAATAACCCATCCATTTGGATCTCCAGACAGCTTCTAACTCTTGTCCCCAAACTTCTCCCTAAATTCTAACACTGATTTTTCCTAAACCTGGACGTTCAGCAAATCTAGCTTATTGAGTGTCCCCTCAAGTAGGGACATACTTGTCAGTATCTCAATGACGAGGTCCAGGCTCTGTCACTCCACAGTCAGCCTGAAGTGTCCCTCTGCTGCCCACAGCTGATACTGTAACAAGCCACAGGTTGTTAGTGATTACTCCCAGGGGAAGCCTGCCAAGCACAGAGGCCCTGACAGTGTTTTAACAAAGGAATACAACATAAATAAATGGTTCTTATTCTATGTGCCTTTTTATTTTTTGATCGACACTGATATAAAGAACAACAGGGACAACAAAATTTAGCTCAAGTTATAAGTTGCTAACTGAAATGATAAATCATTATGTGAAGGGAGAAACCAACTGTAGGAAGAATGTGGTTGATTAATGAACATCATTAACAAGTTCAGTTTCAAAGGTCAAATTATAGATCTGATTATGTGCAGTGTGACACTCTTTATTGATGTTCAGGTCCTTCTGCTAACACAGAGAGCTAAAGGATGTTGCCAACAATTATTTTAATACCATGTGTTCTATGACATAAAATTTTGAATTCTCAAAATATCTTTTAATTACTATCCTGACCAAAGCATTAGCTTTAGCATTTTTAGTTTAAATTGTGGGCACTCCGCAATCATTTCTCTTTCAGAAGTTACACTGCTGATTTTAGTGATACTATGTGAAGAACTACAATTAAACTGGAATTCTGAGCAAGTAACAGATCAAGTTAAGCTAAGGTAAATGAAATAGCCATAATGAAGATCCACAAATTAAGAGAGAAACTAAGTAGAAAATAGAAAAACAAACTAGATTTTTGAATTCTAAAATGTTGTTTATTATGATGACCTGATCCCACTGGGAAGGAAGTCTCTTCCTGAGTTAATTTTGTGATTTGGCACACACAACCTAAACTTATTTCTCTAGCATCATGCAGTCCCTTTTTGAGGTGTGCATGAAATGGAAAATGTACTAAACTGGGACCAAGAAATGCAGCCCTACTGTTTTCATTTATAAAAACATCTTTCTAGGTCTATACCCAGAAGCATTGAAAGCAGACTCAAACAGATATTTGTACACCTGTATTCATAGTACCATTATTCACAATAACCAAATAGGTGGAAACAACCCAAATGTCTACCAATGGATAAATGGATAAACAAAATGTATATATGTATGTGTGTGTGTGTGTGTATACAGTAGAATATCATTCAGCCTTAAAAAGTAAAGAGATTCTGACACAGGCTACAACATGGATGACCCTTGAAGGCATTTTGCTAAGTGAAATAAGCCAGTCACAGAAGGACAAATACTGTCCTTCCACTTCTATGAGGTATCTAGAGTGGTCAGATGCATAGAGACAGAAAGTATAGGTGATTGCCAGGAGCTGAGGGGAGGAAGAATGAGGAGTCATTGTTTCATGGGTGCAGAGTGTCAGTTTGGGAAGATGAAAAAGTTCTGGAGATGGATGGGCTGATGGTTCCCTAATGATATGAGTGCACATAATGCCTCTGAACAGTACACTTTAAAATAGTTAAGTTAGAAAATGTTGTGTTATATCGGTTCTCCCACAGTAAACAGTATTTTACTATTGGTGGACAGAATGATGTTGAGGCAGCTCTTGAACTCGGCACTTCCCTCTCTATTCTAATTAATGCTCAGCCTCAGAGCACCAGCCCAACCACCATTATTGCAGACGGGGCTTGTAATGGAATGTCAGCCTTGTGGGCTGCAGACCTGGGCTGTCCAGGATGGATTCTTTGCTCAGCTCACAGCAAGAGAACACAGATGCTGTTGATGCATGTTTCCCTGACAGCAGGAAGGCCACAGAAATACATTAGGCCACATTCAAAGCATGCAGCCAGAGGTAACCCGGCATTTTTACTAACAGTAGTGGCAGTGAGAAAACCACACTGTGCCTCTGAGAAGCAGTTCCTGAATTGTTCCCAGAATACCCCTGTAACAAGGCGGGATGGCCATCAACCTGGAACCAGCCGGGACACATGGGTCCCGATCACTGGTGACGCACTGAGTATTTCTGTCATAAGGGAAGAAAACAATACGTCCCCTTGCACTGTCTTTAGACACGACAGAGTGAAATACAGGTGGTGCCAGGCCAGTGGCTTACACGACTGTCAGTTGTTTTATTTTCGTTACTAGTAATGGTGGCTGTGGCAGAAAGCATCTACAAACAATGTGAATGTGCCCAGCATTCTAGAAGCTAACAGTACTTCAAATCAGATCCACATTGCTCCCCACATGCAGGCCTCAGAATTTGTTTAATTTCAGTCTTTATGGGTCTTATTTAAAAATATATAATAAATAAAATAAATTCAGTATATGCAGCCTAAAACTTATGGCTAGGGTTCCTCTTGGTTGAATGAAGCTTCCATTAGTGGATCCTGAATTACTGTCCGGTTTGACTATTTCTAAGCAGCCTTTCTAAATGGCTCTGAGTTGACTGGAGATTCTCTGAGGGCAGGAACTATGGTTTAATTATCTGCCATTTCTAACCCAGACTATGTAACTCTTTGCAGATCATTGACTAAATGAGCAAACAGCAGGTCCTGCCATATGTGAGCCCCCTAGTGCTCTTCCTACCAAATGGCCAGTCCCCCCAGCTTTTAAAAGGGGCTTGGCTGACTACACACTTTTGCTTCCTGTCCTTACTGAAGGAAGGGGCAAGGCCTATTCTTGCTTCCCACTCGCTTCTTCTGGCAAAACTCTTTTCCCTGAATTCCTTTTAGTAACTGGAGTCACCATGAAGAAGACAGAGCCCTATTCATGGGATTTTGCTCAACTATCTTATTTGAGGCACTGTATGTTTGTGTATATGATGTGTGGCATCTGGAAGAAACTTCTTACAGAGTCCATCTTCTGTGGAAAACAAGTTTATTAGCCAAAAGAGATGGTAGTGACCCCAAAAGGATAAAAACAATTTACTTTCAAATATGTAAATTGCTATGAACACATCCATGAGTGAACATGAGTTGACTCCTCTAAATAATCATTCCGTTTGTATTACTTGTTACTTATGTAATAATAATGATAACAGCGATGATAACAATGACTATTAACCAACAAATGTTAAACATTTGCTGCATACTGGGCACCACTATGAGTTATTTATGAGCATTAGCACAGTTAAGCCTATAACGGCTCTGTGACATACGGACTGCAAGCCTATTTTTACAGTCCAGGAGGCTGACACAGAGAAAAGCAAGCTGTTTAAGGTAGCAGGGTCAGGCAGCAACAGTACCAAGAGGGAAACCAGGCCACCTGTCTTCAGAGCTGCCGCTCTGAACCGTTATGGCTCTTTAGTCGAGATGCAGTAGAAATAGAAAAAGACGGACCCAGTACTTACCCACTGAGCTAGAAAGAAGCCGCAAGAAAATCTCGCGACCTCTCTTGCACCAGTATTTCTCACCCTCACACATTTTGCAAAAGAAGAAAATCATACCCCGTGTAGAAGAGGAGGCCTGCAGAGCCAGGCGGGCAGCCTCAAAGCTGCTCCCTGACATCGGCTCTGCTCAGGGAAGGTTGGGAAGCAGAGAGGGGACTCCCACACCTCGGGCTCCTTTAGAAACCTTTGATGCAGCAAGCATCTCAGCAGGCCTGAAATACACAGCAAATGAGGGGCCATCTTCATGTGTAACTGATTTCCAAAACCCCGTGGTACACACATCGTGAAAATCCAAGGTGATTTATTTGGGCAGCCTCTCTCACTCAAATGCAGGGACTGCTTGGTATGGAAATCCTGATGGCTCCCCTCACTTCTAGCCCTTATGTCATGAAGCCTGTGACTCCCAACAAACAAGGCCTGTTTTGGGTGTGTGTACACTGCATTATCCAGGAGAGCCAGGCTCGCCACTTCTCAGCATGACCCTGATCAGCAGGGCTCACCTTTAGGACTCAGAGGTCCACAGTTAATCCCCTGTTTCCAACCCAACTGTGTCCTTGTCACTTCTTACGTGCTGACTTGTTAGATTCTGAGAGAAGAAGGGAAGGCTGCCAGGATGTGGACAGAACATACTCCACCTCTGTGTTTTATGAGGAGGAGGACTCCCTTGCTTGAGTTGCTAGAGGCACCTGTGGCAAGAAGTTTTGTGTCCTGGCCAAAAAGAAGCCAGGCGGTCTGAGGTTTGAACTGTAGCAAGCCAGATAGAGGCGCTCAGCACGGGTTTGCAGACACTTCCTTCGCAAACAGGCGAGGCTGCGTGTGTGTGGTTCTCCTGTGTGGGAGGTTGCATAAGATGAATGTGATATAGCAGCTCTTCTTTTTTTCTTTTTGTCTTTGCGGACATAGTGTGGCATCTGATTCTGAGATAAATATACCTTCCAGTGATGTAGGGAAATGGGATGTTAAGTCTTGGAAGTGATTTATGCCTTGCCGTTTTGGCTGGCATTGGGGCTCTAAACTGATTTTCCTTCCGGCTCTGTGCCCTTCCTTGCTTATTCCCAGTTGTAAGTACTCCGATCGATATTCTCTTCTGCTGGGCAGGAAACTGTCTCGGGTTCCCAGCTCTGGACAGCACTGGGTATGTTTCTAGCACTCAGTTAAAAATATTTACTGGCATCTGTATGCCTTTTTTTTTCATCTGTTTCAATATTCTATTACAGTATTTATCTTAGTCTGAAAGGTATTTCCTGAGAGCTATTAAGTATTTTTAAATGAATTTGATGAGGACATATTTTCATCTTTGATCACGTCTAAATCTCAGTTTTATGCCAAACTGTTTGGTTTTCACATTAAACCTGGCAGCCCTGGACTGCTTTATGGCCAAGACTAAGTAATAGCAAACTATGGTAAGGTCTTTATGACATCTTTTGTAATTTTTACAAAATGTACTTTGAAGTGTCATCATAACTATTTTAAATTAAACTTAGCAAAAATAAATGTGTCGACTACATTTAGTGTATGCGGTACTCTTAGTTTTAATTATTTTTCCCCTCTCTCTCTTGCAAATTTGCTAAATTTGATAATTTGTAGACTGTTTCTTCTTCATTAGGGAGAAAAATAAGTTAGCTCCATATTCATTTTTCTTAAAATAACTATTTTCTAAAGTTCCTTTTATAAGTAGAATCAACACTCAATTATTTGTGTTAATGGAGGAGGGAAAAGATCCAGATAAAACAATGAATAATCACAAATTGTTTATATAAGGGGAAAGTGCTGAATTTCATAGAACAAAGCTGATTTATGGATCACTTACCCTTCTGTCAGTAACACAAATCTACATAATGACGAATACCGTTGCGTTGGAATTCCCCGCAGTAGGGCCTTCTGGGGGGGCATCCAACATCACCATAGTACAGATCCCCTGTCACCACAGGTAACTTAAACACAGGGACATTTGCTTACCCATAATCCAGATTTGCTGCAATATCACACATGTAAGCTCTGCCTAGACTCCAGGGAAGAAGTTAAATAAAATACATTGCATTCCTGTTTGACTTTGGAATTAAATTTCTCTATGAATATTGTATCAACCCCCTTAGAGATAGTTTCCTTTAAGAAATATTCTAAGTCTATGGAAGGAAAGTGAAGACTAAAAAGGATAAATGTCATTGACATATCACAGTGAGAAACACAGACAAGAGTCCCATTTTCCCCTACCATTTTATGTTCATTATTTTCTCTTCCTTCCCCGGAAAAATTAATTTAGAAAGTCCTATTGCAGTCTGTGACAGACACATGTTAGCAGTGGCTGCCCCAAAAGTCACATCTGCAAAAATATTATGGCAAACAAGGCAATTATCGCTTATCAAATTAATGGGACCAAAACTTTTTGTTTGTTGAGGGGGTGAGGGAAGGGTAAAAGGTAGTGGATTTATTTGAAACTACTTCCCTCGCTGCTGAGTGTATTCTCTGAACACTTCATAAAGAGTATCTCCATGCAACTTTCCCGAAGAGCAGAAATTTAGACACAGAAACAACATTAGCAGCAACAGAGAAAAAAATCTTAACTGTGTCATCTATAGCTATCATGAGATTCCATATAATTTGTAGGATTGGTAAGAATTCACCCAGGGCAGGAATCTAGTATGGTACATAACATGCACTTTTGTTTACTCTTGAGGAATGGTATGGATTGGTTGTGAATGTGTCTTTTTTTTTTTTCTGCAAAGCTTATATATTCACATAGGCTGAATGGATACTAATTCCCTAAAATGCAAACTTTTTTTTTATGTCGGGTCCATTTTTTGTTTTCTGTAAGTGCTTATTCCTGAAACAACAGTGTAAGTAATTTGGAAACATGATTTAGTATGCAAGTATTCACTTTATATCACTAACATTTGGAATGCATTTAATGAACAAGATTGTTCAAACCAAATGTTACATAGAATTTCAAGAGCTACAAGGAGCCTTGGAGTTCATCTCTTCCTAACCTCTCATTTTATAGATGAAAAAACAGAAGCTCAGACAAGTTAAATGCTTTGGTGGGGGAAGGGGCAATCTACAGCTGCGAATCCCAATTTGCAGTTTCTGCATAGATTGCTTTAATGTGACTTTTCTGGGGACTGCTTAACTGAATGATGTCAGCTCCGCTAATTTCATGGCATGTCACTGACAATGCTGGGGCCACACGATTAATTTGCAAACATCTGTATTTTTCTAGTGCAGCTAGGTGAGCTCCACTAAGCAAGAAGTCTTAATCTGTGACAGGCCCCAGATGCCTGGAGAAAGTGCTCAGCCCGGAAAAGGCCCACTGTGATTAATTGCTGTGCCGGCCACACAATTACAGTCAGTTACAGCGTCGGCTTCCTCAAACTAGCATGCAGTAAATTCATGCAGTGGCTGAACATTCCTGGTTCTTACTGTTTTCTCTATGCAACAACTGTGTAACATTAAACTCACGAAAAAGAGAGCCGCCCTCAAAATTACAGTATTGGCAGTCTTGGGGCTAAAGCTTGTTTGTTTGGGAACCATAAAAGTCATAGACAAAGGTTTACCTACCTTTTCATTCATTATCACAAATAAGAGTTCAGACTCATGGCCCAGGGTAGGAGGAGAAACTCATTAAAGCAGAAATTTCCAGAAAGATCCCTGAAGAATCAATCTCCTGGCCAGTCCAGGCACTTGAATTGTGTCTGGCCCTGGTATTTTTATTGTAACTGGGGTAAAAGGCCTTCCCCCCGTCCCTCCTGATAGCCATCAAAAGTGTCCACACTTCTAGACTTTTCAAGTGGCAACAACATTTGAAGATGGTGTGGACTGAACTGATTGTCAAAACTAGTCCAGAATGAAACTGTTCATCCAGACCGACTTCTAAGTCACATAACTTGCAGATGCCCTGCAGCAAAAATAAATTAGCTCTGAATTTTCTGTAGAGCGGAGTCTTCGATGGGGCCATCGTGAGAACGCTCTTCAGTCATTTTTGCTCAGGGCAAAGAAAGAAGTGGAAAATCCTGGGGCTACAGGGGCCAAAATACTCAACATTCCCAAGAAAAGAGTCTACATTAAATTCTTGTATAATTAAGGCAAAACAAAAACTATTCATTCTAAACCTAAATAACCTTTGCTTGCTAAAAACTTTTTTTTTAAGTTTCAGTGTTTACTGTCTGAGGGAGGCTTACGAAGGCTCTGCTTGCTGAATCCAGAATGTGCAGACAGTCTACAGCTATAAATGTCTCCACAGCAAATGGGCTGGGTGGCGTGCTGCAGCCATAGCCTGCTAGGTAATTTATGTTGCTTAGGGACTGTACTTTTCTAATAGATTGAACTGTTAGTTTTCAGGAGGATTTAATGAAATATTGAACCAGATGCCACTGGTCTGCCATGGATGTGGGACTATGAGAAATGAGGAAACGTTGCTTGGTAAACAGCTCGGACCTCTGTGAGGGGGGAATACATTGGGGCCTCAGTGAAAGCGAGTCACAGGCAAGAGAAAACGTGGCAGGCCTCGTATAAATGTATCTGCATCCATGTCCTCTGCTCATTTAGAATAACAGGAGGCTGTGTCTAGCCCAGGGCCCTTTTGATTTTCTGGAAAAATTGTCTGAGTCTGGAGGTAAGGAATAGGGGCTGAGGTTTTTCTGGGTCATTGCTGTTGGCCAGTGTTAATCCTCTGACTAGCCCTGTAATTCCGCTGGATAGGCTTTTGCTGTATTCCTATTTTCAACAATATTATCAGATAATTGGCATTGGGGTTGAACTAGTGGAGTTTTGCAAAGAAAACAGTCTCCTCAGAATGAAATGCTTACGTGTCATTTTGAGAGCCCTGACAATTAGACTCCTTCTTAACACTAGAAGTCTTACCCTTTTTTTTATTACCAAATGTCAGGACAAGAGGTTGTTTCTCAAAGAAAAAAAAATCTTCAACTTGTGAGTTCAAATTTTGATTTTTTTCATTAGGAAAGAGAAGTATTGTTAGATTTTTTTTTCCTCTTCTCTATAAGCAATTATTTCAACTTCCAACACTTTCTTGAGCATCATCCTGTTTATTTTGCTTGAGATTTAAAAAGTTGGTATTTTAAAAGATATCTCTAGTTGTCCTATTTTATTTTTTTTATTTTTCTAGAAAAAAATATTAGTTTCAGGTGTACAACATGGTGATGCGGTGTTTATGTACCTTATAAATGCTCACCGCGATAAGCGTCCTTACCACCTGTCATCATACAAAGTTATTACAATATTCTTGACTATATTCCCTGTGCTGTGCTTTTTATCCCCATGACTCATTTATTTTACACCTGAAAGACTGTTACCTCTTGATCCCCTTTGCTAATAAGACAACCTTCTAGTTGTCCCATTTTACAGAGCCTTCTTATTTCTGCATGGCCCATCCTGACCAGTGCTTAAGAGCACTCAGCCGAGAGCCACATGCAATAAGAAAGGTCCTGGCTTAGTTCTGTGTTAAATGTACAAATTTACTTGCCAATTAAAACAAAATTTGTGTGTTTAAAGATGAATAGTCAAGTCCATAAGGATTTCTGTCCATGGGGACATTCTCTGTCGAAATGACTAAATGTCCACTGTAACCTGGATTAACTTTTAACATAAGTGTGAAATTGAAAGTCATCAGCTTCCTCTAAATACTTTTGGATAGGAGTGGATGACATCATTGGAAATCTTGTTTATGTAATTCTATCTGGTCCCAGGCCAGTCCTTAGTAGCTGATCCTAGAAAAGAGGCTGAAAGCTAAAGAAAAGAAGATACCTCTTCTTATCAAGTTAAAACCACATTGTACCCATTTTATAGGACAGGAGTGTTCATGCAGATCATTCAAGGGAATTCTAGTGGATGAAAAATGTTAAGCTGCTTCCGGTTTGGAAGAACAGACATTGAGCTGTGTCCAGGGGCCTGGATTTTAGCCCCAGTAGGACCACTACGTCATCCATGACCTCTGGCAAGCCAAAGGACTTCTTTGGGCCTCTCTGTTTGATCTAGTCAAGAACTGTAGATAGTGCTTCGGGTTCCTTAGCACTACTGATGTCCGATTCTAGCATCGCCAGCTCTGATCTTCACAACAAAGAAATCGATTCAATAAACAAAAACACGGATAGCTCCTATGAGAACTCTAGTCCAATTATTTGATTTGTTCATTTCTGTGACACTCCAGTCTGTCAGATCTGTAGCCTCAAATGAATGGGGAAACTTGTTTCCTGTTTTATAAAGTCCACATTTTGGCTACAAATGAAGTTTGGAACTTATTAATTGTATTCTCCTGTGCACCTGCTCTTGCCCTCAGCTACTCATTTTGGAGAAGTAAAGATTTATTGTTGTTCCAGCATCATGCACATCACATCATTGGCTTAAGGGAAAACACGATTTAATAAACAAAGATTGATAAATACATTTTCAGACATTTTCCTTCCTGTCACTCAGATGTATATGATGGATAAGGATAGCCTATGGGAGCAGAAGGGAAATTTCAAGGGAACCTCATTCCGTGGCTCTGATTTTGCTGGTACTGTGTGATCATCCTATAGCAAGCACCTTCAGTATGGCAACAGCTAGTCTTGAGTGGGGCCCAGATGGACTCGCCTGGCCCTGTCATTAATTGTACTAGAGCATGATGATACATAAAACAAAGCTCTGTGTATATGTGTGTACATGTGTGTATGTACTCATACAAACACACATACTTTTTTCTTGATTTATGATATACTTGTTTCATCATTCTTTTTTTTTTTAAAGATTTTATTTATTTTATTTATTTGAGAGAGAGAATGAGGAAGAGAGCACATGAGATGGGAGAGGGTCAGAGGGAGAAACAGACTCCCCGCCGAGCAGGGAGCCCGATGCGGGACTCGATCCAGGGACTCCAGGATCATGACCTGAGCCAAAGGCAGTCGCTCAACCAACTGAGCCACCCAGGCGCCCTTGTTTCATCATTCTTAATGAGGTATTGTGCTCAGTTTGGGGTTTAGGAGTGGTAGAGTGACACATTGATTCATTCAGAGAATACTTGAGTGTGTGCTTACTCAAGGCACTAAGCAGGGGTCATGGGAACAACACATATTAGACTAACCCAAGAATCACAAGAGCATTATAGTCTAGTAGGAAACAGAATCCATGTACATAAACTCAATATAGGTCGAAAATGATAAAACACCATAGAATATGTGAATAAAGGCCCTGCAAATTCAGAAGGAAAACTTCCTTTCAGGTGGAGCAATTATAAAAACTTTAAGGAGGAAGTGGCAATTAGGTTGAAATTTTCAAACATTTTTTAAAATGTTAAAGGGTATGCATTGGAGTATTATCATTATTAGTAATTATCATTTTCATAGTGTTTCCTAGCACTTGCTATAATGGAGCACATAGCTTTCTCATTTCATGTCAGTATGTTTGCAGTGATTGAAACAGGTCAGGGGAGAAGAGTACTGCTTTCCATGGGGGGACGTTGGTCCAGTTACAAACAAGCAAAATGAGTGCGACTGGGGAAGTGTACTTAAAGATCAAAGCAAAGACAGGTGGGGTTGGGGTTTCATGACATAAGAATAGGTAACATAGTTAATTTGATGAAAGAAGTTATCCACCTAACAGGAGAAGTATAATTCCGACAGAGCGTCGAAAACTCTTCAGTGCAGAAATAGTAAGGCAGTAAGAAGAAGGGAAAAATACCCAGGGAGAAAGTGCAATTTGCTGTCCCCTTTTAAAATAAAAAAAAAAAAAAATGAATTGCTCCATGAGTAAGAATGAGAGCACTTTCTTATTAAAAATAGGTTTATCTTATGATTGCCTGTTACTGTTTGAATCATAACTTCCAACTGCTGCTGTCATTCAAAAGAAGCCATTAAACTCGCATACTTCTTGAATGTGCCCAGTGTGTGAGAGCTTTAATTAAATCTACAAGGAGAGCCTTAAAAGAACAAGAATCAAATTAATTGCAACATGGGCCACACATTTGTTTCTCTGACAGTCCCCGTGCTTTGGCAAGAACACAATCTGGGTGCCTTTATCTGAATTAGTAAACTCAGTATCACTTTCCATTAGCATTGGCCACTCGGCACCATGCATCTTCTCCCTGACACCGTTTACATGTTCATGCCCACACAAATAGAGTTTGTTACGACTGGTTTGTTATAGGATTCAAAGCAGTAAATCCAGGAGGTGGAATGAGTGGTCTTCTGCTTTGTGCATCACTGGCTTTTGTGAGTTCCTCTCTAGATTGAGCTTCATAATTAGACTGCAGAGTAATTAAGGAAAATTCAGCACATGCAAATAGGGCAAAAGGATTTGCTGCTAATTATGGCTGTTATACCATCATCAAGAAAAAGTAATTTGTAATATTATTCTCTGGCTTTTCATTGACCTCAAATCTAAAGTAAGGAGGTGGTGTTTTGTGCTCGAGAAGGATTTCTACAACAGGAGTTAATAAATATTTGTCCCATGAGGCAATTAGATATAAAAGCATATATTTGAAATTTTAGGCCTCCCCCCCCAAAAAAAAGACTCCAAAATTCCTATAAAACGTCAATGTGTAATTACTTTGTTTTTCTCTTTGTGTTGGTTTTGGAAGATGCTGTTTTGTACTGTGCCAATATTACAATATAATCACACTAGCAGTCTGTAACTACCCCCTTCCCATACCAACATGTGACATTTGCAATTGGGAGTTTAATTAGACAGTGTATAATTTTCTTATTTTAAGGTCTTCACCTATTAATCCTTAGGCCAAATGTTTACAGCCAGTGAACAGTGACTGGATATATTCAGCTTCTGTGAAGAAAATAGCCCTAAGCAAGGCGGCCTGGTTTAGCATGCTGAGTCAAACAGGTATCTCAAGGTAATTTTTTGGTTGCATGGAGTTTAGAATTAGAATTGCAGGGATTTCCACTTGGAAACGTTGCATATTTCAGCGTGGATTGTTTCACAGGCAGAGAATTACATTTTCTCACTGAAAATTTAAAGCACATTTATTTGTGAACTGTCTGCCCTTGCCGTTACAGGTTTTCTTCCTTGCTTCTCATTTCTGGAATGCCAAAGACTAAAGACAGCATGTGTTATTCCTGTGACTGAGAAGGGGGGGATGCAGCATTTCTAAGAGTTTGGAGCTTTGCATGTTAATTAAGAGAGGCAATATTCACAAAGTATTAAAAATTAAAGATTTAGTCCACCCAGGGTCAAATTGGGAAATTTAAAAATTTATGAGCTTATATTGTTAATAGTTTCCTAAGGGCAAATTCATCCTGTATTTTGCGCGATTAATGAATTGCTTGTTGTGTGGCAGTATAATAGAGAGAAAGAGTACAGTTAGACATAATCTAGAAGTTCTTTTTGGAAACAAGCTAACAAGGGAGGCTGTGTAATCTCTATCCTTTGCAACCTCTAAAAATAGGTTGGATAACCATCTATCGAGAGATTTCAGAGTGATGTGCCTGGAGGCAAGGAGTTAGTTCTGGAGACTTCTTAAGTCCCTTCCATTGTATAATTCCCATAATTATTCGTGCAAATATAAATACAGACATTTTCTTTATTCCAGTTGTCACTGTGTGAAAAAAAAAATCTCAAATTCAGCACTCCCATTATAGAATGTTGCTGTCAGTTACTAAGCTTAACCCCAATAATAATAAAGGGAACCAAAGTGCACATCATCGCCAACAGGATGGTAATTTGTGATGTCTTTTGAACTTCCAAATGACTGTTGCATGAAGGGCTGAGAGAAAGGTCACGCGAAGATCAGCTTCAGACATACCCCGTTGTTACTCAAGAAGGATTTTGCTCTGATTAGCAAAATACCAACAGCCAGTCAGGGGAAGAAAGATCAAGGCCAGTAACCTTCTGAAAGGAAAGTCAACCTCAGTAATAAACAATGGCTGCCGCCATCTCTCAGCTCTACAGACCCAAGCAGAATTGATTAATAATACCCTGCATCATGGCTTGAAAGCCTCGTGATGGCTTCAGTTCAAATTACTTGTGGATCAGATTGATCTTTTCTTTCAGATGTTTTCATCTTTTCTTTCTACCCTTTCTCCTTTCTGCTCTTTTTCTGTATGTACACTGATTTCTTCTTTATTTTTTACCTCTTGCTATATTTTTTCTATCAATTCCATATTCTGAGGGGATGTGTTTTTTTTTTTTACTTATTCAAATAGGATAGCCTTTGGGAATAAGCAAAATTATTTTAAGTTGTTTTTTTTTTTACCTTTTTAAAAGCATGAAAAGCTTTCTTAGACTTGCAGTATATACTTTCTCAGCCCATCATCCACTCAACAAAATAAGCAGTTTCTTTAGCATTTCATCACAAAGGTTTCCATGCCTCTTGACTTATTTATTCATTCAACAAATTGAGAGCCCATTACATGCCAGACACTGTTCTAGATGTTGAGAACGTAGCAGTGAGCAAAATAAACAGAAATCTTGACTCTCTGGAGATTCAAAAATTACCTCAGAAATTTTACAGTAGTAAGCAATAATCAGGGAGGAAAGAATAAGAGTCAGGAGTGCTTTTGCCTTTCTCCATGTGTACCCCAATCTTCTACATTCCGGTTGATGTTGGTTAAGTGACCACAGTCTCCTAAGATCAGCCCACAGGGGACACAGCAGTGGCCAGAGGCAAAGATGTATCAGGGCTTCTGCAGGGCTGGGAAGGAACACAGACGGAGGAATGGATGGAGAAGCATGAGGCATCCTCTGGCAGAGCCGCTCCCCTGCCCCTGAGCCTGTTGCAAGAAGGCAGAGACCTCTGTGGATGGGGATGTAGGAGCAGTGTGACCCAGAGCTGAGCTGTGCCTCACTGGAAGGTGTGGGGGCCTCGCAGAGGATCGGAGCAGGTGTCCTTCCCAAGTGCACCAAAGCCTGGACTGAAGCACTAAAAGGCGGTGAGGCTGAACCAGGCTAAGTGGAGAAGGCAAACGACCTCGTGCAAGAAAGGTGACTGCCTTGGGCAGTTACGAATCTGCCTGAGTTCATTATTTTCTGCTGCTCGTGCATCTCAGAAAAGTAAAATTGCATTAGGAAACCTCTCCATTGGCCACTTCCCATGACCTTCGGCTGAATCAGACAAACCCATGGCTCCTGAGGAAAGGTGAACCTGCCTCAGGCTTTCCCCAGGTTACTAGCTCAGGACCCACTTTCCTTCGTCAGTGCTGGCAATATTGCAAACATAGCTCTTGTTGCCAGGCATCCTAAAAGTAGTTCAGCCAGTTAATATTTCTTAAAAAAGAAAAAACTGCAAGTCAAAGGGAGCTTGTTCTTTTAAAATGTTTTGATTCCATTTTAGAGTGAAAACGAGCAGCATTAGTTTGGGGGCTTTAATTATACTGGGTCTCTGGTTCACCTTATGAGCTGCCTTTGATATTTTCAGTTCTTATTCTAATTTAATTATGTTTCCTGGGCCATGATTACATCAAGAAAGGAAGTCCCTCAGATTTGTTCACTGTAGAGCAGAATGGAACAAGGGTGTGGATGTATTTACAGTTGCTGAATATATTAAAGAATCACATTTATCTGATTTATTTTAAGGAAGTTTTCACCTGCAAGGCAGGCTGAAGTTCTGAGATACTGTTTTAGCTAAACTTCGGTGTGTTTTTAAATATTTTAAAGTTAAAATGACCTGTTATGAACAATGCACCAGTTATAGTACCATTTTCTCTTGAACTGCCTTGTTGCTAAATTTATTTCCAAATGAGAATCATCTAAGGGAACTTTTAGATACACAGATATCTAGCCCCTACCTTATGTTGCCCCAAATAGAGAATAAGCAGAGATTTTTATTTTTTAAAAAGCACCTCGGGTGATCCTGTTTGGAAACTGCTATACTCTACTCAAAAGCACATGCTAGAGGTGTAAAATAACAGATCACAGGATAGCATTGATAGCTTTCTTGGCTTTGGAAAGCTAACTCATGTCTAGTATTAAATATTCAATCATAGAAGAAAAAGACCATGAAAATGGGAAAATAATCTAGTATCTTCTCCCCTACCCCCAAGTTCGATGATCATTCTAATGATCATCTTTTCACACATTGCCATGTGTGTGCATACATGTGCATATGTCCAGTATAGCTCATTTTTTTCACGTAGTATGTCACAAACACTTTGCCACACCAAGAGTTAGTTATATTTAACAATTTTATCATAATCAGTGACCACTGTCGTGTGTGGCCCTCAGAGCTGCTCTCCATGGACGGCTGTCACCTCCATTTCCACATCAGTGACACGTGTCCACCTCCGTAGGAATATTCTGTGGTCTTTTAGAATTCCCTGGAAAGTCAGTCATTCATTCAGTATCCTGGAGGGCTTTGATGATAACAGCCGCAATAGGAAAAGTGGTGGTTGGGGCAGTAATAGCAAACACTTTGATTAAACTACATGCTGGGCACGTTCTAAACCCTCTATGTAATTAACTGGTTTAACCCTTACAACTCTATTTTTATTCCATTTTGCAGCTGGAGAAACTTAGGTACAAGAAGGTTAAATGACTTTCAAAAGTCAAACAGTAGACAAGTGATGGCCCTAGCGTTTGAACTGAAGCCAGCCAACTCCAGAATGTCTGGGGAGCACCATATTACACTGAACGGGCCAGGCACATAGCAAGGTGAAATATGGTGAAAGCCTAAGGCTGCCTCACGCCTGCCTTCATGGGCCTCACACTATAGTTGAGAAGACAGGTACTAATAAAATGAACGTGCAAATGCTCTGTGACTGGTGTACCAGAAGGTGAGGTACAAAGTATTCTATCTACAACCCCATAACAGGGGCAGTGACTTAGCATGGTTCAAGAAGGCTTCCCTCGGGAAGAGACTCCAGGGAGATCTATAAGTTGAAAGGAGGTAATGAGATGAAGTTGAAGGTGGAGCATTCTAAGCGATGGAAACCTCTGTCATGGGCCCCATGTCAAAAGAGAACATGGCAAGTCTGAGTGACTGGGAAGAGGCCAGGGAGAGACAGCCTTTTCCTCTGGGAGGGAGGCAGAGCCTGCCAGGCGAGGAAGCTGGGGAGGCAGGGTGGAACCAGGCTGCAGGATGCCTTCTAGGTAGGGGAGGCGGGGAGAAGAGTTTTCATCTCATCTGAAGAGGAAGAGAAACCGCTATTGTGCTTTAAGCCAGAGCATGATGCGAACAGATTTGTGTTTTCAAAGCTCTCTCTGGTGATGACGTGGAGAGCCAATTGGAGCGGGGCCAGGCTGGCTTCAAGGGACCTGTCGGGAAGCAGTTGAAAGAGAAAACAGAAGCCTACACGGGTTGGCAATGAGGAGACGGAGAAGAGTAGACAGATTTAAGAGGTGAAATTAACAGGCCTTGGATAGAAGGCAGCTTGGGCGAGGCATTCGTGGAAGGAATGGCTGTGCTGTGCACCAGGCCGGCCAAAATATGGCCATGGCATCTGTGCCCACCTGCCAAGCATGTGGACTTCAGGTAGGTTGTCACGAGAATCAACACACGTTTCTTTATGAGCTGCTTTACCCTTGAAGAACAGCTCTCCTGTGGCCATTGAACAATACATCATGCTTTATTCCATTTGCCTTTTGGAGATTTGTATGCAGATGGCAATTTCAGATGCTTATATTTAATATCCTATTTTTTTCTGTTTCTATCCAGCCATTCTTGAAAGCACACAAGCTTTCTACCCCATGAGCTAAAAATATATTTCATTCCATAAACAGAAGAAACTGTGTCCGAAAGTGTAGGTTTCTGAATCCAAAAAATAAACTGGCTAACATTAATTATTTCTCAGATATTGATGGAGAGGTAGAAAGGAAATGTTCAGCACAGGGTCTCATTTTTAAAAGGTAAAACAAAACAAAACAAGTCCAGAAGGCACACAGTTACAGCATAAAGCTAGCCACGGTGGTGCATAAAGTTTGGATACTGTGTAGTCAGAGGATGGTTCTTCCTATGCTTTATACAAAGGATGCACACAGCTGGGATTTTTACAGTCCTTCATTATAACGGCAGCCAACGTTTTTCTGCACACTATAACACTGAACCAACTCATAATTTGGAAGCAAACTCTATAGGAGATATTTAAGTGAATAATGCTGTTCCATAATGAAAAGAGTGCCTAATGCTTCCTGTGTATAACAGTCAGTGCATTGCCATAATGTTAAAGAAAATGTCCATCTTCAGGATCTGTCCCAGGTCACCGTGGCTGGCCTATATATTATTTACACTGAGCCCTTGAAAGACAATGACTGAAAAATGCTCTATCTGTTGAAATTTGGTAAATACAAATGGCTTAACAGTAAAGACCATTAAGCCAATGGTCTTCACTGTGAAATTTCTTAGTTTCACTATAGCCAGTTTAATGGTCAAAATGTGATTTTCTTAAAATGAGGGGGTGTACATCAGAAACACCTGGTGAACTCTTTCTTTTGAAACAGAGATTCAGACTGTACCCCAGACATGCTAAGAATCTCCAGCGTGATGCACAAACATGTTTAAAAAATTGTAACATAAAAGAAGTTAACATCGCTCCCAGTTAAAAGCCATCGGATTGGTAAGACAGGAATAGTGGCCACAGTCAACGAATTTTTCAGAAAATGCCTTTCTGAAAATTACTAGGTATAAATTATTTTGGTTTTATTCATTCAAAGATCTCAGAATTGAAAGGGAAATGAAGAAAGCATCCCCTATTTTTCAAAGAGATCAGCTCACAGTAAGACCACACGCTGGTAAAGTGGTCAAGGCAAGGACATTGCGACCCTGTTCTGCAGCACATCAGTGTGGACAGGATCATGGCCACCCAGAAAGCTAAAGCATTTCTGCTGCTAAGCCAGCCAATTTTCTTTTTTTTTTTTTTTAAAGATTTTATTTATTTATTCATGAGAGACAGAAACAGAGGGAGAAGCAGGCTCCCAAGGAGCGGGAAGCCCGATGCGGGACTCGATCCCAGAACCCTGGGATCATGACCTGAGCCGAAGGCAGACGCTTAACCATCTGAGCCACCCAGGCGCCCAGCCAGCCAATTTTCTTACTGGTCCCTCACCCCAAGTGAGATCCTGACAAAGCAGTGTTAGAACTGTGTCTCTGTGCCTGAGATCAGCATCCTTCAGAGCCGGTATGAGAGGCCTTCGATTGTTCCTTGCTTGAAGCAGAGCAGAGGGAATGTAACCCATGGCATGAGAAGTGTGGAGGCTGCCACTGCCCTCAGGTCATCTCTTCAGCTGCCCTGACACCAGAGTGACCAGGGGCTTGCTCATCACCCAGACACTTAAAAGAATCATCGTTTAAAATGCAGTGAGGGCATATAAATTGGATGTATTATAACTTGTTAGGAATATGTCCATCTTTATTTACAGTGGCTCTTTTAATTATTTATTTAACGATTATGACTAATAATGCCGTATTTTAAATACATACTCAGTCCCAACCCTGTAAGACAAGACTGGCTTTACCTTATCTCGTTGATCTGAAACGATAGCACAGGGATAGCCGGTACCATGCTTTTTTTGAGTGTGTGTTCTAGATTTCTTTGGATTTCAAAAAGACAAATGTAATACAGTGTGTCTAAGAAGCAGTAACTAAATGTTATCTGAATCTCTTACATTTTAGTCCACTCTGAAAATAATACATCCATGTTCTGCTTTCCATATAAAAGGCAGTTAATTTACTGGTAAATTAGACTTCCCGTGCATAGATATCAAGGGTCACATACAAAATGATTGCCTTATTGAGAGCGGATAGTTGTACTTCCAGAGGATATAGGTGGGAAACTGTGAAAAAACTACTTAGGGCAGATTTTTTCCTACAACTAGACTGAATTTCCTCTTAGTGAAAAAAAATTGTGTGCAAGACGGGGAGAATGTCATGTGGAGTAGGTCATACCTTAACTCTCACAGGCTGGCATAGAAAAGACTAATTAATGTCTTATTAGGTGGACACCTACTAAAAACATGATTGGGAAAGCAGGCGGGCCTCTGGAGAGGTCTGCACTTGCCACGGAAGAACTTTCCAGGGAGTCTGTGGGCTCGGTGCTAGCGGCTGCCATCACTCTGAGCTCACTGAGGCTTTGCCAGCCAGCCATGGTGGGCACCTGCGTTCACCTGCGGCCCTGGCTTTGGTAGGATGCCCTTCAGGTTACTAGCTCTTTGTGTAGGCTGTGTAACTTGGTACTGAACCAGGGTGCTTGTAGGTTGAGTTTAAGGTAGAGGTTGGTAGAACACAGGAGAACGTTCGAATGCATATCCAGTGTTTTTGCCTTAAGCATCTTTGCTGCAAGCCTTTTTGCTGCCAGCATTTTCACCACATAAGTAATTGGCCATCAGGCAATTTTGCTGTGAAAGATAAAATCATGAAAAATAAAAGAGGGACAGTCATTGAAAAGGACATAATGAAATTTGAAAAATGAATGACAAAATTAAAAAGACTGTGGCAAAATGACAAAATATTTGAATACCATACATTTTTTAAATTTTATTATGTTATGTTAATCACCATACAGTACATCATTAGTTTTTGATGTAGTGTTCCATGATTCATTGTTTGTGTATAACACCCAGTGCTCCATGTAGAACGTGCCCTCTTTAATACCCATCACCAGGCTAACCCATCCCCCCACCCCCCTCCCCTCCAGAACCCTCAGTTTGTTTCTCAGAGTCCATAGTCTCTCATGATTCATCTCCCCTCCGACTTACCCCCCTCATTTCTCCCCTCCTACTATCTTCTTTTTTTTTTAACATATAATGTATTATTTGTTTCAGAGGTACAGGTCTGTGATTCAACAGTCTTACACAATTCACAGCACTCACCATAACACATACCCTCCCCAATGTCTATCACCCAGCCACCCCTTCCCTCCCACCCCCCACCGCTCCAGCAACCCTCAGTTTGTTTCCTGAGAGTAAGAATTCCTCATATCAGTGAAGTCATATGATACATGTCTTTCTCTGCTTGACTTATTTCGCTCAGCATAATACCCTCCAGTTCCATCCACTTCAACTTTTTGAGGAACCTCCATACTGTTTTCCAGAGTGGCTGCACCAGTTTGCTTTCCCACCAACAGTGTAGGAGGGTTCCCCTTTCTCTGCATCCCCGCCAACATCTGTCATTTCCTGACTTGTTAATTTTAGCCATTCTGACTGGTGTGAGGTGGTATCTCATTGAGGTTTTGATTTGGATTTCCCTGATGCTGAGCGACGTTGAGCTTTTTCATGTGTCTGTTGGCCATTTGGATGTCTTCTTTGGAAAAATGTCTGTTCGTGTCTTCTGCCCATTTCTTGATGGGATCATTTGTTCTTTGGGTGTTGAGTTTGGTAAGTTCTTTTTTTTTTTTTTTAAGATTTTTTTTATTTATTTGACAGAGAGACAGTGAGAGAGGGAACACAAGCAGGGGGAGTGGGAGAGGGAGAAGCAGGCTTCCCGCAGAGCAGGGAGCCTAATGCGGGGCTCCATCCCAGGACCCTGGGACCATGACCTGAATCAAAGGCAGACGTTTACGACTGAGCCACCCAGGCATTCGAGTTTGATAAGTTCTTTATAGATTTTGGAGACTAGCCCTTTATCTGATATGTCATTTGCAAATATCTTCTCCCAGTCTGTCGGTTGTCTTTTGGTTTTGTTGACTATTTCTTTTGCTGTGCAAAAGCTTTTTATCTTGATGAAGTCCCAATAATTCATTTTTGCCCTTGCTTCCCTTGCCTTTGGCGATGTTTCTAGAAAGAAGTTGCTGCAGCTGAGGTTGAAGAGGTTGCAGCCTGTGTTCTCCTTTAGGATTTTAATGGACTCCTGTCTCACATTGAGGTCTTTCAACCATTTGGAGTCTATTTTTGTGTGTGGTGTAAGGAAATGGTCCAGTTTCATTCTTCTGCATGTGGCTGTCCAATTTTCCCAACACCATTTGTTGAAGAGACTGTCTTTTTTCCATTGGACATTCTTTCCTGCTTTGTCGAAGATGAGCTGACCATAGAGTTGAGGGTCCATTTCTGCGCTCTCCATTCTGTTCCATTGATCTATGTGTCTGTTCTTGTGCCAGTACCATACTGTCTTGATGATGTCAGCTTTGTAATAGAGCTGGAAGTCTGGAATTGTGAAGCTACCAGCTTTGCTTTTCTTTTTCAACATTCCTCTGGCTATTCAGGTCTTTTCTGGTTTCATACAAATTTTAGGATTATTTGTTCCATTTCTTTGAAAGAAGTGGATAGTATTTTGATAGGGATTGCATTGAATGTATAGATTATTCTAGGTAGCATTGATATCTTCACAGTATTTGTTCTTTCAATCCATGAGCATGGAACGTTTTTCCATTTCTTTGTGTCTTCCTCAATCTTTCATGAGTATTTTATAGTTTTCTGAGTACAGATCCTTTGCCTCTTTGGTTAGATTTATTCCTCGGTATCTTATGGCTTTGGGTGCAATTGTAAATGGGATCGACTCCTTAATTTCTCTTTCTTCTGTCTTGTTGTTGGTGTATAGGAATGCCATTGATTTCTGGGCATTGATTTTATATCCTGCCACTTTACTGAATTCATGTATGAGTTCTAGCAGTTTTGGTGTGGAGTCTTTTGGGTTTTCCACATAAAGTATCATATCATCTGCAAACAGAGTTTGACTTCTTCTTTGCCGATTCGGATACCTTTTATTTCTTTTGGTTGTCTAATTGCTGTGGCTAGGACTTCTAGTACTATGTTGAATAGCAGTGGTGATAGTGGACATCCCTGCCGTGTTCCTGACCTTAGGGGGGAAGCTCTCAGTTTCTCCGCATTAAGAATGATACTCACTGTGGGTTTTTCATAGATGGCTTTTATGATATTGAGGTATGTACCCTCTATCCCTATACTCTGAAGAGTTTTGATCAAGAAAGGATGCTGTACTTTGTCAAATGCTTTTTCTGCATCTATTGAGAGGATCATATGGTTCTTGTTCTTTCTTTTATTAATGTATTGTATCACATTGATTGATTTGCAGATGTTGAACCAGCCTTTAAAATGAATATAGATTCATGGCAGTCCTGCACAAATACCTGATTTTATTTTGTGAATTGTACCTAAGCACTCTTCTTCAAAGTCTTTCATTCTTAGTACTATACAGTTTGTTTGTTTGTTTGTTTGTTTTGCTGGTTGATCCATCTCTTCATTCATCATTGCACTTTTCTCACTAAAATTTCTTCCTTTATTAAAAGAGATACCAGTTTCCAAATACTAGGGTGCATATTTGTGACTGAGTGTGTATCTCAGTGTGAAAGCCTTCTACGCTGTTGTTTGTTCTTGGCATATCATCACATGTCCCTTGATAGACATTCCAAAGCTCTGTGGAAAATGTGGGTTCAGAAGTGTGTGCCACTGTATAGACCATTACAACAGCTGTTTATATAATAGAAAAATGGAAGTGCTACAAGAGCAAAATAAAACCAAACACTCAACCAACTGATGAAACCAACAAACTGTCAAGCCAAACTGTAAACCAGTTATTTTTTTTTCTTTATGGAAAAATTGCCTTAAGGCCAATTAGTTATGCAGCAGCAATGCTTGCAGCAAAGATGCTCAGGGTGAAACTCCCTAGAACCATCTGAATGGCCCATCTTATTGAAAAGCTGTGAGAAACTATGGTACACATACTACAGTATACACAGCTATCAAAGCAATGGAAAACCACTTCTCTGAACAGAAGGACCACGGAGTGATTTCCAGAGAAGGAGACAAGCAGAAGAAAATCTCATCTTTATAAAAGGATGCCGGCCAATTAATGAGGAAGGGTTGGTAGGGTTAGAAGGCCACCATTTTGAAAAGGCCAGTGAAATATTAGGCTCAGGTGATTGTATATGGAGTGATACCTTCTGAGTAAGTAAATATATGTGTATGTTTGTTAGCACCACACACACACACATACACACATTATTTTTATAGAGAGAACCTGAGAAGGATAAGCCTAAAACACCTGATAATGGTTATCTGTGTGGATAGGTGAATGGCAGTGGGACGGAGGGTATAAAAGATAATGAGCAAGAGACTTTTCTGAGTATAATTTTTTTATATAGTTTTGATTTTTGAATCATGTAAATGTTTTGCATATTCCAAAAAAATTAATTAATTAAAAATATGAAGCAAGCTAGCCCCAAGACTGAATGCAGATGGAAACATATGATCCAAGTATATATCAAATTAATAATTTTACCACCCAAAGAAAAAAATGAATTCAAGTAACTTTGAACACAGCCCTGACTATATATTCTCAGTAGTATATAGTCTAAGGATGGAAAGATCTAAAATAAAATCTTACATTTCTTTAGTAGATTTATTTTTCATAGTAATACTGGTATTTTTATTCTAAAAATTTTTATATGCAGTAAGATAAAGCAAAGAAGCCAATATATGAATGTAAATTAGGATCAAAGTTTTCACTGCAAGAGAAAAGATGCAAATACTTAGAAAAAAAAGAAAAGAAGATCTCTGAAATGTTAAATTTGAGTTGGAAATATTAGGATGATGTCATATTAATATGCTGTCATAATTTAAATATATGCAATATATAACATATATAACATATCCTAAATTCCATTCACTCAAATGAGCTAGACGCAGTGAAACTCCAGTTGCAGTGGGCATTCATGACACGAAGATCTTGATTTCTAAATGCTGTTCCCCAATAAAAAAAAAACTAGGGTTTCTTGGAGAAATGACTACTTCCAGGTCTAGGTCAGGGAAAAATCAGGTGGGCCTATAGCATCTTATGCCAGAAAGCTAGGTTATAGTCAACAAGTAATGGGATGATGTCAAAAGGACACAGGAGCCGGCTTGAAAGGGTGGCCACAGGCCAAATTTGGGACAGTTTGACCATCCAAAACAATGATGGCAGTAATTGGTTATAACACTTTGAATGTTTTATAATTCATGCATCTTTGGTAAACTTGTAAAAACTGAAATAATTACAAAGAAATAAAGAGAAGGGGACAAGGGAAGTCTTTCTTTACAGACTAACACCAGTGAGTAAATGTAGAAGTGAGAGGAGAAGATCACCTTCTGCAAAACCCAGTATGAGAACTGATTGAGGTAAGAACCATCAGTGCTTATTAAGACTGAGGGCGAGGGAGTCTGGGAGTCAGAATAGTCACACAATCTTAAATTGTCACCCTGCAGATTATCTTATCATGAGGGGAAACTGAGGCTCTACAATGGAAAGATCTGGTGGTCAATGCCTCACTCATCAGAATTAGCAAAGTTGTAGTAGTGGCTCATCACCATTCTTGCCTCCTAATGCGATGCAATTAGAAGGGTTCAGATTCACCTGTGTAGCACTTACGACATCAGTGTTTAACCTGGAAACAATCAGAAATATTTCTCTAGGAGGTGAGACATTCTGCAATACAACTCGCCTGGACTCTTCAAAAACTCAGTGCTGTTTAAAAGAAAAAAAAAAAAAAGGCAGGTAGACTGTTCTAGGTTAAAGGAGGCTAAAGAGGCAGAGCCAACACACAGCCAAACACAACAGTGTTTGAACCTGGATGCAGGGTTTTCCTTAAAAGGCATCTGGGGGACAGTTGGGTATATTGAATGGATACAGACTGCATATTAAATGACATTATAGAATCATTATTTTTCTCAGTTGTGATAATAGGATTGTGGCTACATAGGAGACACATGCCGGGATGGTACTTAGGGATAGAAATAATGCCCGAAACTATCAAATGCTTCTGGGGAAAAACACATATAAGATGTAGATATACACAGATACTGAAAAAGAAAGCGAGAGAAAGCAAATACTTGCAAGTGCTGGATCTGGGTGAAGAATATTCAGATGTATATTGTACTATTCTTTTGCCTTTACTGTAGACTTGAGAATTTTCAAGATAGAAAGTTGTGGGGGGAGAAAGCCATCGAGTAATAACAGTAATAAAGCTGCATTTTCTCTTCTAGATGCTTATAAATTGATTTCATGTTCTTTTTATTCTTCTTTCCAGTTTTATGCTTTCCAGTATAAAAGTGAAGTCGACAAAATGTGTGTACCTCCCAAACCCCTTTAAAAAATATGACCAGATGACAGGACAAGGGTTTCCTTCCCCCACTGAGTTATGGGCAGACGTAATGAGCATAAGCAGCCCCCTGCCCTGTCCCCGCTCTGCGGCCCATGGCCAGCTGCCCACCCCCCCCACCCAGTGCATCTTCTTATGCAGACTCAGGGTGCTTTTGTCATGGGGGCCTAGCATGAGGGAAATGGAACAGAGAGCAGCAGTGCATAGCTGGCAGCCTTCGGCTTTAATTAAGATGCAGAATGGCAGGGAGGGATGCTGGGCTTCTGGGGTTAGAAACCAGGGCTGCGCACCAAGGTGAAGAGAGAGAGATTTATTCCAATCTCGGGGGCCATAGGGGGCGGGCCCTCAGCCTGTGGCCCACTCTCTGTATCGTGGCCTGTCTTACAAAAGCGCTGTGGGTGTTTTAAATGGTTGCAGACATACCAGGTCTTAAATTTTGAATTCTCATGGGTGCCGTACTACGAAGGCAGCAGATCATAGCGATCTGGTACAACTGGTTTGTACTGACGCTGAGTATTTTCTCTTTGGGACAGTCTGTAATGTCACACTCCTACAAAAGTCCTCCTTGTTACAAAAGGCCATTTATAAAACCAAGCAACAACTTCTATTTCCAGCCATTCGACCTTCCATCCTTTCCTCCTTATTTTACATGTCTGAGCACCACAGCTGAAAATATGTTTAGAATATCTGATTCAGCACTAAAACATCTGTGCCCTCTCCTTTTCCTGGCCTTTCTGTCCTTGTCCCCATAACCTCCTCTGGCACTTTTTCTGTTTTCAAGGCTGCATGCCGCCCTAACGGCCAGACAGCCAACGTAATAACCTATGCTGACCAGTGTGAGAAACCTGTGGCTTAGGCAGCAGTGTTTTGACATTGGCAGGACAACAGGTACGAGAAAATTGTTCAGGACAGAGATAACATGCAGAAAGCAAGGAAACTTAAATAGCAAGTTTCTCTCTGTCTCCAGAAAGTTCTGTCTGTGGAAGTCTATTCTAAAGGAGGCTGCACCCAGGGCCCTATATGAACAACATACAAACCCTCCCGGTACCGGGAGGAACGTCCCGATTGGTCTGGGGCGCGCTGGGTGTTCCTTCATTAGGCCGTATTTGTTGTTGCGATTGCAGCAGCGGCGTGATTTATGGCGTAGGCCTCTGGAAACGACGGGAGCAGGAGCTGGTGCAGCCCCAGCAAGGCCGCCTTCATCCAGCACACCTCGTCCGTCTGTTCAAAGTGGAAGTCTCCTTCCCGATGACGTTTTTGTGCTGCTGTTTTCTTTCTCTTGCTTTTGAAATGCTGTGTTGTTTGGTGCAGTCCTGTTTGGGAATGGCACATTCCCTGGATGCAATTGTGTTAGTCAAGGCAAGGCTTGCGTTGTGTTTCTCTGTTTCGTCAGATGGGAGCTGCGTGAGCCCTTGTTATCATGGGGAGGATGGGGCATACAATCCTTCCTCTCAGGAGGCAGCGATCTCCTGGGAAAGCTGCCTGTCGGACACCTGAGATCCCAGTCGCCCCAGGACAGACTGCACCGATGAACACATTCGTCTTGACTCTGACATTTCTGCACAGAAACCTGTCGGGGGCTGTGGTGCTGTTATCCGCACTTGGCCAGGGGCCCTGGGACGTAGCCAGGGGGGAAAGGAGTCAAAATTCTCAACTCTTAGAATTTCCTTTTTTTGGTGTGTCCCGGGAAAACCAAACAGCAGAGGCCTTTAAGATGGTCTCCATTAGCAAATTCTGGTCCCTGGCAACAAGTGTCTGTTTTGCTTTGTGGCTCCCTTGCCCGTGAAATCAGCGTCAAGTCAGTGAGGGGTGACTGCCTTTTAACAAAGCTCAGCACTGTTATGACGTGCAGCGGCCCTCCAGCACCACGCCAGCTCTCCATTTTGAATAGGCAAAGGGACGGTAGAGAAAAAATATAAAATCAGTCTTGACATTGTATGAGAAAAAGCGAAAAGGACATATTTGAGTCTTTACCTCAGCTTGAGTAATTTCGTGTTACTTGCTCATGTTCCTTTCCGGTGAGGCACTCTGACTCACTGTGGCAGACCACCTTCAGGATCTCGAACTACAGAGCCTCTGCTTGCATTGAGTCAGCTGTCATCCAGAGGCTGAGCTTACTTTGAGTTGGACGGCACTGGTGGTCAGGGAGGCTGGTGGGGTTACCTTGCAGCAGCGTCTCTTCCGCGTGAGGCCTTCCCACAGGGTGTAGGTAAGCCTGCCTTCCGGTGCTTGGCTCAGTCAAAGGTCTTTGCCACAAACATAACCAAAGCTGTCAGGTCCTGCCTCTTTTTCCAGATAAAGCTCTATCCCTCTGGTCTTGAGAAGCTCTGACTGTAATGAGGAGGCAGTGAAATGAGCAGTGTTTATCTCCTGGGACAAAAGTGCTCTGTCGATACAGCAAATGTCAGCCCCACAGGTGGACAACACCCCAGCACACTGGTTCTGCGGTAACTCAGAAAGTGTCCTGTTTACACACGTTTGCCTAGAATGTTCAGCTATCTAGGACGAATGTCCAGTATAGGGGTTGACAGGAAAATTCTCGTTGTAGTTGGCTTTCAAATTTTCACATTTGACAGCAACTGTGGTCTGAAAGACCATTAGATTATGTCAAAAAGCAGTTTGGGAAAGCTTCTGTCAGTTGGAGGGACTCCAGCTCTGATATTTCTAAATGGTGTGCAGTATTCCCATACTGTTCCTGGCCTCCCCTATCATGAGTTTGGGTTAGAAGCTACTGTCCCAAACCATGACGTCACTCAGCAAACACTGAGGGGTGGCTGTGGGCCCTCAGAAATTTGGATTGCATGAGGTTTGTCGTGGGATGAAAAAAGCTCTCAGTGTATCTGTATCACACCTTGGACAGAAATCTGACCTGAATGTATGGAAACAGGCAAACAGGAGGGCCATTAATAACTCTAAATTTTTATTGTCTTCAAGTAGTGGATTATGTTAGTTGTATGTTAGCTAGAAAGCCAAATAAATGCCTGGTCAAGCACTTTGAGGTAAAGACAATATTGGGTTCTGGTTTGTTTTGAGAGATTAGAATAGTTTGTGCCCACAGTAAGCACTCAAAACTATTTGTTGACTGTTGACTATTTGAGTGAATATCAAGGCACTAGATGATGTTGCATTCATGGTCTTCTTCATCAGCTTAGGCCGATGTTCCATCTAACAAGATAAATCCTTCAAGGTTCTTATGTATTATTTTAGGCAATAATGTTCCTATTTCCCAGTATGTTCCACGGATGCTGTGTCACTAAGCTAGACATCTATGGGGTATCATCGATAATCACTCAACTGACTGTTCCATGTAACTTATAATGTGGTCAGCAACCCTTAAATTGTTGAGAGGACGTGTTTACGATGAAAGGATGGAAAAACTAAAAAAAACTGTTACTTTTACCACTTTGTGAAATTTCATGAGTCCCTAGTTTGACACTTCAGTTTCTGTTCATAGGACAAGGTTAAGAGAAAAAGAATTAGGAAGTTGCTTAGGAGTAAGCTTTTCTGTTTATTGGGAGTTGGTACCGAACATTCATAAATTTATAATCTGCATTATGTTCCAGCAATATGTTAATGCTGAGTTCATAAGATTAATCAGGCCACATGCTGTCCTGTGGTTTCACTAATACAGTTCTGAGTTACATCAGCATTTTCTCTTTCACACCACACACAAAAAGCCTTACAGAGCAGTATGTAAGCAGTCCTAACAGGCAAATGTTCAGACATAATTAAAGGTGAAGTTTAGCTTTTCTGTTATGGTTGGTGAAGAAGATAATGTTCTTTAACTGTATGACAGGAAAATAGAGCCAAGCCATTTGGCTGCCAAACACATTCTCATTGAAACTTCACACAGGACTTCACCAATTGCTAGAAGCTCCTTCCAGGAATTCCAGCCCTCTACGAGATCACTAAGAAGTCTGGTAGAATGAGAATGTTCCAAGTCTAATTGGTGGAAACAGGTCATCCCTACTCTTTGCCCACATCCTCCTATGTGTATGCTCTGCTTCTGGAATTTTTAGTAACTGGATATCCACTGGAAGATCCGTTCCTTTGGCAAGACTGCAAACTAGGGAGATATGTGCATTCATTCCACGAAAGTAAAATTTCGCCACCAATGGTTAGAAATTGGATCATAATTTTAAACTGGAGTTGTGTCTTCTTCATTAAAGACATGCCCCCAATTTACAACAAAATAAACCAGCTGCAATAATCATTCGTTCAACAGATGTTTCCTGAGCATCTACTTGGGCTTGGAAGTCTGCTTAGTGCTGGTTCAACACTGGTGGGATCAACAGTCTACACAGAACGTAGCCTGAGGGGTTTTATATCTTCTGAATCATGAAACAAGTGCTTTCTGCCTTGGCCTCGTGGCTTTCACCACTTCCACAGCCTGCTGCCTCGTCATCTCTGTCGAATATAGCACTGCCTCCCCAGTTAGATGGGCTGAATCACTGACAGCCTCTAAAAATGCCAGATTCCAGAATCAATTACAAATAAAGCATTAAGTTGACGTATTTACCTAGGTTGGCTGGACTGACTTGTTCAGATTTACTAATTATTATTGGGTTGTGTAGGGATGATAAGCAAGAGGATCTGAAGCATCTGGGCCAGAATCTATGTGAAGCAACAGGATGCTAGCCATCCGCTCACCCCCAGAGGTCAGACAGCATCGGAAAGAGAGGTCAAGTCAGACCTGCCCCAGTTCTGACCATCCCACCTTTTCCCTCCCCCAGCTGCATACTCTTTTGATTATTTTCTATATAATAATAATAATCTTGCTTTTCCACATAGTAGTCACATTTCTAAATATTATACAAGCCTGTTTTACAATAAATATTTTGAAGTAATATTTGAAAGAGCAGGTGCTTCGCTATGCTGTATTTTATTTATCATATCCTCTTTATTCTGGATCTAATTTGAGCCCAAAGAGGACTGAATAATGTACATTCATTAAGCACCTCTACTTTTTGTTGCTCATATGCAGGAATTTGTCAATATACAAACACACACACACACACACACACACCCCAAAAAACACAGGCTTGCATATATCTAGAATAGCCCTGCCCTTTAAGATGCTTATGTTTGGTTTCAGTCAAATTTATAATGCTTCCTTCACATTTGCATTTCTTCTCCTCTTATTGTCTTGGAAATGATAAGAAATTGGCAGATTTTTCACTGAACTCCAGACGTTCAGCATGCTGCTGGTAATTTATGGAACCTGTCTGCTGTATCAGTTCCTTGTCTTACAACAGCCTTTTATTTCTTCCAAGATCAAGACCATCATCCTATTATTTTAAGTATTTTTCTCCTTGACTCTGTCTCAGCTGTGCTGTTCTTCCCCTTCTCCTAGGCAATCTCCTTATCTTAATAAAATATAATTAAAGCTGCACATAATTCCAGTAGGCCTTCCTTTGTACTCAAAAAACTTCGATGTCTCGCTCGCCACTCCTCCCCCTTCCTATACACTAGTCCCCACAGGATTCCTCTGCCTGCATGAGGGACCTGCTCACCTCTGACAGCACGCAGCTGTGATTACTTTCCCATTCATCACCCCTAAAAATGGGTTTGCACTTTAATTTGCAAATATAAAATACATGTATTTGTTGACAGTGAATTAAACGAAATGTGTATCAGTGTACACATTGATGACACACGCTGCTAGTTCAGATTATTTTGGGGAAATACAAGGAGTCCCATCTGATGCAGTTATTTGGTATAGTTCCTAGCATTAACACTGTTCTCAGATTTTGAGGGTAACACGATACAACGATATTGTACATATTAACATTCATGGAGTTCCTTTGCTCTTTAAGATAACTGGAACTCAGAGAAGTGTAGTACAAACTACTATGGAGTGAATTCCTCAAATATATGTCATATTGGAGAAAAACACAGGTTCTGGGAAGTTTTTATAAAACAACTGATTTGTAGTCTTCAAAAAGGTCAATGTGAGGTAAGGAAAAAATTCAAAGGACTGTTCTAGATTAAAGAGACTAAAGAAACATGACCAGTAAATGCAGTGCATGATTCTTGATTGATTCTTAAGCAAACAACAACAACAACTATAAAGGACACTACTGGGATGATTTGGAAGATTTGAATATGCATATAATATTTTTGTATCATTGTTAGATCTTTTAAGAGTAATAATACTGTAGTTATGTAAAATTCCCTGTTCTTAGGTGATGCATGCTAAAGTATTAGGGTACATTGTCACGATGTCTTCAGCCACCTGGTCCAGTGGTTCAGCAAGATAAGTGTAGCTATGGATGTTCATGTGTATACATATGCCCATACCTATGTTCTTACACACAAAGTCTTGTCATTCTTTGTTTCTTCCAAATGAGGTAAAGACGGGTTTCTAAGTTAACTTTCCTGCTCATAAATGCAAGATTTTTCTTAAACTTCGGGAGGCAAACTGAAGGGTGTGGGCAGTGGGGGAGGCCAGCATACCCGAGCCCTTCCCTTGCAAGGTGTGGGTGGAAGGTCGTCCTACCAGCCTTCTCCCGCATCCTCCACCGTTGTCAATCCTCCCACGTGTTCAGAATTAAACCAAACCAGCTAACTGCAAGAGGTTCTTCTCTGCTATTTCTTGACAAAATGAACCCAAGAAATTTAAATCACTTGATGCTGGATGCCCTAAAAAGGGTGGCCAATTTTGCCGTGTCACTTCCTTGCTTGAAGCAGAACGGAACGGGGAAAGGGTGAACCGCGTGATTGTACGCCCCTTTCTCGGAGTTTCGGAAGGGCAGCCCCGTCCCCCCAAACGGGATGCTTTTTATCTGTCATCCCTTCTCATACTTTGGGATGTACTTTACCCTCTTCTTTACATGTGTGTTGATTGTGTGTGGGAAGGTGAATTGGCTCTTAACATTTTGAAATAAGGTAGGCTTGGTTTTTTTGTAAATTTCTCTAATTGTTTAGTGAAATAGTTCCATGGGAATTTTTTAATTGATATATAAATAGAAAGATGAGTTTTGAAAATATAATGCCATCTTAGAAAATACCCCAAAAAAGGGAGAGAAGAAAAATGAAGCCTAGGGCGCCTGAGTGGCTCAGTTGGTTAAGCGACTGCCTTCGGCTCAGGTCATGATCCTGGAGTCCCGGGATCGAGCCCCGCATCGGGCTCCCTGCTCGGCAGGGAGCCTGCTTCGTCCTCTGACCCTCCCCCCTCTCATGTGCTCTCTCTCTCTCATTCTCTCTGTCTCAAATAAATAAATAAAATCTTAAAAAAAAAAAAAAGAAAAGAAAAATGAAGCCTAGATCTTGAAGTCAGTTACAGCTTTGGGGCAGAAGTGTGGGGAGGGTCATTTTGCCTGTACTTTGCTTCACTTAAGACTTGTTCCAAGCTACATTTGGACTTGATACAGAAAATGACTGGAGTGGGAGCTCTTCTTCATAAGTAATCCTTATGTGGTAACTTTAAAAAAAAAATACCATTTCCCATCATAAAACCAGAAATGTTTTTGAAAATTTATGTCCTCCAGGATATCCAGTTTTGTGATTCTTCTGGTCAGAGGATGGAAAGAAGTTGGGTTATCAGCATGTGCCACATTCTGTGTGTTTCATAGACACTTGTGAACATAAAGTGATATTCTGTGTGAGTTGAGGTTAAATGTTTTGATTTTTTTTAGAGTTGCTCTTACACTGTTATCAGCCAAAATATCATGTGGCTAACTGATTTCATTTCATCTAATTTGCTCTACAATTAGACAACCATTCTAGCCTTGGGAGCAAAATATGTTCATCATAAAAAAATTAAGAATGCGATCTAAAGTTCAAAGCTGAAATATTAAACTACTTAGTGGAAAGCTTTTTTTTTTTTTAAGTTTTTTTTTAATTTATTTATTTGACAGAGAGATAGCACAAGTAGGCAGAGCGGCAGGCAGAGGGAAAGGGAGAAGCAGGCTCTCTGCTGAGCAGGGAGCCCGATGCGGAGCTCAATCCCAGGACCCCGGGATCATGACCCGAGCCGAAGGCAGCCGCTTAACCGACTGAGCCACCCAGGTACCCCAGTGGAAAGCTTTAAGAACTATGCACTTAATATGAAAAGAAACAGTCATTTTTCACTGCTATAAATTCTATTCTTGTCCGTAAAAGGAAAATATATCAAGTTTAACTATTTGATACTAAAAACAAATTCCATTAGGTCACCTTGTAGGTTCTCTAAACATCCCTATTTTTTCTACATGCATGAATGGCCTTAGGTTATGTTTATATTTCAGTTTTAGAAATGTTTACCAAACATGCATATAGTTTCCATTATGAGGAATAAACTACACTAGGTTCTTTGGATTTGCTTTTTTTATTCTTTATTATATGTTTAATTAGTTATGTACTTTATAACTTACAATATTTTGGCATTTTGGAATACAACAATATGTTATATTGCTGTGATCCATATATAGTTATATTTGGAATGATATGTTATGCCTGAGTTATAAAAATAATTTGACACATCCACTATGTTCAGTGGATATCATGTCTGCCAAAAATATTACCATTTACACACTGCTAGCTTTCATACATAATTACTTGTTCATCTCAGGACATAATGTCAGCTTGTACTATGTAATATAAAATAATCTCATCTAGATGCATAATGAATTTCTATTATCTAAGAGTTGTTTATATTTGATGACATTTTCCTTTGGAAAAATATATTTCTGTAAGAGGAAAATTACAACAGTTTTTAAATCAGTGCTTTTTTTTTTTTTTTTTTTGCACTACAATGTGTTTGAGCACCCAATGATTAGGATCACTGTTGTTTAGTGGCAACGTGCTAAGTCTGTGCAGTGTGAGAAATGGTTTCTTACTTCATGGATCTCAGAAGACATCTTATATTAAGACATCCTTAATTAAATAAGACAGGATGAGGTGAAGGGGCGCCTGGGTGGCTCAGTCGTTAAGCGTCTGCCTTCGGCTCAGGTCATGATCCCAGGGTCCTGGGATCGAGTCCCGCATCGGGCTCCCCGCTCTGCGGAGAGCCTGCTTCTCCCTCTCCCTCTGCCTACTTGTGTTCTCTCTCTATCTTTCTGTCAAATAAATAAATAAAATCTTTAAAAAAAAAAAAAAGACAGGATGAGGTGAAGATGATGATTGCTTTGGAAGTCAGAGACAAGTGAGGTCACTGTGAACTGAAAGATTAGAGGCATCAGGGATCCAAGCTTTGAAGGATGGGAAAGATTAGGTGTTACAGGAGTAGAGAGCAAATGCACGGAGAGATGAATGGAGAGAGAGAGCAGTGGAGGCAATGAAGACTCCTATCCAAGCTGAACACTTTGTGAGCAACGAATGGCTGATACTCTTACTGCAATCCATTCACATCCATGAGTGATGTACTCATACTTTAATAGAAAAATGAGCAAAGGATAGAACAGTCAATTTATAGAAAGGAAATGCAAATGATCAATATATGTACTAAAAGCTGTTCAATTCATTAATAAACAATGAAATGCAAATTTAGAAAGTTATATCCTCTTTTTCATATCAAATTGACTACTTTTAAAATCCAGTAGGGTAGAGTGCAAAGGGCACCCTATACATTTTCTGGTGAGAGTAGATATTGGTACAGAAGTCTTTTAAAGTAGTTTATAGCTGGCATCACTATTATCATTATTTTAAATGGACATGACAATTAACCCAATGCCACTTAGAATTTCCTTTAAGGGAATTTTTAGATATATAAAGATGCTCATCATTGGATTACATATGACAGTGAATAATTTGGGAGCTACCTAAATTTCTAATAGTGACACAAATAAATAAATGTCATTTTCCTAAGTAGTGGTGAGTCATTAAAACCTATGCTTTCAGAAAAATTTTAGTGACACGTGAAAGTCACAGAAATAAGTAGAACAGTAAAATCCAAATTTTACTTAAAATAAATTTATGTTAAAAAAGACTGGATTAAAAGATCCCAAAGCATTAGCAATTGTTATTCTGAGTGGTAAAATTATGAATGGTTTGTATTTAACCTTCTATTTTCTAGATTCTGTTTAATGAAAATTAATTATCTTTAGAAAAAACATATTAAACTTTCATCTATTTTAGCAATTTATTGAAACAGGACAAATGAGGTAGTTAGGATAAAGTCCCAAAGAGGGGATTTTATAAATCAATAAATGCCAGTGTTATCCCTGGACCAGCTAATGAAATGAAGTTGCTGAATAAAATGTGTGTGTGTGTGTGTGTGTGTGTTGATGTGTCATAAAGGTAAGAACAGTGTTTGGACGGAGCCTATGCTGAGAAAGGTCTGGATCTTATCCACAGTCTGGGGACCAAAAAGGCACTTAGAGATGCCCAGGCCAAAAATGTTAATAGGGATTGGAATAGCATAGGAATCAATGTACACAATTAGCAAGAACCAGCATTGTTTAAAATATCTAAAACATTTCAGAGAAAGAGCTATAATGGGACCCATCTTTTGGAGAAAGGGTAGGAATTATTCTAAGAAATTTCCTGTCATGTATTTACACACAAATTACTTTCAAATGACTTTGTAAGTACTGAGAACTAAATGCCCTTTTCAGAGTCATTTTTGGCCTCCGCACACTTGGCCTGCGCTGCCAATATGTCAACATATCACCCTCACATCTCAACAGTATGACAACATCAGTGACTGGTAAAGTGATTCAGGCCTATAGTTCAGATCCATTGGTTGCTTTTAAATAGTTACCATCAAATATCAGCAAAATCCAAGTGGAAATCTCTTTGGGGGCTCTTTTGGTTGAAATGCTACCAATTACTTGAAATATACCTGTATATTTATTATAAAGGAGGAAAAAGGTGACCCTAATTAGTGACTACTGTGAGCATTGCCAACTTTATAAACACAGTGTTCGAACAGATAAAAACTAAAGGAAAACCATAACTTTAGGATGAAACTTTTCATTTTTGCTCTAGCAGATGCTTATAAATAATAAAATGATAATAAATAGCAGAACAGAATTCTAATATTTATTCTGTTATTTGGTTTGCTAGCTTTCACAACAAATAAGAAAATTCATAATAAAGAATATAACCTTTTAAAAAATGCTTAGCAATTTGAAAGATACATATTTGATCAACAAATATTCAGAAATTAGATATTATGTCTAAACCTTAAGCATTGTCCATGGGAGGGAAAAGAGAAAATGCCAAGTTCAGAGGAAATAAGCAAAGACAACCTAAAGGAACAACAAATGCTGGACACAGTCAACAACCACAATCACAGACCAAGGTCTGTTCAAACTCATGCCTGTCCTGACCTCACATGTGCCCATATGTACAGCTACTTCATTCACTATACAACACATTTGCAGTGCAAGTGAGTCATCCTAATCCTACAGTGAACATACTCAACATTGGCAAGTGAATATGTAGATGCTAAATATGTGTTCTTCATTCATTTAACAAATACCAAATGAGCAGCTGTAACAAGCCAAGCAGTATTCTAAGCTCTGCAGAACAGAATTAACCAAATTCCCTCTCTTACAGAGCTTGCTTTCTGATGAGAGAAGATAGACCATAAAGAAAATAAGGAACTTATCTGTATTCTCAAGGAATGTAAAGCTGGGAAGGAATATAGGGAACAGAGGGGAGGGGAGAGAAGTTGGAAGAAGTTAGACATGTAAATACAGTGGCCAGAGAAAGTCTCCATTTGAGTATGACTAAAGGGAGAGAGGAAGTGAGCCCTGAAGGTGTCAGGGGAAAGAGACTTCAGGCAGAGGGAGTAGCTGGGAGGCCAGCAAGGCTGCAGCAGAAGGAACAAGAGGAAGCATGTGGGGAACAAGATCTGTTAGCTGATGCACAAGCTAATGGCATCATGCAAGGCGTATTAGTGGTCTTAGCTTTTATTAATTTTGAAAAAAGTGATATTCCATTCTTATTTTAAAACAAAAGCATTTTCTATACTTTTCTTCAATTTCTTTAAAAAAAATAAATGTGGTTGCTATGTTAAGGATAGACCATGATAGTATGGACATTTTAATAATATTTATTCTTCCAGTCCATGAACATGGAATGTCTTTCCATTTATTTGTATTTACTTAAGTTTCTTTCATCACTGTTTTATAGTTCTCAGTATACAAGTCTTTCACCTCCTTTGTTAGTTTACTCCTAAGTATTTTATTATTCCCCATAGCTCAGAATGTGACCTTATTTGGAAATAAGATCTTTATGTAGGCAATTAAATCAAAATGAGGTCATTAGGGTGGGCCCTAATCTAGTATGACTGGTGTCCTTAAAAAAGGAGAAATTTGGGCACAGGCACATAGAGTGGGAAGATGGTGGTGGAGAGACACAAAGAGAAGGCCAAGGGAGGACAGAAGCACAGACTGGGGTGGTACTGCAGTTCAGTGCAGGGTCTTGTGATATGGGGAGGAGCTGGGGTGTTCATGAGGAAGCCATTGTCATAACTGGCTGTGGGACATGACCTGGGTCAGAAGAGAAGTGAGGGCATGAGAAGATATAAAGGCCTTGATGAATGAAGGGGTAGAGAATTTTTTAAAGACAAAAACTGTCATCTCAAACAAATCATAGTCTAGTGAAGAAAAGAGTCATAAAAACAAAGCAATTGGCGCTATGAAAGAGAACCATGGAAGACACAATGGGAATGTTCCCAGCAGAGGAAAGGTCACCTCTGCCAAGGGGAGGGGGACCAGGAACAACTTCAGAAAGGAAGTCATAAAGAATGAATGGAAATATGACAGTCGGGCAGGTACAAGGAGAGAACATCATATGCAAATGTGAACTGCAGGGATGACAATGAATGTGTGGACTGCAGGTAATGCATTTATTAACACACCTAGAAACTACCTTCTTCACTCTCCAGGATTATGAACAATAACTACTGTATTTCCTAATTACAAGTTTAATGCTTCCTGTCACTCCCCAGTATGTATGTGTGTGTGTGTGTGTGTATAATTTGTTGTATGTAACTTCTACATAAAAACCTACTGTATAAATTTTATGCATATATATATATAAGATTTTTAACTTACATGTACATCTTATAAATACAGAGGAAAAGTACATTGTTTCTCTTTACCCCTTTGCCCACCAACCATCATCATTCCAACTTCCTTTCTCTGACCTCCTAAATGTTCTTCCCAGAGACATTTAGGGTAATCTCTCATCTTCTGGCCTTCAGGCTACTCTGTCTGCCAATATTCCAGGAGGCCAACTTGGAAATACAAAACTCAAACTCTACTACGTTTAGTTTGGGTTCCAAGTGTTGGGGGACAAGAATCTCCTGTCCCCTTCAAGGTCTTTCTAGCCAGACTAAGAATCAAATTGACATGAGGCAGATTAACAGGAGAATATAAAATTTAATTTCCTATGTTTGGGGCATCCACGCAGACATGGAAATTACAAAGATGGGCAAAATGAGGTATATATGTCATTCTGAACTAAGGAGAACGTGGGTAGGGGTCTAGGAATTCAAAGGGAAGGAATGCAATTCACAGGAAGACGAAAGGGTTAAATGCCTGGTAAACAAATGTTTGCTGGGCCACTCAGAAACCATGGGACAGAGACTTTGATCAAATAGGCCTTGCTCTGTTCCTCCCTCTCTACCATACCTAGTTCATATCATAAGGTAGTTATCTATGGTGGTAGCTCTCTTCCTGGAGCAGCTCCTCTTTCTAAATTCTTTTTAGGCAGTTGAAGGGGAAGTAAAGAGCTTTTCCTGAATCTGCTGGGTTTTGATTGCTTTCTAACTCAGAATAAATTCATGCCAAAATGGTCCATCTTTGGGCAGCCTGCATTTGGCCCCTACATGAGCAAATAACACACACCAGTATTAGGATCAATATAATAGAGCTATAGGCACTCTAACCTCTTGATTGTGAATCATAAACGTGTCGATGCAGGTTTAAAATTTTTTGTTTCGGATTGTTTAATCACAAAGATAACAGAAGTCACCTATGCTAAATATATTCTGTAAGGATAGTTCTTACACATTGATGTTTTCTTAAGTGCTTAAGCAATAGTGACATGACTTAATATGGTCAGGCCTCAGTAGAGTAAAACTCAACAGGCTGCAGAAGGTAATCATAACATGAGCGAGTCCTCTGGGATCTATAGCCTCCCGATTACAGAGTTCTGAAAGCTCACACCCAAACTGGTAAAGGATGCTGTACCCAGGCAGCACTACTCCTAATTATCAACCTAAAGAAATCCCCCGTATCAGGGTCCTGGGATCGAGCCCCGCATCAGGCTTTCTGCTCAGCGGGAAGCCTGCTTCTCCCTCTCCCACTCCCCCTGCTTCTGTTCCCTCTCTCGCTGTCTCTCTCTCTGTCAAATAAATAAATAAAATCTTTAAAAAAAAAAAGAAAGAAAGAAAGAAAAAGAAATCCCACGTATCAAAAACCCTATGGACAAGAGAAGGCTTATTTGGAAAGCAGGGCTCAACACAGCTCCCGGGGCAGAAGCATATTTGGGTGTGGAGGAAACAAAGAGAGCAAGTGCTTTATGGGAGCACATTCTCCAAAAGTGGCATGCTTGCACAGTTGTTTAAGTACTCTACTGATAAGGTGATAAATAGATTAGAGAAACTCAGAGGGAGAGAGTTGTCAGAGGGGCACCTTTCTCATTTATTTATTTATTTATTCGACTAATGCTTGGTGGATGCCTACATTGTGAACAAGCTAGAGTGAACAAACTAGAGAAACTTACATTCTAGTGATGGCAACATACCAGAAATGAGTGTATGAAAGAAATATGTAGTATGCAGAAAACTGAAAGGAGATTAACAGGATAAAAATGATTGATGATTACTCTTGGCCTCACACAAGCCTTACTATCGATGAGGCTGTGTTCAACATGAAATATTCAGGATGGTCAGATTCACATTCACCTAGCATTCATTGAGCACACATTCTGTAGCAGGGCTTTGACAGGCGATTTCATTAAATGGATTCCTTGTCAGCATTCTTTTGATACATCACAAATGACAGGTTATCAACAAGCATCCTGGGATTCAGATATTTGTCACCCAAGTTTATACTACTTTTGACCGGGTTAAACTTTAAAATGGAGATTAGTCATGCCACAGTCTAAATCCAGGCCCAGAAAATGGTGGGGACGGAAAGAATTTCCAAAGTCCCTGGGGTTCTCCCACATCTAAAATACCAACCTCTCCTCCCCCATTGAGGGTATGGGGAGATGGCAGTTGGTCCATCAGAAGCCAGGATCCTATGGGCATGGCCTTCCATGAGAGGAGCACAGAAGCTCTTAGTAATGCAGAAAGTGGTCTTCCTGTGATCACCGGATAAAATTATAACCCCTGGAGTCCTATAAGAAAGGATCTGCTTCTGGGGCACCTGGGTGGCTCAGTCGTTAAGTGTCTGCGTTCAGCTCAGGTCATGATCCCAGGGTCCTGGGATCGAGCCCCGCATTGGGCTCCCTGCTCGGCGGGAAGCCTGCTTCTCTCTCTCCCACTCCCTCTGCTTGTGTTCCCTCTCTCACTGTGTCTCTCTGTCAAATAAATAAATAAAATCTTTAAAAAAAAAAAGAAAGGATCTGCTTCTGTTTGGTGGTGCATTTGTCAGGACACAGTCACAATATTAATCAGCAATAACATTAGGTAGCAGTTTCTGAACCACAGCTTGGAAACTTTGAGTGATGGCTGTTTCCAACTTCCTTTATTAAACTGTGGTTAAAAGATTTGGGTATTACCCATGATGGCAAAGAAAGTACAGACTACCTTAAGTGATAATTTTGTATTTTTTAGCACTCTGTTTTTTCTTTTTCAAATGATCCTCTCTTTTTTCATCTGCAGTGACTCTGTGTCTTGGAACTTTTAAGTCTAGACTCCAGTTGAGTTTTCAATGGTTGGTTTGTATTTTGCCTATGAAATTCAGAACATCTTTATTAGTGATTTAAACAGATATTTCTGTAGGATCAAACTTAATGTTCTTTGACTAGCACCATTTTGACCACTTCATTAACCCTAGCAAATAGAATGAAATTTTAAAGTTATGCTCTTTTAAAAGATTACCTTTGTGGTTATGGAACAAGATTGGGAACAGTGGAAAGAGGTGACCAATGACATCCTTAAAAGGGTTATATCTCCATTCTGTAACACAGTAAGGACTGAAGCACCCCCACAAATGGGCCATCAATTGCATAAACATTTTTAAATAGCAATAACCAATACTATGCAATAATTGTCATTTACCATCTCTTGTTTGACAGGAACTTTTCAAGATCTGCCATTCCCCAACTTTCATGAAGGTACTTGTGAAAGCATTTTCCCTAATTCCTGGGAATATGCATATTAAGAGCCATTGTCCCACGTATCAGGCATTATGGGCAATTGTTCAAAACCCTTCTGATTTTAAGACTCAATTATTCTTTCCTTATTTTAGTTCTTTCCTGTAGCCCTACCTCCTGCTTCTTTTTTTTTTAAGATTTATTTATTTATTTATTTGAACAAGAGACAGGGTGAGAGAGAGAGGGAGAAGCAAACTCCCCACTGAGCAGGGAGCCTGATGCAGGGCTGGATGCGGGCTCAATCCCAGGACCCGGGGATCATGACCTGAGCTGAAGGCAGGAGCTTAACCAACTGAGCCACCCAGGCGCACCTACCTCCCCCTTCTTATCTGGTTCCCTGAGATACAGAGTAACTCAGCTGCTTTGAATGAAAACAGCTTAGAATGCTACATAAAGTAGCCGACAACATACTTCCCATGACCTCCCCCGCTCTCCCCTGCTCTCCCCCGCTCTCCTAATAACCACAGGTACTTAGCCTCTGTTAGAGCATATGCCACGGGGGCCCGCTTACGGAGAGTGCAGTTCTGTGACCCTGCTTTCTTCCTCATTTTCCTCCCTGTTGTTTGGTTTGATCGTAAAAACCTCTGTTTCTGCTCCATTTTTAACTTTACCTTGGATTTCTATTTCTATTTCTGTCCCCAAATCTCTTTTTTTTTACCTTATCCTTGATAGGATTGTCTGGCCACTGTATCAGAAATTCTCCCAATGACCTCAGATATTTGGAGATAGAAATTTAGGTGAACTAAAGTTTTGCATAATTTCATGGTTGAAAGGAGACCCCAGTATCCTATTTTAATTAATTTCAGTAAGTAAATAAGTTATTTCTAGAACTACAGTCATATCTACACATTAACAATAACAATTCAGATATGTCAACCCTCACAATATCCTGTAAGGTAAAGAAAACACATTCCTTTCTTTCTGATACTCTTTCTCTGATTCAGTGTGACTGTGTTGATAATCTGCCTGTTTTAGTTTGTTTTCACTCATTTTTCATGGTTTTTGGGGCAGATGGTTTTGTTTTGTGTTGTGTTGCTTCCTGAAAGGCCAGATCTCTGATTTGGTTACTCTTTTCCAAAATTTTGTTTTTAAATACAAAGTACGGTTTGATTTAATTTTTTACCCAACTGGTTTACAAACTGTCTCTGAGTCATATGGTGGCACATTATTTCCACGGGCATGCCTGAGCACTTTGAAAGAAACTACAGGCACTTCATAGAAATGGCTGCTCTTTTTTTCTTTTTTTTTTTTTTACAAAGAGCTGGCAAAGATGTTCATTTTGACTATGCTATCGATATTCATCAGGAGTTATGTAGTAACACTTTCAATACAGCTAAGATGGAATGCTTGGGAGAATAACCCGACTTCTCTCTGGAAAATCAATCTGGAGGGCCCTCGCATACCCCCTGGGAGATTGGAAATGAATGTGCTTCGCTCTAGAGCCGTGTTGTTTATGGAAACAGCTTTGTGTGGAGTGTTTGATTGTTAAGCCATTTGGAAACCTTCCTCCTCGGCAATATACGTATCTCTTTCGTTTCAGACTTTGGCAAGGTTAATAATATTTACACATACTTTTCTCCGTGTTGTGAGATGTTAGTATAAGTTGGGACATGCTGGCTTGTCGTTTTCTAAAGTGAATCAGTTTATCTTTGGTTTAGCCTGAAATTGCACCAGAGAGTACGCTTCCTCCCGGGATCTGAACGTAAAATAACTGAAGCAGATTGAAGTTGGCAGTGACTAATGAAGTCTTGCGCTGAAGTCTGCAAGCCGGTGGGTTTCTGCGGGTGGGGGAGGAAGTGCAGGAGTAGCCCAAGCCTTTTTGAGATCAAGGCATTTCTTCCTTTCCCTCTGAGCCCAGCTATGATGGGGGAGGGGGACTTAAATATTCCTCCTACATTCTTTCTAAAGACATTAAATTCATAGTATACAAAATTTGTTACATTACTGATAATTCCCAGCTAGCTTCCTTGTTTAATGAGCCATTTTAGCTGCCTGAAGGTACTCCGCATACAATAATTTTAATCAGTCACATAAAATTTATGAACCTGAGATTCCGGTGAAAATTGGCATGAATTAGAAGAGTGTTTCTCAAAAAAAAAGAAGAGTGTTTCTCTGAGAACTCCTTCAGCAGGCTGGCCACCTTGTCCTACCTTTGGAGTTCTGGAAAGGGCTCTGTGTTGGTAATGGACATCATCCTGACCACCTTGCTCATCTGAAGTCTCATAGGCACAAGCGTGGCTTTGTTGTTTGGTTTTGTATGTGGTCAATATCCGCCTATGTTTCCATCGATCTCTTACACACACACACACACCTTGACTTTAGAAAATATCAGGGTAATTTCTCTGTTTCTCTCTTGAAATGTTTTATTTTTGCAGCTCTTTTCTCAAAGCTATAAAATGGTTTCAGGAATCCATAGCATCACATCGCATTTACTAGACTACACATACACAATTTCCTCGGTGCATTTAGAAATATGTTTTGAAAGAAATTGGTGTGCTCTCTCCCTTCGGTTCATCTCTCACAGCCCTTGCCCACATGGAGAGCAGCAAGATTTGTGTTTTCCAGCTCATTAAACTGACAGCAGAAATTAGTTTGTGATATTAAAAACTAAAAAGTTAAATTACAGCTACACGTGTCCTTTATGCAATGGGGCGTGTGGAAGATGTTTGATTTTAATGTTTGCTATAATGGAGAATTTAAATTACAATGTTTGTCAAATCTCTAATCTTTGTTACAGAGTGGAATATTAATTACGCTTTTAACTATGAGAGGTAAATAAAATGAGCATCCACTGCACGCCCAGGGGTAAATTGCAGATTACCAACAACGTGACATAATGCACTAAATGTCAGTTTTGTCAAACAAATTTAGAGGAACAGTTAAACTATTAGCTTCCTGTTGTTCCAGGGCTTTTCTTGCAGCAAGCGACTGTTTTGAGCAGCAGGGACACTGTGCCTTATGGAAGACTAAGGGAGTTAAATTGAATAAGCAAGATGAATGAGGAGACAGCAGCACAGACACACTCAATTAGTTCATAACTGTCTATTAAACTTCTCCAGGTGGTTTCAAAAAACAGCAGATTAACTGCTGCACTTTTCTGGGGGACTTGGGGAGCCATGGCAGAGGGGCAGTGTGGTGCTCAACAGCAATAAACATTTTCTGATTCTCATTTGCCTCTGTCTTCGTTTCCCCAGTTTATACGGGAAGCGTCGGCAATGGCTGTCAGAGCCTTCCGCGGGTTTAAAGGAAAAGCACTGAGGAGCAGAACAGGAGCAGTAGACCCCCTGCTCCTTCTCTTGGCTGTTCTCACGAGGAACAGTGGCATTACAGCTCTCCAAAGAATACGTAGAATTCAGGCCGCTGTGAACCTGTCTTTGGAAAGAGAGGAATTCAGGAAGAGAAAAATGCTCCATAAAATATCAAAGTCAGGATTTCCTTCAGTTTGCCGAGAGTGTGGAAGGGATGCCCAGCTCTGGGGCTCCTTGCCTCATCGTGGCAATATGGAGCCTTGCAGGATGTTTGAACTCAGCCTTGCTTCCAGTGAAGGCATTATTTCTCATTTCGGTTTTTAGACACCCCCGATCTTTTAATGCTCAACTTGTATGGCTTTGCAGAAGCATTCCATGGTATGATCATTACATTGCTACAAAGAAGAACCACAAAACTTAATATGAAATTATTAAAGAAACAATGTGGATTAAAGGGGAAGAGGGAGGGAATAACAAGACCAAGAAAATGTGGGAACCGTGAGTAATGAATTGAGAACCTTTAAAGTGTTTCTACTGTTTCTGAACTTATGTCCTTAAAATATGCATACCAACTTGCTTTTAGGTGCATGCAGATGTTACATAATGCAAGCCATTTATCAGAATCCTTTTATACAGCACAGGGCAGTCATAAAATACTCCTGCTTTTCCTTACACACACACCCAGACACACACACACTCACACATGCACACAAAGGGATCCATTTTTCATTTTCTCTTTTGAAAAAGCTAAGAAATTTACACTCGATGCTCCCATTGGCCAGGTTGGGGCGTTCCCCAGGGAGACCTGTCCCATTAGAAGTAACTATCAAGAGAGAATTAGGGAAAAAAACAACATGTAGGAGATGGGTTTGCTAAATCCATATCATTTTTTTGAGATAGGAAGCTATAGTTTCTCCTGAATAAGACTCATTTGGGGAAAAGAGCCAAGATGTAATCTAGCTCTTGGGTATCTGTTTTGACACCTATGGCCATAATTACCGGTTCACTTTATAATAGGAGTGTTTTCTTTGATCATCCCTGAGTTACCTATTCAAAGATCATTAATGTCTTTAATACCTAATTTTACTTTGGACTAACTGTAAGCACTTATATGCTGATGGATGTTATTAAACACTACATCACCTTTATATTCAGTAATGAGAACCATCAGAGTCAGTGCAGTTTACTCATCAAATACTGCACCAAACCCTTAGGATAGTAGATCCCGATGAACGAAAGAAGAATAATCAGATGAAGTAATAGTCAAGTGATTACCCTTGGAGAATTGAGGCATTTTGCTTACCTTGACCTTGAACTCTCTTTCTTCTATTTCTTTTTCTACCCTTAGCTACTGCTGATTTGAGAGGATATTTATTCTGCAAACTGCTATCAGGAGAATTTGTCACAGCAGAGTAGGATAAGAATAGACAGGAAGAAAAGCATTATCCAGATGATAATCCAGAGTGTATTCCCTCATTTTCCCGTGTGCCTTGATACTTTCTGGAGGCTGTATTATAACACGTTTTGTTGGTTGCTGCCTTGGCTTTGTCCACATGCCTATCTATCCTAGCAGCTGCGAGTTTCTCCGAAGCAAGGACTCTCCTCTTCACCCTGTATCCCAAGCTGCTAGCACCTTTCTAGGCTCACAGAGGGTGCTTACAAAATGCTGAATGAATGAATGTTGGGAAAGAGTGAAAAGCATCTTTTCCACGAAGAAACAGCAGTATTATATAAACAGCATTCAGCTCTAAGAAAAGGGTTTGGTCTCATTTTTCCCTCCTCTATTTATTGAGTCCTTAGTCCTGCACTAAGGAACCCTATTTATACCTAACATAGAATTTCCCAACTATATTTGTCCACAGGGAGTCCACTTTGAGTATTCGACTTCTTTATAAGAAGGGATCCAGATGGCAGATACTTGTCCTTCCCTTTCTTCTCTCTGTCACACCACTTTCCTTTTCCTTGAGGAGGGACTAGGATGACTTTCTATTTGGATCTACTTCTGTATTCTCTTACCTTCATGATGGATTTCCAGGGCCATGGGAGATGGTGTATGTGGGCTCTCAGAGTGAAACAGGCTGGAGAGACTAGAAGGGGTGTAGTGGGTAAGTAGTTGGAGGTAAGGCAAAGTGTCAGGCCCAGACACCCTCCTTGCCCAGCTGCTTGGGAAAGGGAAGGTAAGAAGTGTCCACTGCTTGGGGACAGGGTGGGGAGTCATGGCGCTCTGCTTGCAGGTGAAGGAGGAGTGCCTCCTGCTCAATGCCCTCCCTGTGCCTCCCTGGGGTGGCAATGGCAGCGGCCGGCTCTTGGGCAGCCCCCCGGTGCCCCCACACTTCCCCAAGCTGCAGCCCGACCACTCACCTAGCTCCAGGTGGGTGGCCTCCAGGACGGGTGAGCCCCTGCCTGCTCTTGGTGCTGGGTCCTCCTGTGGGGGATTGAGGAGGGGAAGGGTGGGGAGAGGGGGGCCAGTGCTGAGGGAGAGGAAGAGTCCAGGCCTGCCATTCAGAGCGGTCAGGCTCTCGAGGGCACCAGGGGCTGGGGCCCACTGCTTTGCTTTCTACCTTCCTGCTCTAGCTTGTTCCTAAGTGCTGATGATTGGATGGGAACACTGCTCAGGTTCCCCTCAGGTTGGGATCGGCTGCAGGATGGACTGCTCCTTGCTCTATTAAAATTTTTATGTAATGCAAAAAAAAAAAAGGGCGGAGGACAGGAGTATAGGAGTACTGCTTGGATTGTCCGGTGGTCCAACCGCCTGCTAGATTGCCCCTGTCTGGTTCCCGGGAACCTTACCAGGTGAATAAGGAAGGTCACCTCCTGGTAGGTTCGGGAATTTCAGGATATTTGGGGGGAACTCAAGAAGAGAGGAAGCAACCCGTATCTATAAGTATTGCAGTTCTGCCGGTCAGAGGTGTAACACAAGACTCAAGCCAATATGAAGGTGTCAGAGGCCTGCAGTGCTTTCTGGAGGCTCAAGAACAGAATGCATTTCCTTACCTTTTCCAGCTTCTGGCAGCAACCTGTGTACATTCCTCTGCTTGTGATCTCTTCAAAACCAGCAGCAGCAGCTCCTTTTCTGTCTGCATTATTATCACTTCCTAGCTTTTCTTCTTACTACCCTTGCCCTGGGTAGCTCTTCATTTTACTCAGAATATTTACGATGACAAATGATGGTCTACATGAATCTGACCCCTGTATATCCCACCCCACCTCCAAACTCTACTTCACTCCTCTCCTTTCTTACTAGTCTCTCTGTGCTGGCTAGAGTAGCCTCTTTCCTATTCTGCAGACTTTATATCTGCATTAGAACATGTGCATTAGCTGTACCCTGTGCCAGGAGCTCTTTCTGAAGATATCCATTGGCTGAATTTCTCCCCTCTTTCTAGTGCTTATTCAAAAGTCACCTACTCAGTGGAGACTCTTGGCCATTCTCTTTAGCACTGCAACCCATATTCCTCCCCACAGGACTCCCAGTCTTACTCTGTTCTACTTTTCCTTTTTCTGTAACATTTACTACCTTCTAATTTATTACATTAATGACTTTCCTTTATTAAAATATAAGTTCTACAAAAAAAAAAAATTAGGAAGGGTGTTTTATTCTCATTTAACCCTCTTGATCACCCTACAAAGTAGCTGGTATGCTTTCCCCATTATATATGGGGAAACCAAGACAAAGTTTCTGTGTCTTCCACGTGGGAAGCCAGAACTGCCCAAGTATGTGCGGGAGGAGTGGGGTTGTCCTCTAGTGGCTGCTCTTTGCTTGGTGAAATAAGCATTCATCCTACAGGCAAGGGAGGGCTAATGGAGGTATGAGGAGATAAGAGAAAATGGAAAATTCATTTTCCTAAAATGTGATCCCTATTATATTATTTTCTGCCCTGCGTAACTCTTCTTGTCTAAACATTATGTCCCAGCTTCTCAGCTTCACCTCCAAAGCCTTCCACAGAGTGACACCAGGGCTTCAGCAGAGGCAGCTCGTACCTTAGGTGTTTGCCTTACAGTTGGTTGACTTATGATAAATAAGCTCGGAAATGTATAGCCATATAATAGCAATTGTAAGTATTAATTATTGTATCCTGTCAGAATGAAATGTTAACAGTGCTTCAGATCAGTGGCCCAAAGTTGCTGGATAGAAATCCAACCAAGCTTTCCAGTGGATAGTTTAGCAAGAGGTTTACAACTCTATTTATTTTAATATATGGGCCTCATATATTACAGATATTTTTCACATAATGTTTTTAGTTCTAAGAGTCATTGGCGGAATGACTTACTGAGGATTCTCCTTGACTCAGCGAGGAGACCCTTCACAGAACATGGCCTTGCACAGCTACCCAGCAATCCAAAGTGACATGATTGAAAATGAAATCTGCATGTGATGGGCTCATCTTTGCTGTTTCCCTCACCCCCAGGAGTCTTAACTATTCAAATTGCTCAAGACAACACCTCATACAATTGGGACTTACGTCAAATGTCAAATGTCAGTATATGTCTGCTGTCATGCCATTCAGTACGGGGGGGGGAAAGCATTTGTTTTATAAATTAAACAAAGTCACAAATCTCTTCTCTGTATATATAGTATGTGTGAGAGAAGCTTTCAAATACCTTCTACCCAATGTCTGTTCCCCTTTAACTCTTTGATGTGAGTGAAGAGCACTATAGCATGACACAGACAGGTCATTATGTTTGAATTAGTTGGGGGTGCAAAAGGGGATGGTAGAGTTTTTCTCTTTGCTTCAGAAATCAAAAGAAAATGTGGTACCTGCTGGGCATATATCCCCTGAAAGTTGCCAGACCTATTCACCAGACAGCTCCCAGATAAGCAGATGCCTTCTTTAATGATTAAACCCAATTTTTCTAAAATGCTAATTAGTTAGAGAAAGATAATTTGAAAGTCTGTTATACATTGCAGGAAATGTCTTTCATGTCTGTGTTATTTGCTGCTAAGAATCACACAGCTATCACCTGAGTAGGCTCAGTTTCTCTCTTTTTATTTAAATCGTGTGACTGTTCAATCATAAGAAAAGGTGTAAGACAGTCGATGAGGAAAAGGAGACGCCCCTTTCAGGGTGAAATGCTCAATTAAAAGAAAAGCTATTTTTTTGTTTTCAAAAATCAGGCTTATTGTTACTTTTTGAACTCTGCATTTGGAACAGTCGGTTCACTGGCTTCATATGGTACGTGCATCTCAATTCATAGTTCTACGAATTTCCATCAAAACAGGAAAAAACCAAATTGCCTATATGAAAATTAGTCCTATGAGCTTGTCAAGCTAAAGGTCTTGGTCAGACTGTGTTAGAAACAATGAATTAAAATAATGGAGACCTGAACTTTGTTCTGGTCACCTAACTTTTCCTATATGAGTCCTTATTCAGAACATAGACTAATATGTTATACCCTCCCTTATTTGTTGAGTAAACCATTCATCCTATAGAATTTCCCACATTGTGAACTTGGCTGATGTATTCTTGTAGTGTCATTTAATATGTCCTTTAATTATCTGTGTTTCCTATGAACTGGGGCAAGAACTAGAGGCTTCATTAGATTCAGGTTTCTTGTTTTGTTAAGAATTGTTTATAGGTGATGCTTTGTACTCAGCATCAAGAAATACATGATACTCATTGATTGGAGGGTGGTGGTTTTGCCAACCCAATCCATCCATTATAAAGTTCCACATCAGCCTGTCACTTAATGGTTTTTTAAGCTACTGATAATGATTGCCTAGATCTATTATTTTATTAGGGGTTTCAGAATGGTGACATCCTAATTCTATCATTCTGTCTGTATTTATTAAGTGCCATTCTCTACTTAACTGTTTGGTTACCCTGAAATACAGTTCATATAGGAACTCGAGATAAATGTTTGATTTCTTCCCATTATTTTCCAGTTTCAGAATGAATTGATGCCATAACAACTTTATACATTGGCCAACAGTATCATTGTGGACTCAGGGATTTTAACATGTTTGATATTTTTGAATATTTTACAGTAATTCATGTTTGGATGTTCAAAGTATCTGATCTTTGGCCAATAGGAGCACCTTCCAGTTGTCTCTTGTGTTTTTTTGAGATCACTCCAGAAATCTTTGAGAGCTTCCCTGTTTCCTGGCAGACTGGATGTTCTCAATGCATTTTTTACACTGTCTTTCCCATGACTGGAATCAGCCATTTCTTCAAGAAACCCTGGTTTCTTTTAGTGGGAAATGGCATTTCCAACAATCTGGCTGCAAAGGGTGATCACTGAATCAAGACAGCCATTGCTTCTAGACCCATGTCAACTGCCTTCACCACCATCTTTAGCCCTGTTGTCAGCTTATCTTTCTGTCATATCTGACAAGCCAACATCTAACTCATCCCCTTTGTCTTTGTCACTAGGAAGAAAAAGGTCACTAGCATATAATAAAATATAGGAGAATATTTTTATGACCTCAGAGAATGCCTCAAAACAATAGTAGACATAATTGATACATTTGAATATATCAAAATTATAAACTTCTGTAAACCAAAAAACAGCATAAACAAAATTTAAAAACAAGCCATAGATTTGAAGAAAATATTTTTAATATTTCTATGTCAAAGTACTTACCAGTAGCCTAAATATAAAAAATATCTGGACATCAGGGCGCCAGGTGGCTCAGTTGGTTAAACGTCAGACTTTTGGTATTGGCTCAGGTCATGATCTCAAGGTCATGGGATCAAGCCCTGCGTCAGTCTCCACACTCAGCAGGGAGTCTGCTGGAGAGTCTCTCTCTCTCCCTCTCCCTCTGCCTCTCCCACCCTGTGCTCACTTGCTCTCTCTCTGTCTCTCTCTCAAATAAATAAATAAATAAATAAATAAATAAATAAATAAATCTTTAAAAAAAAATCTGAACATCAATAAGAAAAGGCAACCCAAATAGAAAAATGGATATAAAATATACATAGGCAATTTATAGACTAGCAATGTATATATAGCTAAGTAGCATTTGAAAAGATAACCAGTCTCACACATAATCAGGTATATTAAATCTGCACAATGTGAGATGCCATTTTTTTTACCCATCAGATTAGCAAACATTTTTGTAACTGATATCAAGGATTGGTGAGTATGTGGGAAAACACAGTTTGTTAAAAATGCTAACTTAGAACAACTTTGATGATACTTTTGAGATTTTATTTTAATTTTGAAAAAAAAAACCCTTGTTTCCCATTATCCCCCTACACACCACACACACACACACACACACAACACATGAAGACCAAATTATTTGTACTACTTTTGTACCAAAATACTAAAATAAATCTATTTTGCTTTGCCTTTATCTATAAAAAGAGAAACTTACAAATTCAGAATCAGAGGTAAATATTTTATAAGTGTGATTTTTATATTTTTCCATGGAGGAAGGAATATTTTTGACAATAAAATGACCATGATTTAGGATATATTAATAAGAAACTATAGGCCTGGGTTGGGAAGAATGATTAGTAAATACATGTTTTAGAAAAGCCAAATGGTCAAATGACCACAAAAATGCCTGCAATATTAAATATTTAATAATTTGATAATATTTATAATCTGGACACTGATTAAATGCAGTTGTATCATTCTCCTATTACTGCTGTAACAAATCACTACAAGCTTGGTGGCAAGTTATTATCTCTCAGTTCTGCAAGTTAGAAGTCCGATGCATCTCCCTGGCCTCAAATCAAGGTGTTAGCATGACAGCATTCCCCTCTGGAGACTCTAGGGGAGAATCTTTTTCCTTGCCTTTTTCAGCTTCTAGACACCACTCAGTTATTTGGCTTGTGACCCCTTCCTTCAAAGCCGGCATGGGTAGGTTGAGTCCTTCTCACACCACATCTCTTTGACCTCCTGTTCTGTTACTTAAGATGTCCCATGATTACTCAGGCCACCTGGATCATTTAGGATACAGTTAGCTAATTAGCAACCTCAATTTCATCTGCAACCTTAATTCTCTTTTGCCATGTAGTATAACACATATTCATAGGTTCCGAGATTAGGAGGTAGACATCTTCAAGGGGTCGTTCTGCCTAGTGAATGACCCCTGGATCCATGCACAGGGAGACATCCCTTTTTGGGTTAAAGCTAGTGCTTCTGGCTTAAACTCTTTTAGCTGCTCTGTTCCATGACGGTTGCTAGAGGTCCTAAAGAAATAGGTTGTATTTGCTCCTCAATAAATTAACCAGCAGCTATATTTTAAACTTGGAATAGAATGATTTTGTTCAAAAATTTTATCCTATGCGTGTATGAGCTTCTTGGATACTTAGTTCTGCATATCCAAAGGGTTACCTGGACTTTATGATGATATCACCACTTAAATTAGAACATGGAGTTTTCTTTTTCAATGGTCTCCACTTTCCCTATGTGCAGATACCAATGGCTTACTGTTTTTGTTAGACATTCCAGTTTTTCAGTGAACTTAACAAACTTTATCAAGAAGCAACTGGAGGTACCATTCCAATGACATGCATTAAAAATTCCTCTCTTTCTCACTTGTATTTATAGTCTGATAGAGGATCAACAGTACACCAATTTAGTCTTGCTGCAGAGTGACATTTTTGGAACCATTAAATTTCAAGATAATGTGCACACATGGAATTCAGCAACATAAGCTGGCTATGAGTGGAGACCCACCATCACTAATGTCACTTTATTCCCATTTTGCTCTATTGTGAATTGTACCTGTTTCATATTTTCTATGCCATGGCTGGTTCCAATCCCTCTGGATGCATATTGCCCTGATATGAGGAATAAAACTAAACAAAATATTACTAAAGATGACATACTGCATCTATTATTTTTATTGCTGATTTTTTTTAATGTTTAAAAATCTTGTGCTGGTTTGGGAAATTACCTTATGTGCTCGTAGGAGCTATGAGTTACTCCCAAGAGGAGGATGGGTTTGTTGGGAGAGCACTATCGGCAGGTGGATTTTGGAGAACAGAATGTGTGTGTGTGGCTCTTACCTTCCAGGCACACGAGCCAAATATGGAACAAAGTGGGGGCACGTGGGGGCCTTATGGCCTCACAAGGGATTTCTCTTTGGTGGGAACGAAAACCTAGGGAAGTGGGGAAGGTGCCTGAGCAGATAGGTAAAAATGAGGGGGTGTGATAACGTAGTGCATTTCAGGATTGACCCAAAGGATTTTTAAACATTAAAAAAAAATTATAGGAATAATGTTAAATTCAAATTATTTTTTCAAAGTTGTGGGGGTTTTTTGTTCCTTTTCACCACTTAGAAAAAGGTAAAACATCGACATCCATGAGTTGGCTGTGTGTTTAAAGCCACGAGAAATGTAATTCGTCTAATTTCAACTTACTTTTAGAAGGAAGTCCTATCTTTTCCAATTATTTCATTTTTAGCGTCTAAGTTTGGGAGAGAAAGGCTAATTTTTATTACGTTTGTGTGATAGAACTCTGTTCTTTGAACCTCTTCAACATGAAATACACATGGTTATGCCCGTGTGTGTGCACGTATGCACGTGCGTGTGCACGCGTCTGTGTGTGTATGTGTGAGAGAGAGAGAGAGATCCTGACAGCTACCTGTCTAAGAGATGGACATTGTTTTTCACTTCTCTTCCTGGCATGTGTTCCTTTGCAGATGCCCTGACCTGCCGTGAGGCATTCCTGGGCATCTTCACCACTAGGCCACCCGAAATAAAGCTGTAGCCTAAAGTGATGTGTTCATACAATTCGTCCCCACTTCTCAGTCTCAGGGTAGAAAGATGAGTGTGTCAGACAAGTCTTCCTTTAGCCACATCAGCTGGTCATTTCATCTCATCACACAGTCAAGAGGTAAATTCTGAAAGAGACCCAACAAAGAGCAAAATCTTAACTCATCTTAACATGAAACTGTATTCTTTGTGATAAACACATGCCATGTTTACTCGTCAATGTTTACTAGTCAATGAAAACCAGAAGGCGGCAGGATAGGCAATGAGTGTGCTTTATGGTACTGTGTCTGTAAGAGACAGATTGAGTGCATTTCTTAGATGATGATACAGTTAGCAGTGATATTAGAAGAACACTCTTGACTTGGTCAACAAGTATAAAGTCCCACCTGGCAAAGTAGATAGCCTTTATCTTCAGCATCCAGATTTAAGCAATGGATAAATTTTGGTCCGTGATGCCAATGACACTCTCATGGAGATGATTTTATCTCAACATAGGAAAACAATGCCACATGTCTAGAGTTCTCTAGCCTTGTGACTTTGGGCAACTTAATGCCACTGCGCCTCAGTTTCCCTCTCCCTAAGATAGGAATGATAATAGTAATTTCCTCACTGGGCTGTTGTACGAACTAAGAGAGTTAATGAACATAGAGTTCCTGGCTTATCTGAAGTTCTACATAAGTTTTTATAATTGTTGTCCTCATTGTTTTTGTTTGTAGTGCTACTTCTTTTGAACTGAAATAATTGTCAGACCATTGTTGTTTTTTCCCTTAAAATTTTACCTTTAAAAACATTATCTGGTAACTCTCACAGATCCATCTTTTTTTTTTTTTTAAGATTTTATTTATTTATTTGACAGAGAGATAGAGAGCACAAGTAGAGCAGCAGGCAGAGGGAGAGGGGGAAGCAGGCTTTCTGCTGAGCAGGGAGCCCGACATGGGCTCCATCCCAGGACCCTGGGATAATGACCTGAGCCGAAGGCAGACGCTTAACGACTGAGCCACCCAGGTGCCCCCTCACAGATCCATCTTTAAGGAGACAGCCCCTTATTTGCTTAGGTTTATTCAGCTGGATCTTAGCAATTTGGTATAATGTATGCATTCTTGGATCTTAGCAATTTGGTATAATGTATGCATTCTTTGACTCAGCCAATATCTATTTCATCCCTACTGTGAGAAAAATTAAATACTTCTTCTTGGTTCCAGCCTCCACCCCAGTCCTTAATTAAGTCAGAGCACACGCTTAATTGTAGAAGCCAGGACCAGAAAGCCATTTGCCTCTTCATTCTTATGTCTATATGCAATTTGAAAATCCTCAAGTTTTGCCATCCCAATAGACTTTTTTTTTTTTAAGATTTTATTTATTTATTTGACAGAGAGAGACACAGCGAGAGAGGGAACACAAGTGGGGGGAGTGGGAGAGGGAGAGCAGGCTTCCCCCTGAGGAGGGAGCCCAATGCGGGACTCAATCCCAGGACCCTGGGATCATGACCTGAGCCGAAGACAGGCGCTTAACGACTGAGCCACCCAGGCGCCCCCATCCCAATAGACTTTTAAATGACAAATAGTTTAAAAAATGAAGACATCTTTTCTATAGCCAACAACTGATCTTCAGGTGAGTGCCACTAAGTCATTTCTCAGTCACGATCTTTGTTGATATAACCCAACATGGCAGAGTCTCTAATAGGAGTGGGAGAGGCGGCAGCCATGCTTTTGATGAAGCCATGCTTTTTGGTAAGTCGCAATAAATAGAGTGACTAGGGTCCATATTGAGGTTGAGCCTTGGATTCCTTCCCCTTGAGTTTGCTGGATATCTGTGACAACATGCCCTTCCATCGTGATCCCTTCACAATTTCCAGTCAGTTTAGTTTCAGAGCGGAGATAAGAGGAAGAGTTACTTCTGTTTCCTTTGCAACCATGCTGCACTTGGATCCTGACTGGCAGCCATTCTGAAGGACACATAGCTCAAGAGTTCATTCTTCACCATGCTTTCTTTACTGGTCCTGATGCATACTGTCACACACTGAATAACTTGCCAAAAAGTTTTCTCCCATTTCTTTCACCCCCATCACATTTTTTTTCTTATTTTTATGCCAGGAAATATAAGAGAAGTAATGGAATATAATGAGCATGAAGGACCATTCTTTTAATTTGATTCCATCTCACATTTCTCTTCTTCCCCACCTTTATTCAAGTTTGGAAATTTAGGCCTGTAACATTTTTTTTCTCCCTCTAATTCTATTCCAGGCATTATTGTAATTTTTCTTTATTTTTAGAACAGTTTTAGGTTTACAGCAAAATTGAGCAGTCAGGGCAGAGACTTCCCATATACCTTCTGCCGCACACACACACCACCTCCTCCACTCTCAACACCCAGCACTAGAGTGGTACACTTGTGACAACTGGTAAACCTACATTGACATGTCATTATTACTCCAAGTGCATAGCTTACATTAGGGTTCACTCTTGGCAGTGTCATGCTGTAGTTTTTAACAACTGTACAGTGACATGTATCCACTCTAACAGCATCATATGGAATAGTTTCACTGACCTCAAAATTCTCTGTGCTCTGCTTAGTCATGGCTCTTTCCCCACCTGACAAACACTGATCTTTTTATTGACTCCACAGCTTTGCCTTTTCCAGAATGGCTGATAGTTGGAATGAGACAATATGTGGCCTTTCCAGATTGACTTCTTTCACTTAGTGATGTGCATTTTTTCCTCCATGTCTTTTCATTGCTTGATAGCTCATTTCTTTTTAGGGATGAATAACATTCCATTGTCTGGATGTGCCACAGTATATATTTATCCATTCACCTATGGAAAGTCATTTTGGTTGCAGCCAAGTTGGGGCATTTATGAATAAAGCTGCTGTAAACACCTGTATGCAGGTTTTTCTGTGGATATAAGTTTTCAACTCTTTTGAGTAAATACCAAGAAGTGTGATTGCTGTATCATATGCTAAGAGTATGTTTAGTTTTGTTTGAAACTGCCAAAATACCTTCCAAAGTGGCTGTACCAATTTGCGTTCCCACCAGCAATGTATGAGAGTTCCTGTTGCTCCACATCCTCATCAGCATTTGGTGTTGTCAATGTTGTGGATTTTGGCCATTCGAATAGGTTCATAATGATATCTTGTTAATTTAATTTGCAGCTCCCTGATGACATATGATGTGGAGCATCTTTTCATATACTTGTCATCTGTAAGGCTTCTTTGGTGAGGTGTCTGTGAAGGTCTTTTTCTGACTTTTTAATTAGGTTGTTTTCTTGTTGTTGACTTTTAAGAGTTCTTTGTATATTTGGATTTAGATCTTTATTCCTTTCTAGTATTTGCATTCAATGCCAGAAATTTCTGTCTAATCACTGCTTTTGCTGCCTTCAACACAGTAAGTTGTGTTTTCATTTTCATGTAGTTTAAAATACTTTTAAAATTTCTCCTAAAGTTTCTTCTTTGACCCATGTGTTAAGAAGAGTGTTCTTTAATTTCTGTGCATTGTTGGGATTGTCCAGCTGTCTTCTCATACTGATTCTTAATTTAGTTCCACTGTGGTCTGAGAGCATACATTGCATGATTTCTGTTCTTGTGAATTTATTAAGGTGTGTTTCATGACCCAGACCATATTCTCTCTTTGTGAATGTTCTCTGTGAACTTGAGAAGAATGTGTATTCTAATATTGTCAACTGAAGTATTCAATAGCTGTCAGTTATATCAAGTTGATTGATGATGCTATTCAGTTCAACTATGTCCTTACTGATTTTCTGCCTTGTGGATCTGTCCATTTCTGATAGAGGGGTGGTGACATTTCCAACTATGATAGCGGATTCGTCTATTTCTCTTTGCAGTCTGTCAGCTTTGCCTCACATGAGTTGATGCTCTGTTGTTAGGCACATTAAGGATTAGGTCTTCTTGGATAAGTGACCCCTTTATCATTATGTAATGCCCTTCTTTACTTCCCATAACCTTCCTTGCTCTGACATTCCTCTGTCTGAAATTAATGTAATTCCTGCTTTCTTTTGATCAGTAATAATATAACTTTCTCCATCCCTTTACTTTTAATTTATATGTATCTTCATTTTTAAAGTGGATTTCTTATAGACAACGTATTATTTGGGTCTTGTTTTGTGATCCACTCTGACAATTTCTGTCTTTTAATTAGTGTTGAGACCATTAACACATAAAGTGATTATTGATATTGTTGAATTATTTTCTACCATATTTGTTACTGTTTTCTATTCATTGCCCTTCTTTGTTCCTATTTTTGTTTTTCAATCTTTTTCTGCCTTAGTAATTTTAATTGAGCATTTTATATTTTTCCATTTTCTTTCCTTTCTTAGTTTTTTTTAACTCTTTTTAGTGTTACCCTAGAATTAGCAATATACATTTACAACTAATCCAACTCCACTTTCATATGACATTATACTGCAACACAGATAGTGTAAGTACTTTATAATAATAAAGGATTCCTCATTCCTCTCTCCTATCCTTTGTATCATTGGTATCATTCATTTCACTTACACATAAACTATCATCAGCTATATTGTTGCTATTATTAAGTTGAACAAGCTGTTATTTACTAGATCAATTAAGAATAAGAAAAATAAGTTTTTATTTTACTTTCCTTTATTCCTTCTCTAGTCCTCTTCCCTTTTTTATGTTGATCTGAGTTTCTGATCTATATTATTTTACTTCTTACTGAAGAACTCCATTTAAAAATTCTTGCAAGGCAGACTACTGGCAATAAATTCCCTCAATTTTTGTCTGAGAAAATCTTTGCTTTTCCTTCACACTTCACAGGGTACAGAATTCTAGGTTATTTTTTCTCTCTCTCAACATTTTAAATATGTCACTCCACTATCTTCTTCCTTGCCTGATTTCTGAGGAGAAATTAGATACAATTCTTATTTTTGCTCTTGTATGAGTAAGGTGTCTCCCCCTGCCCCCCGGCCATGGCTTCTTTCAAGTATTTTTCTCTATCTTTGACTTTTTTCAGTTTGAATAGATATGCTTAGGTGTAGATTTGTTGGTGTTTATCCTTCTTGGTATACTCAAAGCTGCTGAGATCTGTTTTGGTGTCTGACATAATTTGCGGGAAATTCTCCATTACTATTGCTTCAAATATTGTTTCTATTCCTTTCTTCTTATTCTGGTTTCTCACTACATGTATATTACACCTTTGTAGTTGTTCCACAGTTTGGGGATATTCTCTCTTTTTGCAGTCTTTTTTTACCTTTGCTGTTCAGTTTTAGAAATTTCTATTGTCTTAGCTTTCAGCTCAGAGATTCTTTCCTCAGCCATGTCTACTCTCCTAATGAGCGCCTCAAATGCATTCTTCATTTTTGTTAACAGCTTTTGTGATCTCTAGCATTTCTTTTGATTTTTTTTTTTTTTTTTTTTTTTTACTTAGAATCCCCATCTTTGCTTATGTTATCATCTGTTCTGGCATATTGTCTACTCTTTCCATTAGAGCCCTTGGCATATTAATCATAGTTATTTTAAATTCCCAGTCTGATAATTCCAACATCCCTGCCATCTGACTTTTTTTTTTTTTTAAAGATTTTATTTATTTATTTGACAGAGAGACACAGTGAGAGAGGGAACACAAGCAGGGGGAGTGGGAGAGAGAGAAGCAGGCCTCCCGCCGAGCAGGGAGCCCCATGTGGGGCTCAATCCCAGGACCCTGGGATCATGACCTGAGCCGAAGGCAGATGCTTAACGACTGAGCCACCCAGGTGCCCCCCATCTGACTCTTATTCCAATGCTTGCTCTGTCTCTTCTGTGTTTTTTGCCTTTTAATATGCCTTATAATTTTTTATTGACATCCAGACTTGGTGTACTGAATAAAAGGAACATCTGTGAATAGGTCTTTTATAATGTGATAGTAGGTATTGGAGAAGGAAAGATTCTCTAGATCTATGATTAGGTCTTAGTCTTATAGGGAATTTGTGCCCCTGGGCTGTGACCTTCACCAGTGCTTCTCAGTAACCCACCACTAAGTGGGACAGGATGGCTGGAGGGAGCTGGAGTTGAGTATTTCTCTTCGCTTAGATCAGTTAGGCTTTGATAAAACCCCAGCAGGTTAGGCTCTAGTAATACTTTCTCTTGAGGGCCCGTCCTTTCAAGAAGCACAGAAATGCTCTGCTCTGGGTGTATTTCAAAATGGCTGCTTTCCACCTCCTTCTGTTGGAAGCTGAAGGGTTTTGTTTTTTTTTTTTTTCTCCAGTCTTTACTTTGTAGACCTGATAGGGCTCTTGGGGATAAAACTCAAAAAAGTGTGGGGGATCCTTTAAGACTGGATGCCCCTAGAGTTTTGAAGTCCCAGACTTGTCCTCCTGAGCCTCCAGTAACTGATCAATTACAGCTTAGGTTTTCCTAGTCTTGTGCTGGTTCTCCCAGAGCTTTCTGCTCATGGGCTTCTGCTCTGGTGGGTCATGATTCTTTGTATTCACCTGTTTGTCTCTATGGTTTGGGGAGCAGTCCTGTGACCTCAGTGACCTCAATTATCTGACAAAGCTAAGGAGAGTTGCCAAGTTTCAGTTTGTTCAGCTTTTTACTTGTCAAAATAGAGTGATAACTTCCAAGCTCTTTATATGTTAGACTGTAAACCAGAAGTCTTCTCTTCAATTTTTTATGATCCATTTTTAGATATTATCATCATTACTATTATTATTAAGGGTCTTTGAGATTCATGCAGTCTTAATTTGGAGATTGGAGATTGAAATACTTTAGGCAAACAATTTGTTAAAAATCAAAATGGAAAATAAATTTCCTTACATCTTTAGATAAGATTGCAAAGAGAATTCCCTTCACTTTAGGGGTTTCCCTGCACAAAACACTTTATTTCATTATGTTCACAAAGTTTTAAGTTTTCGTTTAAAAAAATACAGATCTGAAACACAAAGCTTAAAAGAGAAATAGAAAAAAGAGAAAGTGAAAACTTCCATTTATCCACAGTCATTCCCAAGCCTCAGTTCTAAATCCAGCATTCTTCAGCCCTCTGTAATTATGGACTACAGCATTTAGCTGTGTATGAGAACAAATGAAAACCCCAAGCAATGACTCAAAACCTCCATAACCAAGCCAGCTACTTTTGATAAGTAGGTTGTAGAAAAACTTTCCTTAATAACACTGTGGTATGATAATGATTAATTCAATTAACAAGCATATTGAATACCGTCTCTGTGTAATTGGCTAGGTGCTAGTAAGTTACTCTTGCTTTTTCAAAGCATAATATTTAGTTATGGGAAGATAGAGTATTCATACAACTTGGTGGTAATTGTAAGGTAACTTGTAAGGAAACGTAATGTCATGAAACTTAACTAGAAATAACACACTGTTCTAGAATGTCTTTGGGGTCAAGAGATCTGGAGTGCCATCTCAGCTCTACCATTTGGACAAGTCACCTTACTTCTCTGAGGCCCGTTTCCCTCATCTGTAAATTAGGAAGAAGGGCTTTTACAAGATGACTAGGATTATATGAGATAACACTTGTAGAGTACTGTCACTATCTATTGGGCACTGTATGTTAATTTCCACTCCCTTCCATTCCAATACAATTAAGTATCTAAGTGCTGTTACATTAATGGAGAGCAGAAGTACCACAAACATGCTGTTTTGGGGCCACATCGTGTTTTAATTTTTTGAATTTGAATTATTTGACAACACTTAAAAATTAAAGGAGGCCACATAAAATCTGGATTTCTATTTTTTCCTGAAATTTATAGTGTCTGGGACCTCCATGGGAGATCCATCTGCTGGAGCTTGAGGACATTGTGAGCCAAGTTTTGAAGAATATTCATGAACAGAGTATGTGCTTAATATAAGCTTAAAGCTGTGGGTCTCTGACAGGACCTCTAATTTGAGCAGGCTCTCATGGGTCCTTAATGGGCTTCTTTTGTGCTTAAAAATGATCAGCAACGAAGTGTGTAGCTTGACATCACTGACATTAGTTCACACAGATGGAGGATTAGAAAGGAGATAGAGCTTTTCCAGTACAAGCTTAGCTTTTATGGGTGCACACATCCCCCATCCCCCTCCACCCACCCACCCCCACCACCACCAGGAGCACATTCGCTGTCATCTCTAACCTGTAAGGATTAGATTAGAACACAAGCAAGAAAAGACAGAGGGAAAGAGGGAAGTCTGGTGAACTTGACAAAGCCCTTCTTCTTGGGCAGAACAAAAGAGAATATGGAGGCAGACATCTGCATAAATCAGTCCAAAGCAAGTCAAAGAAATTCCAGCAGAAAGGGGACTTTTTGCCCAAATTATGGAGCTAATTATCTCAGTCCTCCACTTCAGTGTTCCTGGGGAGACCTGGCTGAAGAATGCTTTTCCAACGAGCTGGCAGATTCAGAAGTGGAGAGAAAACGTGTTATTGTAACCACAGCTATGGAGCCCAAGCCTGGTGGCTGCCTCTGTCCAGAACACCTGTTGAGAGCATCCAAGCTCAGACCAGCATGGCTTGCTGGGGGGAAAAGGGGGGGCTTTTGAGAAGATCATCATGGTCTGCACGCTGGCAGGAGAAGAATGCCAGCTCCCAAAGAAGCCACTCTTGGTTGCTTTTTAAAAATCTGTACAACTTTAACACTGTCCTAGAAGTTATAGATGATTTTCATCTTTCTGTTTAAAATGTATCTTTTTTTTAACAACTTTGAGTAGTAAAAAGGGCAACTTATTAATGAAACCCTTCTGCCTTCAATGTATGAAATTAAAAGATTATTATAACTACAGGCAAGAAAGCATTTGGATTATGTGGCATTTGGAAATGACAATAAAGATTATCCATATGGTCTAATGTTGTCAATGTCTTACATTGCATTAGCAATCACCTAATATGGGCGTGATTTTGATTATGTGGCTCATTTTAAATTCTGCTGTGTCCTAGGTCAATCAGTCAAGATGATTTACTAGAAAGAGCTGCCATCTTCTTTTGTAAATGCTGCCGGGTACTTAGGCAGAATTAGAATATTTTAGGACATAATATCTTTGGTATTATGGTGCAATAGTCTTAAACCTTCTCACTTTATACCTTTTCCTTAAGCATCTCTCATTTTATTCTTGGCTGTCCCAGGTACATAAAACAACCTCCAGTAGTAAAAGCTGAAAATTTTTGCTTTATCTGTTTATTTGTATGTCAGGTCTTTTACATTTTTATGGCTTTGTCCAGGTATTTGTAACTTGAGATTATGAGTTTTGAGTGGTCAGGGAGCAGGACTCAGAGGCCAGAGTATCTCCAAAAGAATTGGAAATCTCTCTACCTTCCTTGACCTTTTTGCATTCTCTTCCAAGGAGGGAGGGGACATAGGGGCTTACCCCTCTGCTAAACTCTCCAAGGGAAGCCAGCAACTTGAAATTTCTTTACCTTCTGCTCTGCTGACCAGCCTAGGTGAGGACCTAATCTGGGGTCATGTGGAATTAAGTCCCGTCACAGTTCCCTGAGAAGTCGGGATATGCCCTCCTGTGCACCTGAGGTGTGAGCCCCTCTTACCCTAGTCAGGCTGAATGTCATGGCCAGCAACTTTCTGCACATCCTCCAATGATATTGCTTTCTTCCCTTCTTGCCTACTTTTGTATTTTAGTTCAATAATATGCCTCATAGATTCATCCTTGGATTCTTTCAGTTTTGTTTGGCAGGTATTTACCAGGGCATCTACTCTCTGCCACTGAATGTAGAAAATAATTTAGTAAAAAGTTAGTAGCTCTAGAAGCTTATTAGTAAATAGATTATGAACACATTGTACTATGGCCAGTGGTCATTTTAATTTAACATGTAGTAGGAGAAACAGAAAGTAATATTGTAGGCTGTGTGTTCCTAATATCACTGGGTTTTTGAGGATGGACCGTGGGTATTTTTCATCTCTTTGTCTCTGCAGCTGGCAGAGAACCTGACATCAAGAAGGCACCATAAATAGATGTTAGGGATGAACACGAGTAATTCAGTAGAAGTTATTCCTGATCGTTACGAAGTACACATGCCAAAGCCCCATTTTCCATTCTCATGCATGTCTATATAATGAACTCTTTGTCCTAAGGAAACTAGCCAAGAAGCGGAAGGAGACAATGAGCAGCACGAGGCAGGAGATGACTGTGATGGTGAACTCAATGGACAAGAGCTATGCCGAGCAAGGCACCAACTGCGATGAGGCATTCTCATTCATGGACACACACAATCTGAACGGGAGATGTAAGTGCACACATGTCTTATCTTCTAGTACATTTCTCTGGTTTTCCAGGATGCTGGATAGGACTAGGGCATAAAAAACAAAACTCCCTGAAGAATTCTTATGCCCTATTAGTTTCTCCATCCCTTTCAGCAATTCTGAAAACTCTTTGTGCCATGGGTTGCATAGGAGAGGAAGATATAGCAGAGATGATAGGGCCAGACCAGGGAGTGCAGGAAGCCACAAGTAAGTTTCTGTGAAGCCTTAGTGTTGACATGAAGGCTTTTCTCTTCTTGAAGGGGAAGACACCTGCTTCTCATCACCCTTTTTGCAGTCGAGATCCTGTTTGTAAGCTAGCCAGTTGTGGAATTACACAGGGAAGCCTGTTCTAAACAGCTCACTAAATGGCAGTAACAAGTTAATTGTTTATTTGTTTAGCTGACAGGTTCTGCCTTGATTATAGGGCTATTAATGGCAATTAATAAGTTAAGCTATATTTCCACTTTGCAAGTCTCACATCTCACACCAGGTGGGTAAACCAAGCTTCAGCTCATGCCCTCCCAGACTGCCACCTGTGATCTAGGTACAAGGCATTATTTTAGAAAGCTAACAATTCAGTTGAGTATGTGAAGAACAAAAGGCGCTGTTGTGGTGTCCCTGGTGATCCTGTCAGAGACCAGAAGTAAATCCCCCGTGGATGCCTGATTCTGTGGTTCATGGCCATGCTGGGTTCAAGGGCAGAGGTTTCTTTACTGTGTGAAATCCATGCCCACAGACTGACTCTGACACTGGCTGCATAATTAGCATGTTGGACAGCAAGAGGATGGAAAAAATGTGCAGCTATCACCAACACTAATAAAAATGCAGAAAGTCTGGAACCATGACTGAGAAGCACAGAAATCAGGTCTCGGGGGTTGGGTGAGAGGGCTGATACCAACGTGGACAGTGTGTGCCGTGTCCAGACCACCTGCTCGGCCTGTTCTTTTGCTACAGCCCCCAGGCATCCCATCTGCCCACCCTCTCTCTAGTCACTACGTGGTCAGTGTCCACCTCTCCCACACTTTGCCCTTCTGCATTCAGCGGGGCTCCCCAGAGCTTCACCGCAGACTGTTTTCTATTTATGGTAGCTACAGTTGCCCACTCTTCCTACTTAGAGGCACTACATTCATTCATCTATATGCATACCGGCCCAGTGGAGCAGGAGTTTAGCAGACATCTCTGTCAGCTGTCACCCCAGTGGGGAGGGTGGCTCTCTTCATCCTTGGTCATTGCTTTTTGCCCTTTAGTATCATTTTCAGTGTAAACGACATAATCTGTATACTCCAGTATCCCACAAACTACATCCTTTTTTCATAGAATTTTCTCTTTTTTTGTATCAAATATTTTATATATACATACACATATATAATTCATTTAATGGCCAAAATAAAGCAATTTACGATACACTGTTGTGGGCTGGGGTGGGAATAGTCCTGCCTATCACCAACAGGGTTAGAATCTTGATAGTAGTGGTTAGTTCTTCAACGTCATTATGAAAGGGGCCACACGGATAGGTGCTCTCACTTTCTTTTTTTTTTTTTTTTAAAGGTTTTATTTATTTATTTGACAGAGAGAGAGAGATAGTGAGAGCAGGAACACAAGCAGGGGGAGTGGGAGAGGGAGAAGCAGGCTTCCCGCCGAGCAGGGAGCCCGATGTGGGACTCGATCCCAGGACCCTGGGATCATGACCTGAGCTGAAGGCAGACGCTTAACGACTGAGCCACCCAGGCGCCCAGGTGCTCTCACTTTCTAGGATAACCCGTTAATTTTCTAAATGTCCTATTTCGTGGTGAAATTCCTCACGCATAAATTTACTAGAAATTGCCTGCCCAGATGACTAGTTTCTAGGCTTTTGAAGTTTGAACAACAGGAGATATTTGCCTCTGGTCAGGAAATTTAATTTGGCAGTTATTTCTTAAAAAGTGAATGTATCTGTGGAAATCCATAAATGCTCAGGCAAAGAGGTTGCTGTAGAAATCAGTATCAGCTTCCTTGGCTCATCTGCCACAAGCCATTATTTTATGCTTCCCGTCAATAAAGCTGATAGAGGAAACACAGCTAGGCCTTCCATTTTCCTCCCACTCTGTGAGCAATGACTAGGTGCTGTCCATTCCCCAACCATTGGAGTGACCGTGACGGTAACTTTATGAACTACTGGGGAAGGAAACGTGCAGGAGAGGGCTTCATTAGACCCCTAGGCTTCCAGTCCCAAACCTATTACAAGTCTGGGTATGTCTGAGGTCTTTTAGGGCTGGGAGGTGAGTAGCTTTTAGAAATGAGACAGAAAAATGAAATTGGAGAATTTAAAAATAAGCACAAGCATATTTATAAGAATGGGGAATAATCTGCCTACTAAATCAAATGGGAGTTGTACCATCTTCTTTTAATATGTTATACAAAGGGGAAAAATAAATATGTATAGTAGGAATGGGTTTCATTTTTATACTAAAGACAAAAGTATTTAAAATATATTTTAAAGGGTGAAAATAAACAGCTATTTTGTATCTGCTTTGCACACTTTTGCCAATGACATAAAAATGTCTGCAGGTAATAGACATTATTCTTGCTGACCCTAGCACATTTTATAAGTACTCAGGGTTTTTGTTCTTATTTTCATCAATTACCCTCTTTTTTCCTGGCAGTTTACCATAAACATGCATTATAAATATGATACCTCTTTATTTTAGAAAAATATCTTATAAATGACAACCAGCCTGGGTTCTGGTTCTTGGTGTGTCATTTATTAATTCTACATTTTAAAAAAATAAACAGTGGTTAAAAAAAACACTGTCATAGAGGAACTTCTCCAGGAGAGCTAAAATATATTAACATGTCAGAATAGAGATAACGTACAATATCCACAGGGATTTGGTACTTCTTCCCATAGTAAAATGATGTAATTGGGTATTAGTGTCCTGATCTGGAACTTTAGCATCAAATAAATCATATAACTACATCAGAAAGTTAAGATTTAGACTTACATTTAACCAACTTGAACACTTGAACACATTCAAATTATTTATCCTTATTACTTGAATGAAATTAAAATGATTTTAAAGCACTAATCAATTAAGATGTTGAAGACAGTTCACAAACTACTTTTAAAAAAGGAAGTACCCACTTTCAAAGAAATCAGATTAATTGGATGGGATCGACTTTCCCTCCCAATAACAGAGAGGGAGAAAGGGTCTAATAGTTAAATCCTGAGTCTTTCAGAGGACTGAAAAATGTGCATTTTTAAAAAGACTGAAAAGACTAACAGAACAATATGTAGGCATGTAGCTTTCACCTTAAATATAGTGCACACAAAATATCACCTTTATTTTTTGTAAACCAGGTCATAACCTTATAGAAAACTCTCAGAATATCCAAAATAGGAGGAAAGAGAGGAGTTAGAAAACTGTGAAAACCTTGACTTTCAGAAAATTCTCCAAAATCCATGTGTAGACACCTCCTCATACCCTTAGTTATTTAAAAAAAAAAAAAAAAAAAAACGCTGGCATGATACTAGAATTCTACAAGCAAAGGCTAGAAGTCAAAATAAATAGAAGTCTAATGAATTTCTCCATTCAAAATGGCGGCAGAGGTTATGAGGATTTTTCTTCATTTGTAGAGTAAGAAAATCTTTTAAGTGTTAAAAGGGTGTTTGTCCCCTAAAGTACAAATGATTCCCTGGAGACAGTGGGGAATGACAGTATTTACCACATAGACTTCAGTAGATGTCTGGCGTTTCTTCAGTCAAGTCTCTACCAGCACGGTGTCCTTCTGAGTGACTTCGGAGGGCTGTATTTTCAGGTACTGCCTCTCTGCCATTGCTGACTAGTCCTTCTCTCATTTACAGCTGTGTCTTCACCCTCGTCCTTTACAATGAAAACGAATACACTGAGCACATCGGTGCCCAATTCTTACTACCCAGGTAACAGATTTTTCCTTTGTTCCATCCATTCATAACCCCTTAGCAATCAGAATCAATCCGTGCTCTCACTTTGCTGTCCATGATGCTTGATACGTTTGATGTGTTGTAACCCGATGCTTTCTATGGCTTTCTGCGGGAAAAGTGGGGGGCCTTTCATCAATCATTTACTGTTCTTTCTCTTTTTACTTTCTCTGCATTGACCTGCTTATGATGTATGACAGACCCATTTGTGCCAACTGCAATTTTAGGTGAGAACATTTCCCTTTATCACAGTTTACTGCAGGAGTAATTTAGAAAGTCAGTGGCCACTCTCTAGGAGGCTGGAGTTCTGTATGACACAGGGATTGTAAGCAGGACAAGGGGGTTGTGGGTGGCCTGGGAGAAGGGCATAGATAATAAAAAGACTCTCCAAACAGTCTCCATTGATAAGAAGGGTTTGCCTGGGGTATGTTGGAAATGCTACTAAAAGATTCAAATGAGCGAGCCCAGCTCTAGTATTTTCCCTTTCTGTGTTCAGAATTTAAAGTCAGATTTGATCCCAAGGGAAAACACAGTATGTCATCACTCCGCTGTGTACTTACAAGAGCTGAATTCGGTAATGTGACAGTCGTAAAAGTAAAAATCACTTCTTATTATTTTCACTTATCACTAAGCTCTAAAAACTTCAATTTCAAAAATAACATTTTTCTAATTATGCCAAATGTTATGCAGAAAAATGATCACAGCAGAATCTGGGCCTCCCTTCTCAGAGCCATTCAGGGCACCCCCAGCATTCCAAAATGTCTGTCACACAGTAGAATTTCAAAGGAGCTGATGTTCTCAGCAGCAAAGTGACAAGATGGCACTTTATAATCACATGGTTTATTATGTGTCATGGTTTATTATATGTCAGATGTCACTAGAAATGAAATAAAATGTTAGCCCAGTGGGGCAGAATGCATTGAAAATATAAAATGTTCCCCATGGGGAGCCGAAAAAAAATCCCATTTGTCCAGTGTAAGAAGGTTCTGGAGAAATGGCATTACCTGGCTCTGATAACCAAATAAGCATGAGCTGCTGTTGCATTTGAGATGCATCAGTAATCCAAGTGTATCACGGCTGTGTTCTCTTTCTACTACTAACCTTACCGAGAAGGAGCACAACACAATCGACTTCAAGGTATATACCAATTCATTGTAGCAAAAGTTCCATCCTCAGCTGTTTGACTTCTGCTTCCTAATTCTCTTTACAAGGGTTGATATCTTTGCAACATAATTTTTCCCCCTGTGCTTCTCTTTTCTCTAAGTTGTTATGATTTTTGTAGATAGGGCGATTTGTTTTTCTTATGATATTTTCTGGGCTTGAGCAAGTTTGTTGCCTGAGTTACAAGTGAACTCAGACAGAAGTGTAAGAATGGACATAAACCCAGATTTTTGGGGTTCACAAAAATGAATACAGCTCACTAAAGCCCTCTCCCCCTTTTCATGCCAGCTATATGGGGAAAAGGCTGGTTTTTTATTCTTCTCATAAGTAAGGGGCACAGGCTAATTTTAGGCACCCGAACAAAGTAATCTACATGCAGATGACATTTGCAGAATCTCTTGATAGGCAAAGATTTGTGATTTCTTTGTGTGCTGTGGCATTCAGTCTGCAGCTCCTTTAGTAGATGTTCTGACCTTGGGGGAGCTGGAGTGGGGAGGGCTAAGACATGCACTGTCAGAGGGAAGAAAATGTTCAGATTGCACAGCAATCTTATCTTATTAAGATAAGCTCATTTAAACAAATATCATTTTTTACAGTCACTGCTTTGTTAGTACAAACACTAAGGACATCTTTTAAACTTGGTTAGGCTTCTTTACTGAAAGGGAATCACTTGAACAGACAATTCAAGTAGCAAAAATGATGCACATCTGTGAAAAATAAGTCAGCCAGATTGACAAATAACTGTTATCATGTCTGGCTTATATATGTACCAACACAGCAAATGGTGGTTCTTGGGAACCGTTCCTCCCACGGTGTTTGGTGCAGATGTGAATCTCTATATTGCATAGTAAGGATTAATGAAGTGATCCCTTGACACCATGTGAAGATGATAAGCTGGACATACATACATCTACTCTGGCACTTTTGGGGAACAGCACTATTAACAATTTATACAGACAAGAACGTTTTGCTGTGACTTGGAGCTCAGCACCCTTAAATCCTGTATTATCTCCTCCTTTTATGCTTATGTGCTAAGGTGCCCAGCCTAATGTATAGAGCTTTAGTATGCCTTTATGTCATTTTTCTTGCCAAAAAAATGAGAGAGAGAGAGAGAGAGAGAGGGAGGGAGATAGATAGATGTAGATAAACAGATATTGATAGACAAATTTTGATAGATGTTGATACTGCTTAATAAGTAGATAGAACACCTCACACCCCTCAAAAACATAGCACTCATTTCAATTCTAGATTCTTCAGCTGGTTTGTTGAGAATTGAAGATAGTCTATGAAAGAATGTAGGTAGAATTAATTCGCAGTTCTCCAAAAACCATCAGAACTGTTGGTGAGAAGCTTTATTTCTGATTTCCTCCTAGGCGTAATTTTTAACTGAAAAAATTGTTGGTAATTCTTAAACCAATATAGGAAATCAATGTCAAATGATATATTTTATCAGTAATTATTCTTTTTAAGTCAGAGCAAACTGATTAACCACTAATTTTGGTGGCATCAAGAATTTCTAATAGTGTGGGTGACCCAGTTTCATATCACAGATGGCACGAGAAGCCTTCTATTCCCTCTTTGATATCTATGTACTCGATAATAGCTCTCCTTTCTTAGATGGCCTCGGTAGTGTTTAAATGCTTTAAGACAGGTCCTGCACACTAGTAATGAGGTGGAGATCATAATGCAGCGGGGCGTGATCAGTATGGTGGTAACAGTGCTGGCCGCTCTGGGAATTAAACCTTCCAAGAATGCCTAGCCCTAGGACCAGAGCCCTACCAGGCTGCGGTGTCTCCACAAGAAAGGCCCAGATGATTCATTTAGGGGAAGTTTAGAAGGTCAGTCCACAATGGAGGGCGTTTAATTACATTCATCCCAAAAGGTACAAAACGGAGAGAATGAGAGAGGCACAGGGGGGAAACTAATTAATGTTCCATTTATTTTAATATAAAGAACAGAACTTCCTGCTGGAGTAGCTAAAAGCTCCATAGAGTCTGTCCTTCGGCAGGGATCCTGTATCCCACTTTATGAGCTTGGCAGTTGCCAGCAAGCAAATCTGATGTGAAAATGTCCCGGTTTATTTGTGACTGTTCTAATAGAATGGGAACATCTGAATTGCTAATTTCAAAGCAAATCCAAATGAAAACCAAAATCATGAAATCAACGTACCACTCCTTTTTATTTTGTCTTTGTGTCTTTAGCCACCTTGTAGTGATCCAGGTGCCATTTCAGCAACAGCAACATAGCTACACACTTGTGTACCACCTTCCATACCATGCATCCCCAGGTGTTTTGCGATGTAGATAGAACTAAGGTTTGAAAACCAGGCCCAGCCAACCGAGTGCCCTTGAACGAAATTTCCTCTGGAGCTGAATCTCCCAGTTAAAAAAAAAAAAAGAATACCCTTAGCTGAATTCCCTATTGATAAACAATCTGGTCATTTTTTTAAAAAAATGAACATATCCTTTTGTATATATGTTTTAATTCATTATACCTGAAATTAATTTTGATTTAACATTCTCATTTTAAGTGAAGTTAGCATTACATTTTATGAGACATATCCTCAATCACAAAACAGCTAAAGGGATTCAGCATTATAATGAGCTAACCTGTAGCACGTGGAACTCTTAATCTAATAACACCTTCCTGCATCAGACATTTTTTAATAGCTACAATTTCTGCAGTTCATTAATCTAATGTACTAGGAGTCTTCCATTAAAATACAGCCTCTTTAGGCTTATTTGACCAAATTTTGACATTAGTTTTATAGTACAATTTGGTTGATGTGTTCAAGAAATTTAAATGAGAAAATGTGTCGAATACAAATAAGACTTATTTAGTCATTACTTAGTTCATGGGGGATGAAAAGCAATTATGATACTATTTTAACCTCCTTTTTGTTTTTGAGTGCTTAAATAAAACACCCCCATCCTAAGGTGATAGGAGGATTGAGGCTTTGACCTCTGATCACCTACAGATAGAAAACTTAACTATAAAAGTAAAGCACAGAATAAAAACTACCTGTAATTATTCATACAGTACTATTGCTTATGCCCTGTTTCCTTTTTCTCCTCCTCTTTTTCTCCTGATATGTACCTTCTTAAAAGTGCCAATAAATGGTAAGTTCCCCCATTCGCCCTTGGAAAGGTGTGGAGGGAATGGGAGTATGTGTCTTATCTGTAGATTCTGACAAAGCCAGCTGGTTCTGCTGTGTGTCGGCCTGCATGTTAGCTCTTGTAGAACATTCCATGTGTCATGTGCTGGTCCACAACCTTCTGTCAAGCTTTCTGACACTGGAGCATGCAAGTGACTCCTCATCCGTTTTCTGTTTCCACTGTCTTTGGATTTCATGTGTCAAGTCCACATTTCTGTTGCTAGCTTTATAAGCCAGCCCATTTTGTGCACTTTTATTTTGCTCACAGAACATTTGTACGGAGTTTATTTACTTCATCATATAAGCTAGTTAATGACTCTTCGGAAGAAGACAAGGCTGGTTTTGTGCCAGGTCTTGGTGAAGTTTCAGACCAAAACTTCTATAAACTTGAGCGCCCAAAGGCTAAAGGGTTCCTACCAACTAGCTTTGTAAAAGCAATATATCGTTTGGACTGCTTTGTAAAAACAAGGATTTCTGCCTCATTCCTATCAGTATTGCCAACCCCATTTAAATTTCTAAACATCTAGCCTTTCTTTTTCGCTGAGCCACTGTGGGGATTGTTGGAGCCGTAGGTGGAGGGGATGTCAGCGGCAGCTTCTGAGCATTCTCAGTGACCCCCCACGTAGCCCACTGGTCTTCCCTCATGCCCGCCGTGGCCTTCTTTTCCTAGACGAAAGCCACACGATGGCCAGCGACACCAGCAGCTTGGTGCAGTCGCACACTTACAAGAAGCGAGAGCCGGCCGACGTGCCCTACCAGACCGGGCAGCTTCACCCCGCCATCCGGGTGGCCGACCTGCTCCAGCACATCACGCAGATGAAGTGTGCCGAGGGCTACGGCTTCAAGGAGGAATACGAGGTGAGCACGAGCACCTTCCTGGGCGCCATGCCTGGGACTGGGCTCCCAACTCCTGTAGCCAGCCGGCAGGACCCCAGGGGGCTGCCAGAAAGGGACCTATTTCCATCTGGTGGTGAGACTCCTTACCGGAAAGGTAACGTATGTAAAATGGGAAAAGGAGGACCACTTCACCATTTCCCTTCGTCCTCGTAAATATGCAACGAAACAGAGGCCAAGCAGGCTCTTTCCCCATTCATGATTACGCTTCTTGGCTTTTTCTATAATTAAGTCTGATGTTAAATCCTAATAATGTTGCAGTAGTTATCCAGGAAGAAACTGTCCACTTAAAACAATTACAGACCAACCAGTGATGTCATGTGGTGGAGATTAGGCCCCAGGAAAGGAGGCTGGCTAGTGTCACGGCCATGACAGCCGCTGTCCTGCCGGCCCAGAGTGCGTGGCTGTGCTGAGATCTAGTGCGGGCAGCTTCTGGGGACATTTCCAGGCACAGTGATGTTCTCTCACCTTCTCTAAAATGTAGGGCTCACTTTACCACCTCGGCCCCTAGCTGATTCTGTTGGAAAGTCGTTCAAGAACTGGAGAGAATTAGTTGATTTGAAGAAGTAGGGTTCAAAGAAGCATCCCATCACTTGTGTGTGTGTGCGTGCGGCTGAGGCCGGTGAGGGGGAGGAAGATAGTGGGGGTGGACCTCTCTTTTTACCTTATTAAATAAAATGAGCTCACACGCGTTGGTGGAGAAAAAAGTAGCAGCTGCATACAGTACAAACAAGATTACATAGATACGGAGCTTTGGCCATTTTAGAATGTGTCTGCGATACTACATCTCCCTAACCAACTCACAGTTGGGAAACATTTTGTCTGGAATTAAGAGTATTTTAGAAATCAGTTCCTACCACCTCTGTACCCTATGAGTTTCAAACTCTGCTTCTTTCCCCCCTCGGGGACACTGATGATACTTCATTTCATGCCCCAGATGCTGTGTTGTCTTGGGTTTAGCCCCACTTCTGAGCTGAATCGCCAGAGATTTCATTATAGCAGTCAGAGCTGAGCCATGGCTGCTTTTAAGAGTGGGTCTTTAGGCCAACGTGGACAAACGGACAGACACTCTGCTCTGCTGACATGAGCATCCTCCTTGCATTGCCAGTGACCTGAGCTCAGAAGCCTGCTGTGCCAGGGAAACTGGGCCTCAAGGGTTGGATTTCAGTCCAGGCAATATTTTCAGATAAAGTTCTGCATTTTAGCAACCCCAAAGTTCTTAGATCTACCTTTAACAATTTAGCTTGTAATTTGGTGAAACTGACTGCCTTTGCATGTTTCCTCATGCACTTTTAAAGGCTAGCTTACGAATTAATAGGATTAAGAGTAAGACTTCCAAAAGCATTAATATCTTATGAAAGACAAAATTAGGTTAGTGAGAAAATATAAGCCTAATGAATAGAGATGATGTCTTAGTTCTATCCAATATTCTGAATGCAGATATTGCTCAGATGTTTATTAAAGATGTTAATAATGTCAAAGAGATTATAGGCTCAAATACAATTCATAAAATCACCTGAGTCCCATTTTTCGTGGACTATATAAAAATACCTCAAGACTTCCTATAACACACTATAGATGAGGCATATTTGAAAACATACAAAAAAAATCATTTCCCATTCATATCTCCTGAAGAAATATGACTTGTAAGTGCAAACTAGAACAGCTTATACTCATTTGAAGCAGTTTATAATTAATGATTTATTAAGGGTTGTTATACTGAAATAAAATATTGTATTAATTAATTACATTTCAAGAAACTCTTTTTCTCATTCTAGCTATTCATGGATCAGAGAGGACTGTAATATATACATGTATCAAATCATCACATTGCATACCTGAAACTGACACAATGTTACATGTCAGTTACATCTCAATAAACTGGGTGGGGGGATAAATACTTTTAAACACCAAGACCATTATCAGTTTGTTGGGTTTTTTTAAAGAGGGAAGGAAGAAAAAAGGGAAAAAAATTAAAAAGCACATATGCTAGAGAGGAAAGCAGGAACAAATAGGGAGGTGTTACGAGGAGAATTATGAAATGGAAGGTTCTGTAGGGGATAATCCTAGTGCTCCATACACACCTCTGTGAACCGTGCAGCTGAGTGTGCAGCCTTTCATTTAATCCACACCATAAGTCAGGAGTGCCCTGGCTGCCTGGTGCGGTGTGAATCTCACTGTGGTTTGGGACACAGGCTCTGGGGCCAGACTGCCTGTATTCCAGCTCATCTCTGCATCTCTTTAGCTGGGTGACCTTGGGCAAGCTGTCTACCCTGTCTGGGCCTCGGTTTCTTCATCCATAAAATGGAATACCTATAGTGTCAACCTCAGAAACTTGTTGTGGGGATTACCTCATTTAGCATCATAAGTGCTAGACTTGAATCTGGCATTTAGTTGAAGTGTTAACCAGTAAAAGAGAAAAATACTAACTTATAATAAGATCCAAGAGAAAAGTTCACACCGTGTTCTTTACAGGGAGATTGTGTCATTTTGTGGTTTCAGTTCATCTCTGTCATTTCTTGTGTTCGGCACTCTGAGGATAGAATAAGCCAGTCACACTATGGCTCAGTACATTTTTGTTTCATCTAAAACACTCAGTGGTTTCCTTACCATGTATCATGTATCATCCAAAGTTCCCATTAAAAGGTAACTTAAATGAGTAGGTAGGTTTGATTCTGTGGACAAAGGGTTTGAGAAAATAAGTATTTCAAAATAGATGCTGTCACCTTTTATTGCTAAAAGAATATTTTCATATCTAAATTAGGAAAGTCCTAGGGAATGGTGTGACTATAGACCACCAAATACTGTTTATTTTTCTAAAAAAGTTTCTAGGGTGTCTTTGGCAACAAAAGTTGGAGGAGAGGCAGTTAATTTAACAAGTTGCTGTGCTCGTTAATTCGCCAGCGTATACTACTCAGGTGCTGTGAATCTGGCACTGCTGGGTGCTGGGGACATGGAGAACTTCCTGCCCCACGCTCACCCTCCGGAAGCTCACGCCACTGGAGGAAGCAGCCATACAGGGACTACAGCAGGTCTGTAAGCTTAAACCCCACAAGTGAGATTCGCGGCAGTCCTTTCAAGGCCCCTGGGGGCACGTTGGCTAGTCTGGGGTACCAGACTGAGCGAGGATGACTCTTTCTTCAAAAAAGTGAGTGGGAGTTGGCCAGGAAATGGAAGATGGCAGATTCCAGGCAGACACAAAAGCTAGAGAATGGGGTGTACTCCAAAATGGCAGTAGTGCTTGTGCCCAATCCTAGGAAGGGCTGGGGGTCACGGGTAGTCAGGCTCTGATCACAAAGCATCCCACCAAGAAGTTTGAACACCACTCTGGAAGCCATGGGAACTGAAGAAAGACTCAGATAACATGAGTCTCTCCTATATTTGGATGGAGACTCATTCCTGCACTATTTAGCACAACCTAGTTGTTAAACATTATTTGTATGAGGCACACAGAAATTGCTTGAAAGATAATCAGCACCCAGAAAAGTACAGGGGAGGAGGAAACTATTCACTGAAAAGTGTAATACGAACTAGATTGCTCCATTCCCATTAAAAAAAAAAAAAATCTATGGAATGCTTGGCTTCAGGATTCACTGAAACAATGAATGATGTTACATCTCTGAGGATAAAATGTCAAGAAAGTCTCCAGTTACTGCTGTGACTCGCCAAAATGAATCGCTTGGTCTTTCTGATTTTCTTCAATCCATGTGTATTGGGGAAAACCAGCCCCAATAGTGACTTTCTCTATGTTGACACTGTTTCAACCCGTCTGTCTTTATCTTTTCCAAGACAGAAATGTCTGAAAATTGTCCTAAGTGCTGGAAGGATTCATTACTGTTCAAGTAGCCGCCAGAAGTGTGTCCAAACCAAAGGGAAGACATGTGGTGGGGACGAGGCTGAGCAGCACTGAGTGCAAATTTTATATTTGATTTTGTTCTAACAAGATCATCATATGGCATATCTCACCAGGGAAATGCAGTAATTTGATTCAAAAGAAACTCAGACATGAATCACAATAAAAAAGTAAACATGCTGAATTGAACAGAAAATGGCAGGTTGTCATCAGAGAGTGGATCAGGGATCTCGGGAGAAAGACGGAACAGAAAGGGCAAGTTTGTTCACGTTGCTACAGAAGAGGAGCTGGTTCTTTCTCCCAACAAGCAAAGAGCAGTCTGTGCTAACCCCTTGGGGAACATCTGTGGGTTTACCAAAAATGGGAGAAAAAAAAGATAGCTACGCAGGAGGAATACAAGGTAGGACTGAGCCATCCTCCCCGCCTCCCCCCCCCCCGCCCCCGCCCTGCCGCAGACTTGGGCCTCTGTCCCCTGGAGTCCCGATGACTCTGCTGCTCCTCCCTGAACTGACAGGCCCCATTCTAGACACGGGTGTCCTGTGCCCTGTCACTTGTCACTGCCCCAGGGAGCCTCAGCGGGGATCCTGCGGGGTTGGAGAGCAAATCTCTCCCCCTCCTTGGCCCCAGAAGGCCTTCTTTCTTTCTCTATTTTATGACTAATTCGAAGTCCCTTTGGATCTCCAAGCAGAAAAGACATTAATCTTACGTAGGACCACAGTTGCTTAATTCTGAAAGAACACATTTTGCTATCACTGTAAAATTAAGAGAAAGGAAGGACAGCACTTTAAAACTACTCCCAGTTAGGGCATCCGGAAAAACACAGATGGCACTATTTCATTAGCTAATGGTATTGCTCTGGGCCACAAAAATTTATTTTCCAATTACTGGAGCTAAAACTTATAAACCTAAGTAACGCTTTGCAGCCTGCTCTTGAAAAAAAAATAAGTGTATACATATATATCTAAATATATTTAGAAAAGTATTCTTCTCATCCCACTTACTTTTCTCCTGTATATTTCTCAAGGGTATAAGCGCTGGCGATTGATTTTGTAATTGAACATGGAGACTGTTTTTCGGCTCAATTTAAACTGGGAAATTGAAGATGTTATGCCAAAATCTTCAGGCTTAAGTACAACCTATGCATTTTTCTGAACCCTGGATTGTCTTTAAAACATGTCTATCTCCTGGTAGCCCCTTATAAGTCTTTAAAAAAAATGTATGGATTAGATATTTTCCCCTGTTAACAAAATAGCCGATTTTGTTAAATGGAGCACAATTGTTAACATTTGGCGCTTTTGTTCATATTTGACCAGGTTGTAGCAAGTGAAGAAGGAATTATTATTAAAACATCTCAGTTGCCCTTCAACATCTGTTTTTTGCTTACTTGCCTCCCACCTCAGGGAAGCCAACGAAACGTTAAGGAAACCCGCCTCCACTCTGTGGACCTTGCAGGTACAATTCCTCATTCAGCTTCAGATGCCTTTGGACAGGACAGGACAGGGAAGACAGATGTGGATCCTTAGAGGGGACAGCCCCAGAGCCTGGGAAGACAGCCCTCCCTGGGGCTGCCTGCCTCCCCCCTGCTGGAGGTTAGCTGACAGAGGGAGAATTGTACATACTTCTCAAAAAGTTTTAAGAACAGTGCACTCCCTGAAAACAGAGGGAGAGGCAGGCAGAATAAAAGGTACTTTGTGTTACTTAGCTGATAGAACCATTGCCTGACACAGCTGGTTCCATGCTTCTTTGCGCAATCTGGGGTGGAGGCACCCCCTTCCTGCTCACCTCCAGCCCACACACTTTTCAAATGTGCTTTTCAGTTCCCATTTCATATTCTGAGGCACCAGCTGAGTCAATCAATTGCCACAATCAGTGCAGGTTATTTTCTGTTCCACAGGATACAAAACAAACAAAGCAAAACCATTGAAAGCTTAAGGATGTGGAGCTAGACGGAGCATTGGCAGGCGCTGTAAGTGCATTAAGAATCACAACAGCTGTGCCTCCAATAGCTGTAGCAGCCAAGTGAGGTTTGACATGTTTTTTCCTTTAATTATCATGGTGATGCTGAGCTGGTCCATGAGAAAAAGATAAAAACTTCTTTCTGAAATTTTGAAGTTGCTCAAGCTATTTGGGGCAAGTCAAGCGCATGCGTTTATAGATACTTTCTTGGTAGATAAAAGTTTCTGCATGCTTTTAAATAATGCAGTAGAAAGAATTGGTTTTACGATGAGTCGTTGGTTTTTTTTCTAAACTGCAAATACAAAAATTGTCTATTCTATTTTATTAGCATGCTCCATGTTGTCGTGCTTGCTTTCAGGACCTCTTATGTGTTAGCTGGTTTTTTAATTCAGTTGTCTCTTGCCCATGCCCCTGATGATATCACGTACAAGCTCAAACTTCAGAAAATTTGCTTAGAAATTGTTGTTTCCTACAACAGTGTGTCTTCCCTCTGATGAGAGTTGATGGCCCAGACATTTACCAGCTTGTTTCAAGCACCTCTGGTCAACTGTCTGGTTTCCATTTGGAAGCTGGTGGTTAGAATTTTCTACCCTGGGAGAAGTTGAGTACTTTTCCCACTTGTTAACATGCTTTTAGTGTCAGATGCCATTAGTCACAGGACCCGGCCCAGAAGGGACTGCAAATGTGACTGTGTCCTAGCTCTCATTGACCTCATGGGTGTTTGGGATCAGTCGGATGGTGTCACCACCCACTAACTTGGCCTAGCGAGCCTCAGCACAGCCGTCCTTGCCCCCTCCCTCGCCCTCACTGCCACATCAGCCGCCTACAAGTCCTGAATGCTCACCCTCCCCACCATTCTCAATTCCATCCCTTCCTCTCCAACCCCACTGCCTGGTCCTCACGTCTTGCCTGAGCCATCGTGAAAAGTACCCTAACTTACCTTTCCACACTCATGTCCTCTCTTCCTTCTCCACTCTGCAGTCAGTTTTCTTTGTAAAAGAAAGATGTTATCACGTGTGGTGCTCAAAACTCTGTGTGGATTCCTTCCAAGTCTGAGAAACTCCTTAGCATGGTCTCCTCAGACCTCCATGACGTAATCTCAGCCTGTTCTTCAGGCTTGATTTTGAACTGCGGCCACTTTCTACCACGTGCCTTACTGTCATCTCTCTGCCCCAAGCACCTTCATGACTCTGGGCAATGCTTCATGTTGTGACCTCTGCCTAGACTAACTTCCAGCTCCCTCTTCATGGGCCTGATTCTGATAGACCCAACTCAGATGTTACCTCCTCTGGGAGCGCTCCTGGTTCTCACAATCAGAAACAACCTGGCCCTCCACTGTCTCATAGCTCTGTGTTCAAGTAACGTAATAGGCAACATATCAATGGATAATACAGCGGGCAGTATCTTAACTGATAATATGCTAGGCTATATATTAACTGACTTATTCAATAGATACTTGACAACCACTGCTAAATAGAAGTTACTTTATATTTGCTAAATTGATTTCTGCGTATTTAAACACACACACCCCTAGAAGGGAAGATGAAATTAAAGATGGATAGAACTATGACAAAATACATGTAATGATATAAATCATCATACAGGATCGAGTGAGTTAGCAACAGCCAACCAGAAAAAACTGTGCTGACCAAGTTGAACCTTACCAATAACCAATCATTTAAAACTGGTACTAATGGATGTGGGTCCAGATGATCATTCTACTCACTGAATGCCAACCATGTGTTTAAAATTTTTAGGATAAATATTTATAATCCATGTTTGCTTTAAATTTCTTATTTAATTTCAACAGAAATAATGTAGAATTAGTTAGGTGTGACTTTAACATGACCATTCCAAGAAGAGAAACTATACAGTTTGAAAGCTCATCAAAGTAATTTGTGTTATCATGGACATATTTCAGCAGGAGCAAAGTTTGGAGGAGCAGACTTTTCATAAAGTCTTAACTGGCTCTTAGAGTTTTGATCATGATATTGATGGTACCTACCTCTGTCTTAACACCTCATGTGTTCAGCATTGTACAGAGACACGCACACACACAAATACGCATGCACACATGCATAGGGATCTTTCTAGCCACAAAGCTAGTACATCATCATCATACCCATTTACAGACGAGGAAATGATGCCAAATTTAAGTAACTTCCCCAAGGCCATCCCTCCATCGAGTGGCAGGATTTATCCCATATCCGTCGACTCTAAAGCCCATGTTCTTTCCATTGTGCCAGTCACTTCCTCACGCAACACCACAGAGCTACAAACCTATGGAAATTAACCTTGTGGTTTATTGATTTGACTTGTGATTTCATGGCAGGAGTGTTATTTTTCCTCTCTGTGGTTTTGTTTGCTTTGAAGCGTTCTGTCCTCTGGCAGAGGACGCATCCAGCCCTGCGGTCCCACTGACAGTGCCAACTCTGCCTTTTTGCATCTCGGCAGCAGCAGATGCTGCCCATTAATCTCAGTGCCCCAGCTCTGAGAGCGAGGTCACTCCAGTATTGCCCCTCTCCTGCTCTAGTTTTTCATTGTCAAGAAATACAGGAGACTCAGTCTGCGGATATCAGCCTGCCTGGCTCCTCGGAACCCCACAAGGACCAGTGATAAGCTAAAATCAAGGATAGCTCTGAAGAATGTGGATTCTATAAGCTGCTTCCCTGGATCATGACTGCCAAGCAACCCAGTACAGGGAGGGAGGGAGGGAGAAAATGAACGTGTAAACTTGAGTTGTGTGTGAAAGCCTAACGTTTTCTGAAAAACCCTTTCTGGAAGATGTTGAATCTCTTTTCAATGAGATGATACAACACAAGGATGACAGTGTTGTTAACTGGCTCTCTGCTCTCCAGGCAGAACCAAGATAACCCCTTGAAGCTTTGACTGAATGATACAAAAAATAACTAGTTGAAAAGTCAATCATTTTTTCCCATCAATAGTGCTATAAAGTAGAAAGGACAATTGCTTGGCAATCAGAAGACTTGGGTCCCAAGCCGTTGACCTGTCATGTCACTGAAGAGACTGCTGGACCCTCCAGCAAACCACTCACCTTCCCTGAAGAAACTCAATCAGTTGTGGAGACCAAGTGCTCATTGTGTGTCTCTGACATCAGGGTAGTGCTGTCCCTCAGGGATGCCAGACTTCCAGTTTGGTTGACAAATGCCCACGGATGGGATGTTTTCCAGTGGGCAACCCTGACTTCCTGAGAGCCACAGCCAAGCGGTCACTATATAGGTGCCATCACTCAGCATCCACGGGCAGCTCTCTGGCTCTGCCTTGCCAGTTGTGAGTTTAGTCAGCATTTCTGAAGGAGGTGGTTTCCATCCCAATATGACCTTTCTAGCTTTTCCTCCCCTCTGTTCCTCCAACTCAACCCCTTCCCACTGTGACTTCTAACTCCCACCCCATTTCCAAAACACCAAGAACTCTGAATTGAGAGGATATGGTAAGAATGTTAGTCCATTTTTATATCAAGCCCTTACCATGTCTGAAATGTGTTTATGATCATAATTCCAATATGTCTTTAACCCCTACTGTCCCAGTTTTTAAGGATCATGAATAATAAGGAAATATATGGATTAAATGTTTTGAATTACTTAATTTCACACATCATATTGTATCAATTCACATGATCGTTCCATGTATTATTCAGACCAAAATAATATTGAATCAGAGCCCATAATCTTTTTGACCTGCTCTATCACTGAAAAGAAAGAAAATGTGCTAAATTTTCCCATTTTTTCTTTTGCATCTTTTGAAATAAAAGTAGTTTTACATCCATGTTGGAATTTGCCTGTATTACTCAGTATCTTACATATTTAAAAAATTTCTAACTCCCTTTATCTTTTATTTTTGCCCTTTAGGAATACCTTTTATCTGTTTACTTTTGGGAAATTATACAAGAGATACTGAACAGTTATAATGTCTTCATTGTTAATTACAAATATACAGCATATGTTTTTATATATTGTATTTGTGTGCTTTAGGTAATTATGCATTTGAATTCTTTGCCAATTTTACGGCCAAAGTATTTCACTTGGCTGATTACTACGTGTATTTTAAGCCTATTTCTTGAAACATGAAGAGAATATACTGTAAATCCAATTAACATAATTTATCTGCCTAGAGAATGCTGGCTTTTATTTTTTCTCTATTTTAATGATGAAAAACAGTTGTAGGATAGAGAGTAACAAAATATGTCTTTAAAGGTTTCCAAGTCCCAATTTTATTGTTATTTTCCTTTAAAAGCAACATGAGGGCACCTGGGTGGCTCAGTTGATTGAGCATCCTACTCTTCATTTGGACTCAGGTCATGATCTCAGGGTCCTGGGATCAAGCCCCACGTGCGGCTCCTCCCTCAGCAAGGAGTCTGCTTGAGGATTCTCTCTCTCTCTCCCCCTCTGTCCCCGCCCCCACGCATTCTCTCTCTTTCTCTAAAATAAATCTTAAATAAATAAATAAATGCAACACATAATTTTTGAAAGAAATTTGGAAATTTTAAGAAAAGTATAAAAAAAAGAAAAGAAAAATCACCCATAAACCCACTATCAATTTTCAGTACATTTCAGTACATCCAATATTTTAATGCATTAAAATCATTCTATAGTTTCATACCGTGTTTTCCCACTTAATATTGTATCACAAATGTTTCCTACGGCTTTATCTTGAACAGTGCTATGAATAATTCTTTGGATTTATCTCCATTATTTTCTATGGATAGATTTCAAGAGATGGAATCACTGGTTCAAAGTATATAAGGTGCTTAAGGTTCTTCATGCACATTGACAACTTGCTTTCCAAAAAGGTTGTACCAATTCACACTCATCATGAGCAGTCTCCATGAGAATGCTTATTTCAACACACCTGCACTACAATGAGCAATAGTCAGTTTTTATTTTTAGCCCTTGCCAGTTTGACAGGTGAAAAGAGTTTGACAGAAAAAAAACACTAGGGTGTTAAGGTCTCTTACTGACTTGTATGCATTCTTTGATGGCCTACCTTGTTCTCCTTTAGGAATGCATTGGCAGTCCTTAGGCTTTGTGCTTCCCTAATCCACAAATCACCTTGTCCATGGAAAATATGGACATTTTATACGGGGCACCTTGGTGGCTCAGTCGTTAAGCATCTGCCTTTGGCTCAGGTTATGATCCTGGCGTCCTGGGATTGAGCCCCATACTCCCCCTGCTTGTGTTTCCCCTCTCACTGTGTCTCTCTCTGTCAAATAAATAAATAAAATCTTTAAAAACAAATGTGGACATTTTATACAGTCAACTTCATGAAAAACTGTGTAATTTTGTTTGGAATTTTATGGGATCCATTTATCAATCTTGGGAGAATTGACCTCTTGGCAATATTAGATTTTCCTATTTGTTAATATGGTTTATGTCTCCATTTATTTGGCTCTTCCTTTATAATTTTTAGTATAGTTTCAATAAGTTCTCCATAAAATCTTGTACATCTTTTAGCTATGTGTACTTTTTTTGTTATGGCAATAGCATCTTTTAAAGTTACATTTTCTTGGGGCACGTGGGTGGTGCAGTTGGTCCACCATACAACTCTTGGTTTTGCCTCATGTTGTGATCTCAGGTCGCGATCCCAGGGTGGTCATGAGATCAAGCCCCACATCAGGCTCCACGCTCGGCTTGCAGTCTGCTTAATATTCTCTCTCCCCTTTCCCTCTGCCCACCCCCAATTGCGCTCTTTCTCTCACTATCTCTCTAAAATAAGTAAAAATAAATATTAAATAAATCCTAAATAAGTCTTAAAAAAAATAAAGTGGGTAACCTGGGTGGCTCAGTGGGTTAAGTGTCTGCCTTCTGCTCAGGTTTTGACTTCAGGGCCCTGGGATTGAGCCCCGTATCGGGCTCCCTGCTCAGCAGGGAGTCTGCTTCTCCCTTTTCCTCTCCCTCTGCCCCTACCCCCGCTCGTTCTCTCTCTTTCACTCTCTGTCAAATAAATAAATAAGATCTTAAAAAATTAGTTTCATTTTCTTTTTATTTCAAGTATATAGAATACATGCATAAGTATATAGAGGGGTGTGTGTATATGTGGCTGTGTACATGTTTATGTGCACACACACATACTGTTGCCTTTTGTATATTGCTCCTATGTCCAGAAACATTTTTCAGCTATCTTTATTTCAGTGATTTGTCTGTAGATTATTCTAGAGTTTTCTGTGGAGAAATCACATCTACTCTCATTAATGACTATTTGTTTCTTTTTAATCCTTACACATCTTATCTATTTCTTCTTATTTATAAAGCCGACTAGAACATTCAGTACAACACTGAATAAAGCTTAGGTTGGTAAGCATCATTGTCTTGGTCCTGATCTTAAGAGAAAATTCTTTTAATGATTAATAATTAGTTGGGATTAGGTTGAGGATATTCCCTCCCATCCCTGGTTTATTGATATTATTTACCATGGATAGATATGAATTTGATAGAATGCTCTTTCAGCACTTATTGTCATATAAAATAATTACTTGATTTCTTTAATATGTTAGTGTGGTGAGTTCATTCATATAATTAATATTCTAATATTGAACCAACTCTTCATTCCTGGAATAAACCTAATTTGGTCATGATACATATTAAACATTGCTGAATACTGTTCGCTAATGATTTTTGCATCTATGTTCATGAGTGAGACTTGTCCCTTAATTATCCTTCTAATTCCCTTTTTTATATTTTAGAATGAAAAGTATATGTACTTTTTTAAATGAATGGGATAGCACTCTGTATTTTTTTCTTTTTTTTTTTGGTAAGATTTCAGATTATCTTTGGAAGTAGCCTGTGGAACTGACTAGATCTGGCAGTTTCCTCATGGTAAAATTTTTAATTACTAAGTTTTCAATAGTTAATATTTTCATAGGAATTTGTGCAGTTTGTCTAACTTTGTTATGTAGAGGCATACATGTATTAATATTTTATTATCTTTCTAATTTGTCTGCACTCATGTTCCTTTTTTTCTTTTTTCATTATTAATGTTCTTTATTTGCACCTTCTGTCTTTCTTGTTTCTTGAATATTCTTGCCAGAGGTATGTTAGTTTTATTATTCACCTTTACAGAGAAATAACTTTTGGCTTTGTTGATCTTGAATATTGCATTTTTAAAGATTCCTTCTGTTCCCACTCTTTATTAATTTCCTTCTACTTTCTTGAGTTTCTTTTCTTATTCTTAAATGGGGTGCTAAACACATTAACTTTCAAGCTTTCTTTTTTCTAATGTAAGCATTTAAGGCTCTTCATTTTTTCTCTAAGTAAGAGCGGAGTACTGTTATCATTGACTTTTGAGTGTTTAATTTTGTAATTTTCATCATTTCTTCATTGACTCATAAGTTATTTAGAGCATGTGAGTGTGTGAGTGTGTGTTTTATTTATCAGTGCATAGGAAGATTTTTTTTGTTGCCTTCTTATTAGTGATTCCTAACTTAATTCCACTACGAGCAGAGGAAATTCATCGACATTTGTGGACACTATTTAGAGCCTTACACATGGTCAACTTTCTTAACTATTCTATGTAGATTTTTTCTACCTCTTTTTTTTTTAAGAATTTTTTTTATGTTATGTTAATCACCATACATTACGTCATTAGTTTTTTTTTTTTATTCTTATGTTATCCCCATACATTTCATCATTAGTTTTAGATGAAGTGTTCCATGATTCATTGTTTGCGTATAACACCCAGTGCTCCATGCAGAACGTGCCCTCTTTAATACACATCACCAGCCTAATGCATCCTCCCACCCCCCTCCCCTCTAGAAGCCTCAGTTTGTTTTTCAGAGTCCATCATCTCTCATGGTTCATCTCCCCGACTGGTTCCCCCCCTTTATTCTTCCCCTCCTGCTATCTTCTTCTTCTTTTTTATTTTTTTAACATATAATGTATTATTTGTTTCAGAGGTACAGATCTGTGATTCAACAGTCTTACACAATTCACAGTGCTCACCATAGCACATACCCTCCTCAATGTCTATCACCCAGCTGCCCTATCCCTCCCACCCCCCAACCTCCAGCAACCCTCAGTTTGTTTCCTGAGATTAAGAATTCCTCATTATCAGTTAGGTCATATGATACATGTCTTTCTCTGATTCACTTATTTTGCTCAGCATAACACTCTCCAGTTCCATCCACGTCACTGCAAATGGCAAGATTGTATTCCTTTTGATGGCTGCATAATATTCCATTGTATATATATATACACCACGTCTTCTTTACCCATTCATCTGTCAGTGGACATCTAGGCTTTTTCCACAGTTTGGCTATTGTGGACATTGCTGCTATAAACATCGGGGTGCACATACCCCTTCAGATCCCTACATTTGTATCTCTGGGGTACATACCCAGTAGTGCAATTGTTAGATCGTATGGTAGCTCTATTTCCAACTTTTTGAAGAACCTTCATACTGTTTTCCAGAGTGGCTGCACCAGCTTACATTCCCACCAACAGTGTAGGAGGCTTCCCCTTTCTCCACATCCCCACCAACATCTGTCGTTTCCTGACTTGTTAATTTTAGCCATTCTGACTGGTGTGAGGTGATACCTCATTGAGGTTTTGATTTGGATTTCTCTGATGCTGAGCGACGTTGAGCACTTTTTCATGTGTCTGTTGGCCATTTGGATGTCTTCCTTGGAAAAATGTCTGTTCATATCTTCTGCCCATTTCTTGATTGGATCATTTGTTCTTTGGTTGTTGAGTTTGATAAGTTCTTTATAGATTTTGGAGACTAGCCCTTTATCTGATATGTCATTTGCAAATATCTTCTCCAAGTCTGTCGGTTGTCTTTTGGTTTTGTTGACTGTTTCTTTTGCTGTGCAAAAGCTTTTTATTTTGATGAGGTCCCAATAGTTCATTTTTGCGTTCCTTTCCTTGCCTTTGGCGATGTTTCTAGGAAGAAGTTGCTGCGGCTGAGGTCGAAGGAGTTGCTGCTTGTGTTCTCCTTTAGGATTTTGATGGACTCCTGTCTCACATTGAGGTCTTTCAACCATTTGGAGTCTATTTTTGTGTGTGGTGTAAGGAAATGGCCCAGTTTCATTCTTCTGCATGTGGCTGTCCAATTTTCCCAACACCATTTGTTGAAGAGACTGTCTTTTTTCCATTGGACATTCTTTCCTGCTTTGTCGAAGATGAGCTGACCATAGAGTTGAGGGTCCATTTCTGGGCTCTCTATTCTGTTCCATTGATCTATGTGTCTGTTTTTGTGCCAGTACCATACTGTCTTGATGATGACAGCTTTGTAATAGAGCTTGAAGTCCGGAATTATGATGCCACCATCTTTGCTTTGCTTTTTCAACATTCCTCTGGCTATTCGGGTCTTTTCTGGTTCCATACGAATTTTAGGATGCTTTGTTCCATGTTTTTGAAAAAAGTGGATGGTATTTTGAAAGGGATTGCATTAAATGTGTAGATTGCTCTAGGTAGCATTGACATCTTCATAATATTTGTTCTTCCAATCCATAAGCATGGAACGTTTTTCCATTGTTTTGTCTTCCTCAATTTCTTTCATGAGTATTTTATAGTTTTCTGAGTACAGATCCTTTGCCTCTTTGGTTAGATTTATTCCTAGGTATCTTATGGTTTTGGGTGCAATTGTAAATGGGATCGACTCCTTAATTTCTCTTTCTTCTGTCTTGTTGTTGGTGTATAGGAATGCCATTGATTTCTGTGCATTGATTTTATATCCTGCCACTTTACTGAATTCCCATATGAGTTCTAGCAGTTTTGGGGTGGAGTCTTTTGTGTTTTCCATATAAAGTATCATATCATCTGCAAAGAGTGAGAGTTTGACTTCTTCTTTGCTGATTTGGATGCCTTTTATGTCTTTTTGTTGTCTAATTGCTGTGGCTAGGACTTCTAGTACTGTGTTGAATAGCAGTGGTGATAGTGGACATCCCTGCCACGTTCCTGACCTTAGGAGGAAAGCTCTCAGTTTTTCCCCATTGAGAATGATATTCGCTGTGGGTTTTTCATAGATGGCTATTACGAAAGGATGCTGTACTTTGTTAAATGCTTTCTCTGCATCTATTGAGAGGAACATACGGTTCTTGTTCTTTCTTTTATTAATGTATTGTATCACATTGATTGATTTGCGGATGTTGAACCAACTTGCAGCCCAGGGGTAAATCCCACTTGGTCGTGGTGAATAATCCTTACTGTTGGATCCTATTGGCTCTTATTTTGGTGAGAATTTTTGCATCCATGTTCATCAAGGATATTGGTCTATAATTCTCCTTTCTGATGGGGTCTCTATCTGGTTTTGGGATCAAGGTAATGGTGGCCTCATGAAATGAGTTTGGAAGTTTTCCTTCCATTTCTATTTTTTGGAACAGTTTCAGAAGAATAGGTATTAATTCTTCTTGAAATGTTTGGTAGAATTCCCCTGGGAAGCCATCTGGCCCTGGGCTTTTGTTTTTTGGGAGATTTTTGATGACTGCTTCAATTTCCTTAGTGGTTATAGGTCTATTCAGGTTGTCTATTTCTTTCTGGTTCAGTTTTGGTAGTTGATACATCTCTAGGAATGCATCCATTTCTTCCAGGTTATCTAATTTGCTGGCATAGAGTTGCTCATAATATGTTCTTATAATTGTTTGTATTTCTTTGGTGTTGGTTGTGATCTCTCCTCTTTCATTCATGATTTTGTTTATTTGGGTCATTTCTCTTTTCTTTTTGATAAGTCTGGCCAGGGGTTTATCAATCATGATAATTCTTTCAAAGAACCAGCTCCTAGTTTCGTTGATCTGTTCTACTGTTCTTTTGGTTTCTATTTCATTGGTTCTGCTCTGATCTTTATTATTTCTCTTCTCCTGCTGGGTTTAGGCTTTATTTGCTATTCTTTCTCCAGCTCCTTTAGGTGTAGGGTTAGGATGTGTATTTGAGACCTTTCTTGTTTCTTGAGAAAGGCTTGTATTGCTATATACTTTCCTCTTTGGACTGCCTTTGCTGCAGCCCAAAGTTATTGAACAGTTGTGTTTTCATTTTCATTTGTTTCCATGAATTTTTTTAATTCTTCTTTAATTTCCTGGTTGACCCATTCATTCTTTAGGAGGATGCTCTTTAGCCTCCATGTATTTGAGTTCTTTCCGACTTTCCTCTTGTGATTGAGTTCTAGTTTCAAAGCATTGTGGTCTGAAAATAAGCAGGGAATGATCCCAATCTTTTGGTACCAGTTGAGACCTGATTTGTGACCTAGGATGTGATCTATTCTGGAGAATGTTCCATGGAGGAATTAGAGAAGAATGTGTATTCTGTTGCTTTGGGATGGAATGTTCTGAATAGATCTGTGAAGTCCATTTGGTCCAGTGTGTCATTTAAGGTCTTCATTTCCTTGTTGATCTTTTGCTTAGAGGATCTGTCCATTTCAGTGAGGAGGGTGTTAAAGTCCCCCACTATTGTTGTATTGTTGTCGATGTGTTTCTTTGCTTTTGTTATTAATTGGCTTATATAATTGGCTGCTCCCATGTTAGGGGAATAGATATTTACAATTGTTAGATCTTCTTGTTGGATAGACCCTTTAAGTAGGATATAGTGTCCTTCCTCATCTCTTATTATAGTCTTTGGTTTAAAATCTAATTTGTCTGATATTAGGATTGCCACCCCAGCTTTCTTTTGGTGTCCATTAGCATGGTAAATGGTTTTCCACCCCTTCACTTTCAATCTGGGGGTGTCTTTGGGTCTAAAATGAGTCTCTTGCAGGCAGCATATTGATGGGTCTTGTTTTTTTATCCAATCTGATAGCCTGTGTCTTTTGATTGGGGCACTTAGTCCATTTACATTCAGGGTAACCATTGAAAGATATGAATTTATTGCCATTGTATTGCCTATAAGGTGACTGTATGTTGTCTGTGTTCCTTTCTGGGCTATGTTGCTTTTAGGCTCTCTCTTTGCTTAGAGGACCCCTTTCAATATTTCTTGTAGGGCTGGTTTCGTGTTTGCAAATTCCTTTAGTTTTTGTTTGTCCTGGAAGATTTTTATCTCTCCTTCTATTTTCAGTGACAGCCTAGCTGGATATAGTATTCTTGGCTGCATATTTTTCTCATTTAGTGCTCTGAATATATCCTGCCAGTCCTTTCTGGCCTGCCAGATGTCTGGATAAGTCTGTTGACAATCTAATGTTTCTACCATTGTAGGTTACAGATCTCTGGTCCTGAGCTGCTTTCAGGATCTTCTCTTTGTCTCTGAGACTCATAAGTTTTACTATTAGATGTCGGGGTGTTGACCTATTTTTATTGATTTTGAGGGGGGTTCTCTGTGCCTCCTGGATTCTGATGCCTGTTTCCCTCCCCATATTAGGGAAGTTCTCTGCTATAATTTGCTCCATTATACCTTCTGCCCCCCTCTCTCTTTCTTCTTCCCAATTATTCTAATGTTGTATTGTCTTATGGTATCACTTATCTCTCAAATTCTGCCCTCGTGATCCAGCAGTTGTTTCTCTCTCTTTTTCTCAGCTTCTTTATTTTCCATCGTTTGGTCTTCTGTATCACTAATTCTCTCTTCTGCCTCATTTATCCTAGCAGTTAGAGCCTCCATTTTTTATTGCATTTCATTAATAGCCTTTTTGATTTCGACTTGGTTAGATTTTAGTTCTTTTATTTCTCCAGGAAGGGTTTCTCTAATATCTTCTGTGTTTTTATCAAGCCCAGCTAGTATCTTTAAAATCATGATTCTGAACTCTAGTTCCGACATCATACTAATGTCCGTATTGATTAGGTCCCTGGCAGTCAGTACTGCCTCTTGTTCTTTTTGTTGAGCTGATTTTTTACATCTTGTCATTCTGTCCAGAGGAGAATAGATGAATGAGAGAACAAACTGCTAATACGGTAACAATGTCCCCAGAAAATATACACTAAACAAATCAGAAAAGACCTGAAACTGAGGGAAAAGAAAGGGAAAGAAAGAAAAAAGAAAAAGATAAAAACAAACAAAAACAAAACAAAAAAACAATATGATCAAATGTGATCAGACTGGTACATTAGATCAGTGCCACACACTAGATTTTGGGCGTGTTTTGGTCTGTTAGAAGAAAGTGCCTCCCAAAATTTTAAAGAAAGAAAAACTTATATATGTATAAAAATAAGGATTAATATGATGAAGAGATGGAATATGACTATAAAGATGTAAATTATAAAAGATTTTATAAAAGGAATTGATAAGAAGTTGGTTGAAAAAAGAAAGAAGCGGATTTAAAAAAAAAAAAGAAAAAAACAAAAGGGAGAGAATGTGATCAGGCAGGAGACTCAAACAAAGCCATACACTAGAGATTTAGGGCATATTTTGATCTGTCAGAAGAAACTGTATCTCAAAATTTTAAAGGGAGAACAACTTATATATATATACCAAAAATAAGGGTAACTACTATGAAAGGATAGAATATGGCCCTAAAAATGAAAACTAAAAAATATTTTTTTACAAAAGGGATTGATAAGATGTTGGCTGAAAAAGGGATAAAGAAAAATTTTAAAAAGAAAAGAAAGAAAAGATAGTAAAAAAAAAATTTAACTTTGAAAGACTAAAGAATCATGGTAAAAAAAGCCATGAATTCTATGTGCATTATTCCCCCAGCACTGGAGTTCTGCCGTTCTCATTGATCGGTAAACTTGGTCTTGACGGGCTGTTCTTGCTGATCTTCTGGGGGGAGGGGCCTGTTGCCGTGGTTCCCAAATGTCTTTGCTGGAGCCGAATTGCCCCACCCTTCCCAGTCCGGGCTAAGTAATGCTCCGGTTTGCTCTCGCTTTTGTTTCCTGCAAGCTTTCTGTACAGCTTTGGAGGACAAGAGTGAAAATGGCGGCCTCCCAATCTCTGCCCCAGAGGAGCTGAGAACTCGGGGCCCCACTCCTCAGTGCACCCCCAGAGAAAAGCAGTCAATCACTCCCATCTCCCAGCCTGTGACCAAGCATTTCTATCTCTGGCACCCGACTCAGTGTGGAGTCTCCAAACCCAGCAGATCCTGCGGTGCGCTCTCGTGCCGCTCCTCCCAGGGGAGGAAGGGGAGTCTCCCCAGATCTGCCGCTTGTTGGGTCCCTCTGGAAGAGCAGTGGCCCCACTGTGCCGCAGATCATGGTTTATGGCAGCCCTGAGCTGAGAGCCCGCACCTTGGCTCCATCTCTGCAGCCAGCTTCCCCACTCTGATACCTGGGAGCTCTGCTACACTCAGGCACCCCCAGTCTTTCTGTGACCCTGAGAGTCCTGAGACCACACTGTCCCAGCGAGTGTTCCACCCCCCGCTTAACCACTGGAGCGACGTCCCTCAGCGGAGCTGACTTCTAAAAGTTCCAATTTTGTGCTCCGCTCTCTATCACTTGCCAGAAGCGGCCAATGGAGACCCCCTCCCCCGCCATCTATCCTCTCGAATATCGCCTGAGATTTACTTCTCCGCACGTCCTACCTTCCAGAAAGTGGTCGCTTTTCTGTTCAGAGAGTTGCTGCTATTCTTTTCTTTGATCTCCTGTTGAGTTTGTAGGTGTTGAGAATGGTTTGATCCCTATCCAGCTGAATTCCTGGGACCAGATGAAATCCAGGTCTCCTACTCTTATGCCATCTTCCTATTCTATGTATTTTAACAACGGTGTTGAGTGCAGTGTTCTCTATAGTCTTTAGGTCAAGCTTTTTAAAAATTTTGCTGTTCATAGTTTCTGTATGCTTAACTAGCTTTTTGTCTATTTCATCCAACAGTTACCAAAAGAGACATGTTAAAAGAGGTCATATATTTTGCATCTAGGTTATCAGGGAAAAACTAGTGTAGGATTGTCATCTCTTCCAAGTGAATTGAACATTAGATACTATTGTCTTCCATTATATTTTTGTCTTAGAGTTTATTTTGCCCTCATTTCAATGTACGTATGCCAGTTCCCTTCTAATTAGTATTTTCCTATATATATTTTCAACCTCTCTATTTTAATTGTCATTCTTATAGATAACAAATAGCTGGATTTTATTCTTTCAATTAAGTCTTACACTTTTACCTTTAAACTCTACTAATTTACCACTTAGTACAGCTCTAATTTGTTGTGAGTACTGATATATACGTGAGTTAAATCCTGTCACCTTATTTTGTGAGTTATGTTTGTTCCAATTTTTCTTCTTCCCTCTATCCACCTTTTTTTGCCTATTTTTAATTAATTGTATTTTTATGTAGCATTCTGTTTTTCCCTCTACTAATTTGGAAATTGTATGCTCTCTTGTTTCACCAGTCACTGTAGAAATTTTAGGGTACTGATTTAAGTTTTAAAATCTAGGATTAATTTAATTGCTTAACCTTATCCTCATAGATCTCTTTCTTCCCCTCTAAATGTCTCATGACAAGGAAATTCCTGACAACCAAGATTGCCTGGGATTTGTAGCATCTACAAGGTAGTATTTCTTTAATTTGCTCATTCATGCATTAGCAGGTCTTTACTGAGGACCCTCAAAGCTAGGTCCTAGGATTAAAAAGGTGAATAAATCTTGGTTTCTGTCCTTAAGACAATCACTTTTTGTTTTCTCCTTTATGAGTACCTAGGAACCTACCCAAGGCTGTAGAACTTTCTTATATCCTAAAATCATTTTTTCAACCAGGTCGTCACATAGTTCCAATGGTTGTAGGGTTGCAACATTGCATGTAACAATGTTGGTCTTGCCTCCCTTGCAACCTGGGCCTCTGTTCTCCTTTGCTGTTAGTTACTAATGACAATTGTCACACTAGGCCACCATCATATATTTCTTCCTTCCATTATTTGAGATGCTTTCTGCCGGAGCCAGTTGCTGCATTTCTCTCATCTGAGAACAGATCCCTGACCTCTTTGCCCTCTGGTTTTGCTCCTTGCCTTTCCACATAGGGCGTACATGTGAAATGGAGTGAACATGCCTAATTTTCCTTTATCACATGGATCTCTCCAGTCTTGACCATTTGTGTGAACACCTTGCCAGCTCAGTTTTCCTCTCTGGTTACAAGGGTTTTGAAAAATGGGATTATATGTTCCACTCCATGTGCTCAGTCCCCTCTTCTCTTAGGCCTCCTGGGGCTCATCATTCACCTTCCTCTTTCTCCGCACTGCCCCACAGCCTGGACCATAGCCAGGCCCACAGTCCCCCATTGCAGCTCCCATTCCTCCACGGCTTTCTTCCGCTGCTCAGGTACTTGTCTAAAAGCTCTCATTTTCTAACAAGATCATCCCAGTGGAAACATCTCCCCCATTGTCAGAGGTTGGGGGCAATCAGGAGAGCTACAGTAGTCATAGCTGGTGTATGTGGGTCTGTCATTCCATTCTGTTTGTGGCTCAAGGATGCCTGTATTTAAAAATGAACCAACTTGTACTATAAGTCTGATGAGCAGAAAGGAGGAGTAAATGGAGCTGAATAAATGATTTAAAATGAATGGAAAAGTACTGAAGAGCCCTGTATGGTTCACCCATTTTCCTCCACCCTTCTGAAATTCCTCTGGATGCTCTGTTAGCGTTCGGTCCCATAATGTTTCTTTTCAGGACCCAGCGCTTACATGGTGGGACAGCTGACCCGCTCCCAGTGTGCCTTCAACCATTGTCACTGGGCTCGGAGCACCGGTGCCCCTGGTAGGTGGAGCTGGCTGCCATTGCTCACTGTCGCAGCCCCCTGCTTTGCTGGGGAGTAAATCTTTCATGGAGTCTTTGGTGGTTTATGCTTTGTGTATGGTCTTGATATCCAATTTCCTTGTCCAAATTTTTGTTTATAGCTTGACACGGGTCTCATTAATATTATTGATCTCTTAACCATTTTAAAGAGCATAGGGTGGGTTGCAGAGCATGGAATTTGATCTATTTTGCACTAAATAAAAATTTTAAATTTATGTGTTTGAGTTCTAGCCATGATTACCTCATTGGTCAGATAACTTTAGTGTGTGTTTTTTTTTTAAATGCCAATATTTGACATCAGCATTCCCATAAAATAAATAAATGATTCTTCATAATTGATTTTCCAGTGCTTTTCCCATGTGATTCTTTCCAATAGTTTTCCCTCCAAAAGTGTTTGAGCTGTGGCTGTCATGATTCTTGGGTACTGGCAATTATGTCAAAACAATTTAATCAGGGCTTGAGCTGTGCTGGCATTGCTCTTGGAAGACCATTTTTCAGTATGACATTCCTTTAAGCATTTGTTAAATAATTAGACCTATAAACACTTTTCCCACAAGGACCCTCAGAAGTACTGCTAGACATTCAGAGCCTGGGGGACAGAGTCTGTGTTCCCTATAAGTGCCAGAACACCCTGTTAAAGAAAAGTTAGAAAACTCAGAGTCAGGGTAGATAATAATCTAGAAGTTCTCTGTCCTTGGGGAACATCCCTGCAAGAACTTACATACATAATTAATCAAAGAAGAACTCATTGGGGTTTTGATTGACGTCAGATGCCATTCCAGCATCAGCATCACGTGTTGAAGGCTCACTAGCAGAGTCTCCCCTTAATTGATGGGACACATGTGATTATCCTTCAGCCCACCGTGGTTGTGGAAAGCGTGTTTCTTCTGCAGTCTGCAACTGGTAGATGCTGTAAGAAAGTGACTGCATAAAAAATTAGTAGTAGATTTTAAAATGGTGATTAAATGGATAATAAAAATCAAAGCATCCTCTTTCAGATAGTCCATTTGATTTATGGGAGGTTAATAATAGGACCATAATGGATCCAAGAGTCTCTCATGTGTTCAGACCTTTGCAGGAAAGCAAATATATAAGCAGGTAGGTAGATGAAATAGCTCTGATGTTTAGGCAAGGCATGAATGGGGGCAGCCTGTCTTCAGATCTCAAGCCATCTCCCAGCATCCTCTGCTACTGCCTTGCATGAGGGCTCACTCTGCTCTGGTTGTCCCTTCTGGCACACCTCTCAAACCCTCCAACTCCTCATTTAGCAAAGGAGATTAATGTCTCCCTCACAGGACTGTCGTGAGAATGGTATTTTGTGAATGCATAAATAGATTTTTTTACTGTGTTCCAAACTGGGTCTTTCCATTCTTGGGTCACTGCCAGAGCCACCTGGTCACCATCTGTAACTCAATTAGTTCTTCTTACACCATCACCAGGCTTCACTGTCTTGAATAATATTTCACCTGCTGAAATATTATGCACTCCCTCGTGCTTAGCAACCTCCATTGTGTGAAGCACTGGGTGGTTATGACCTCCCATCAGTAAGCTTTGCCCCACCTCTCCTTATAGCCTTTTGTTCTGTAGTAAAAATCTTTCACTCAGGTCAGATCATCTCCTCCCTTTCCCTCACTGCCACAGCTCCATCTTCGTAGCTGGCATCTTCTTGGAGCCCATTTCTGTCTCCCCTCTCCCTTTCCATGTTCTTCTAGTTAGTTCTATGAGGACCAGCTGGACCACCTCTGTGAAGCCTTCCCCCACCCACCCATCAAGTCCTCATGGATCTCTCCTTTCTCCAAACCTTTACTACACATGAGGGTCCAGTCCATGTAATTCGGCCTCTGTTTTCTGCTCTGTCCCATTTGCTGTCTGTTTCGTGAATGTCACAACTGAGCTGTATCTTCCCCAAGGATGAGGCCTTCTCTTCTTTGGTGTGTCTGTGCAGTGTCCAGCACTCTGCATAGGAACTAGTAGGCACAGTGGTTGAATATTTAGGGCAAGGAACTCTTTACAGGATTGTCTTACGATATGTCAATGCAGGCCCATGATGCTGAAGTTTAGCAACCTAATCATTATAATTTCATGGTTTTTAAAATTATTAGAACCAGGTAGTGGTGGCATCTTCATGGTGGTAAAACTAATCAACACTTTTATCATAATAGCAATAACACGACTTGGGCATCAGCCATGGGCCAGGCACTGGGCCTAGCATTTCCTCACTTAGAGCTCCCCACACCCTCCTCACTATGGACATGGGGAATCCTCATACCTGTGTCGCAAAACTCATGAGAGGTGTGGAATTTGAATGCAGGACAGCTGACCCTAGGGGCCATGCCAACTTCTGGCTACAGCAAAGAAGTAAAATCTCCTTGACCATCTCCCACATATCCTGGGCCTGTAAAACTTGAAGGGGTGGAGAAAATGAGACAGTTGGAAAAGGGATTCTGTGTGCACCAGATCCCCAGAATGCTTGGCAACCTTCTTTCAACTGTGAATGGCAGGTCACGATTTCCTAGAATATAAACAAATAGCAGAAATGTTGGAAATTAAGTTTATTGACTGCATGACTATTAGGGTGTTGATGTAAGAACTTTTATCTTGCAAACTGACCTTGCTTTATTTGTTCCATATATATACTTTTCACTTTATTTGAAAGTGTTGAAAGTCAGACGTGAGTGTAGACTTGCTCCAGTCAACACTGAAAGGCCAAAGAGAGGGAGGTGGGATCGTCCTTTGGTGCTGGCCACTCAGGGGTGCCTGTCCCACCCAAAACACCGTAATGCTTTTTTCCAGTAAGGCAGTATGTGTGGTCAAGAAAAGGAACAGTGGAAAGGAGACATTGAAATTATTTGTCAATGTTCGATGTGTAGAAATAAACATATTTCAAAAGCCAATCCCCCAATGATACAAACCTTCAGAGTCTAACTAATTAAAATCCTCCATGGTAAATGTAAAGCTTTAACTGATCAAGATTTGTAAAAGCTTGTTGCTTTGTGTATGTCTTTGTGCATATGTGTTTTTGCGTGTTTAAAGTTCTCTTGGCATGGTGAACTGGAAAGTATGCCACTGATTATCACAGGTGTGCTGCTAGAAGAGCTACAGCTTTTTAAATATTTTCTGTTTCTAGCACAGTAATTGCTTTTAAAGTATTCAAATAACAATGATTCAAATGGAAAAGCCAGTATATCTTGTGTGCCTATAACTTTGCATGAGTAGGAAGAAAAGTAGGATATGAAAAGAAAAAAAACTATGGAAAAACATGAAGATGTCTGCAGGTGGGATTCTGGCTTCTTGATATAAGACATCTCGTTTTGGCATTCTGAATGGGTTGGACACACTATTTCCTTAGCTCTTTTTTTTTGGCCAACCTCCTATACCTACTCAGGACACACCCCCATATGCAAGCTGAGAAACCACCGAAATCAGTGTCCCATGGATCTAATGAGAGAGAAGGCCTTGGAGTCTTTGGAAAGATAATATTTATGTAGCAGCAGCCAAAGCTTCCTAAAAATGTTTATTTGGGGAGCAATGCAAAACCAAAACCACCTGCTATCTCCTGGGCTGAACTTTTGCCATATTTTATGGCAGCTAATTTCACGTGACTACACAGGCCTAGCAAAGGACATTGGAGGATAAGAAGTAAGAGCTGAAATGTATATCTTCGGTGTCCTTGCAGAGCTGATAAACTGCTCTACTTCCCCCAGCTTATGCAAAACAGAAAGTGAAGAGGCCTGTTGCAGAAAACTAAATTATACATAAAGTCGTTAAACCTCAGCCTTCACTTCTGATTGAGGGATTGCTGCAGTCATCAGTGAGAGCTGAGGCAAAATGAAAAAATAAATAAATGAAAGACCTGACCACATTATACATTTCAGTGGAAATGTAATGGCTTGTAAGTTCATTTGAAGTTCTTGGGTATGTGCAAAAAAACTGCTGAAAATAAGGAAGGGGCCGTGCCACATGGCGTCCTGATAAACTCTTTGTACATCCTGCAGACATATGGGCGCAGGACGTAAGGAGGAGGCTCACCATTGGTGCTGCAGCTCAGGCCTGCCTATCGTGATCAGCCCCAAATTCTCCCATCTGTTGAGATGTTCGCTCTTTTTCTCTGGTTTTCTGCCCAGAGATGTATTTATGTAGATAACACACACTGTTGCCTCCTCTTTCAAAGGGTTTTGCAACTGCCTCCATTGTAAACATGTCTACATAGACAAACTCTTTAGGAAGGTTGTGAAATTAGACCATATATCCTGGAAAACGTTCCCATCTGTCAATGATGATCTAAATGTGAGCATTTTGTAAGGATGGCCATGCGGTAATGACCTCTCTTGAGTCCTCTTCTACCACTAGGAATATGAAATGGAAAAGTCGGGACATGCAAGACTTCATAGCTTCGAGGCCCGACATGGCAGACAGAGCTGGAGAAAGCAGGAAGGCCCTTTTCTGACCCTTAATTAACTGCTAGGACCCTGCAGATTGCTGCTGGCTCTTCAGCATCACCATATAGTTCTTAATGAATTCCAGCTGCCGGAGTAGCCCACAGTATATGATGACAAAATAAGCCCTACCTGAGGACCAGGTTAATAGCCATGGCAAGCCAATGGACCACATCGCCTTTCATTTGATGCTGTTTGTGATGGCTGTGGCAGTGGGATGTGTCTGCCTCTGTGAGTAGATCTATTTTAATCAACATGTCACAGGATTGTAGTATTGAGAAAGGATGTCTCCCTCCTTGCATGAACTATGGCTTGACTAAGAAATCAGTGATAACAATCCCCCCCCAAAAAAAATTAAGACCACGAATGTTCACTACGGAAAAGATGTGCAGAGAAGCAGAAATTGCATGTGCCTATCCAGCACCAAAGGTCAGCCTGCAGAAGGAGAACTTGTGTCTTCCGGAGCAGGTGTTCTCCATTTCCTGCACACAGGTGACTTATCTTTCCGAAACATCCCACTTGCTTTACTCCCACCCAGTGGACACCAACTAGCCTCAGCATCACAACAGGCTTTCCAGGTGGGGCCCCACTGCACATGGCACCGTGGGCATGACAGACACTCCAAAAGAGAATATCCCCATTTTCAACTCATACGGTAGCATCCTGGGTTACACGTCAGAGTCACTTCAGTTTAATATCTGTGCACCCATAACCAGAAGCAGTTCATGTCTAAGTGTGCTAAGTGTGCTAGAATGCTAGGGCAAAGCAAGGGCCCCCGGCTACAGCGGCATCGTATCCCCCAGAATCAGATCATGGAAAGACACTGACGACAGCTGTTATCAGGCCCTTATCTTGGACCTGCATTCATGTTGCTTTCCTTTCTTCCTTTTTAGCTTAGCTTCTTAGCTTCTCTTGTTCCTTTCTTAGCCTTTCCTGTCATTCACTAGTACAACCTTGGGCTCTGGCACATCCTGGCAGATCCACAAAGATTTCCTTCATCCTCCTGTCTGCCCCTAGAACTGCTCTGCCTTCTCGCCCACAGTGGGACACATGCTGCAGGGATTACCTTCGCAACTGCCAAATCATTGAGCATGGCCCCTCCTATAAGGTCTACACTATCCATTACTGTGGCCACTAGCCACTCTCAGCGTGGCTGGGGTGACTGGGAACTGGGCAGCAGGGCTGGAACCCCTTTGGGTTGTTCAGGGAGCTTGGCTGAGCCATAAGTGGAGTCAGCAGTGTTTCAAAGAACATCAATATGATTAGGGATAATATTATGTCTGAGATGTTATGGGTAAAGCACCTGCAGTAGTATTTAGAACATAGCAAGTATGCTGCACTTGTTATCTTGTGTGATTGTTAATGTCATATAGTCTTTTCTTACTAATATCTGTTGTTCTTATTAATACTATTAAATTGATAGTTTTTTGTGATTTCACTAGGAGAATTCTTATGTAATCAAAATCTTTTGAGCCAGAGTTTCTTCCTTATGACACTTCTTGGCAAAAAATTCAGATCCCCTTTTAGGAATTTTCTTTGCTGAAAAACAGTCTCTGGATACTGTGTGAAAGTTCATTCTGTTCTATGGTGGAGTTGGTAACAGAGGTTCTCCAAGGGCATTAGATCTTTGTTGTTTGCATTTCAAAACTGACCCTCAAATTTAATTTACTTTCAACTCTCTTGCCTTCTCTAAAATATTTGAAGGCAGTACTTCTAATGGCATGAAGCATCTTACTTTCAGTTCAATCCCAAACCTTGTAGGCCTAAATTAAAAAAATTGAACCATGACAGCTAGGACTCTAATGTCATAATGGGTTATAATTTTCAATAAAAATGTCTGCTTTTAAGAGTAGAAATTGAACTTTTGACAGCATAAATTGAAATGAAATGAAATTATTCTTCACTAAACTATTCACTAAACTATTTGAAAAGGTATTTCTAACCTTGATTTCCAAATTTCTAAAGTAATTCTCCCTTCTAAATTTTTTATCTTCAATCGCCATGATGTAGGTACTGCAGGAAGAGTCTGGAAATTGTGCTGATAGATTTTATAAATTAATAGATGTCAAAAAGAGAGCCACAAACCTCTCATTAAAATTTCCTTTTCTGCTATGCTTATTCATTTCCAAGCCTGTCATGTCTAAAAATGTATCCTTAGATTTTTAGTCACATTTGATGGAGTCGATATGCTATGACTTCTGAGGTGAGGACATTTTAAAACTCTCCAAGAAACACCATGGAAAGGATGTGTGATTTTTCAAGAGAGGGGCAAGAACAAAACAATAATTGCCCCACTTCTACATACTTTATAGAATCAGTAGAGGAAAAATATGGACCCACTAGAGGGAAAAAATGGAAAGGATTATTGTCAGGGTGACAGTAACAAAAATGGCAGCAAAGTCAGTAAGAATTTATTGCCATCAAATCCTGAAGCTTTACTATTAGAACCTGAGCAGGGGTTGCTAGCGTGCTGATTGAGCACTTACTATGTACTAGGTGTGTTGCGTATGTGGAGTCTCGGTCTTCATGACTGCCATGTTGTCAGTAGGGAGGCCTGGCTGGGCGTTCAAATAGGAGCATGCCGGGTGCCCAAGTGTGTTTTTAAAAACTTACTCTGGAAGAAGTGTATAAGCTGGTGGGTGGTGAAGCACCCAGAAAGGAACCTTCTGCTGTAATAATACAGGCAAGAGTAAGTGGAACTCAGCTTTTCTGTCTCAGAAAGAAAGGAGCAGCTAGATTTCTACAAAAGCAGCTATTTGTTCTCTAGATGTTTTAAAGATTCCTTTTTCCTAGGAGGGACTCTCGCTTATCTCGGAAGATCTGGGCCCGTTTAGCCCAGGTTCCCTGACAAATCACTCTTTCAAGACAGGTGCAGAGGTAGAGGAAATTACAGTTCTGGAGAAGTATTAACATCTCAAACCCTGGCAAGATCTGCATCGGAGAGGAAATGAAAATTGCTGTCTCTGAACTGTGGGTGGCAATCCTGGGGGAAGGACTCAAAGCCACAATGATTTAGAGAAACTACGAAGCAGTTGAATCGGATGCTTTCCCCTGCTTTTAAAATAAAGCAGTCCTCTGGGGCATAACCCCTTGGGGCTATCTGTATCAGGGCACTCACTGGCATTGCTACTTTGATACCCCATCCAATGACTGTGGCCTCCTTGAACTTGCCAGGGTCACACAGTGAGGACAGGGCCAGGTCCCAGTTCCAGAATCTTTGCATAATTGATTGATCTCATGATGTCCCCCATGATCAAGAGGTAGGCAATGCCCAACTCAAGGAAGTAAACTTTGACCAAGTTTTATCTACGGAATATAAACAGTGCTGTAAGTCCCTTCCGCCATGCCAGTCTTCACTATATGTAAGGAGCAGAGGCCCTATCAGGACCAGCTAGAAAAATGCACCTGCAAAAGTAACCCTGGAGTTTCAAACTGAGGAATGTCCTCCTCTGGTGGGCCCTTGACAGCCCCTTTGAGGGGCAAGTGCCAAGGAACCAGGGACTCACCCAAAAGTCTAAGCTGCCTCTGCAACATCAGTGGGTGTGAGCTTCCTCATGTGTGCAGAACAGGCATCCATCCCTGAGAGGGCATCTCACATGGGGGAGGGGTCTCGGGGCACTGCTGAGAACGCAGACCTTTGTCACTAAGCGCTTTTCCAGGGAACAGAGAGAAGAGGGATGAAGGCTACAAAAGCGTTGAATATCCCCAAACAGCTATGCTCTGCCTCTTAGAATTAATGCTTGACTAAAACTCACCCTAAATACATCAAGATAGGCCCCCTTTTATCTTACTTTATTTTTCCTTCCCTTCCCCTATGTTCATCTGTTCTGTTTCTTAAATTCCACATATGAGGGAAATCATATGATAATTGTCTTTCTCTGACTTAGTTTGCTTAGCATAATACACTCCAGTTCCATGCACGTGGTTTCAAATGGCAAGATTTCATTATTTTTGATGGCTGAGTAATAGTCCATTGTTCATTCATACCACATCTTCTTTATCCATTCATCTGCGGATGGACATCTGGGCTCTTTCCATAATTTGGCTGTTGTGAACGTTGCTGCTATAAACATTAGGGTGCATGTGCCCCTTCGAATCAGCATTTTTGTATCCTTTGGATAAGTACCTAGTAGTGCAATTGCTGGGTCACAGGGTAGTTCTATTTTTAACTTTTTGAGGAACCTCCATACTGTTTTCCAGAATGGATGCTCCAGTTTGCATTCCCATCAACAGTGCAGAAGGACTCCCCTTTCTCCCCATCCTCGTTAACATCTGTTTTCTGAGTTGTTAATTTTAGCCATTCTGACAGGTGTGAGGTGGTATCTCATTGTGGTTTTGATTTGGATTTCCCTGATGCTGAGTGATGTTGCACATATTTTCATATGTCTCTTAGCCAAAATAGCCCCCCCTTTTAAAACCACGTTACCATGAATCAGTCTCTATAATTCCATGGGATATTGGCCCCATCCATGGAATGTTCAGCACCAGCCAGTGCTGCCCAGTTACCATTTTCACCACTTTTCCTCCGTCACTCAACTGAAGAGTATTTGTCTCTCTGGCCACTTGGTCAGTGGTTTTTCAGACTTTTTTCTGCTTCAATACACATGAGGGGTATGTCACATCATTAACAGGAGCTTAGTACTGTAGTGATTCTGAAGGTGGAAAGAAAGGGGACTTTGAAATCGGGCACACTTAAAGAAAGAGAGTAGATTGAGGGTCCCTCCAGAGTGCACATATCTTCATATCCCTGGGAACTCACTGTGCAGATGGTACAGAGCTGTGTGTAATCAAATAGGCTTATTCCATAAAAATTGGAAACTAGAAATGCTTGGTGGCTTATGACCCATGGCCAGAGTGACTTCAGAATGCTGTGTGCACAGTGTAAAGCAGTGGGCACAAAGCCACGTGTTCTTGGCCAGCTTTGTGGCCAAGAGGGAGCAGCACAGAGTTCAAAGCTAGATGGACTGGGGTCCAGGTCCTCGTTTCTGCTCACTGACTGTACCTGATCTCAGGCAAGCCACGACATGCCTTTGATCCTAAATTCCCTTAACTGTGCAATAGGAATAGAGACTTACCTGAGAGATCTTCAAAAACCCCATAAGCATATAGTTTTCAAGAGGAAATATATGACATTGCTGTGAAAAGTCACTCATTCAGAGTCATAGTCAACAGAATAAAAAACATGCTCTAAAGCTCAACCAAGTGTCGGGGGGCATTGAGGGGTGGTATTTCTGGCATGAAAACATCATATAATATTTTCAGGCTGCAAACTTCAATTCCATTATCAAAAGAGAAAGTGATGTTAGGTAAAGAAATACAATATGACTGTTGCCGAGATCATCACATGGCTGGATCGTCTTGCAAAATAGAAAAATTCTACAAAATTGGGAATTGGACTAAGTTTCAGTGAAACATGGCTATTTGAAGTACTGAGATCAATCAGCAGCTTTCTTTAAAAATACCAAGCTGTGTTCACATTTAGATTTCAGTTGATTTAGACATCACACAGCTTGTGTGTCTAGATTCTGGCCTTTGCCCTGCCCTCATGTCTTTTGCCCTTAAAGCATCACACGCTCCCTCTGGCTGCTTCTGTCCACGACACTGGCTAACGACAGTGACCGAAGACCACACTGGGGCCGATCTTGGGGCCACCTTCCCATCAGCACTCCACTCTATGGCCCATCTGGTAATTTTAGGTGTCTTCAGCTGCCTTAGTACAATAGCAATAAATAGTTTATATGGCCCCAATAAAATGCAGCTCCTGGAAGAACCAGAAGAAGTATGTGCAGAAAACAAAGAAAGTTCAGAGACTTTGCATGCCCCAGTGAGTTCATCTCCCATCTTCCAGGGTGATGGCTTTAGTCATTTTATGTGCCCAGTTTTATTCATATGGGAAAGGGAGGAAAAATTCCATTTCAGAAGCTTCTAAAAAAATCTAACCCTGCTCTGCCTGGAAACATACTGTACATTATGTACAGCCTTGACCTGCATCCCTTTCTTCCTGGCAGCTTTTCTGTTGAATAGGATTTTTTTTTCTCCTTTTTTAATATCTAGGAGCTGTGGCATTTGTAACAGACTACATCATTTTGGAGTAACATTCTCTTGAGGTGGGCAGCTGAGATGTATAATTATATCCCGTGGAAAATGATAGTGGTGTGTGGGCTGGGGGAGGAGGTTACTGGATCACAAAAACATGTTTCCCATTCAGAAAAAAATGACTGTATGTGGGATGTTCAATTTCCTTCTGCTCCATGCCCATGGAGAGCCCAGCCCTCTTAAAGTGGAGAAGTCATTGTTATTCACTGGAGCTTGCCTGGTTTCATTTTTATTATTTCTGAGACTTAATACTCTTTCCGAGTGGTTCCCAGGTTTGCTGCCTTTTCTCAGTATATATGAGCTAAGGTAGTCAGAGGAAACACTTTAATTACATTTTAAGTAGTCAAAGCATAAGTATATTTATGAAAATTCTAACAGAAGGTGCAGAAAGACCATTAACTTAAATCCCCAAAATACATAAAATGTTTTTTCATAATAAAAAGTCCATCATTGGCATGTTAAATTGTATCTGCATATTAAAAATCTGCACTAAACACTAAATATTGCCTAAATGTCCATATTGTATTTTAAATTCCTCTTATGAAAAGTGTCCTGGGAGCGTGGGCCATCATCGTCTGTCTCCCAAGCTTGTCCTTATGTGGCTGCCCCAAGGATACGAAGTCATCGGTTGCTACAGGATGATTTTAGCTGCTCTTCCCTTACCCATCACGTTGGCTCTCTCTCATTGGACCTCTTTTGCAAAAGCACGCCTGTGGTTGAATTTGATTTTAGTGAACCTACTCATAACCGTCAAGCAAAAACTACGAGATAAGAGATGAAGGAGTTGGAAGTTGTACTTCAACTTGAATATAAGGGTTTGTCTCAGACACAGGGAAATGTAAGGGCCAGTAAGCTGAGAACCCCCCAGAAAGATGCCAGACATTGACATGTGCTTAGAAATCCTCTGGTTCCTTCAACGAATGGAGTTCTTTTTTTTTTTTTTTTAATTTTGTGTATTATTAGTTTCAGAGGTAGAGTTCAAGGATTCATCAGTTGCATATAACACCCAGTGCTCATACATCACATGCCCTCCTTAATGCCCATCAGCACCACCCCCTTAGCCCCCCTCCCCTCCAGCAACCCTTGGTTTGTTTCCTATAGTTAAGAGTCTCTTACGGTTTATCTCCCTCTCTGATTTCATCTCATTTTATTTTTCCCTCCTTTCCCCTATGATCCTCTGTTTTGTTTCTTAAATTCCACATATTAATGAAATCATATGATGATTGTCTTTCTCTGATTGACCTATTTCACTTAGCATAATACCCTCTAGTTCCATCTACGTCGTTGCAAATGATAAGATTTCATTTTTTTGATGACTGAGTTATATTCCATTGTGTGTATACATATATATACACACACACCACATCTTCTTTATCCATTCATCTGTTGATGGACATCTGGGCTCTTTCCATAGTTTGGCCATTGTGGACATTGCTACTATAAACATTGGGGTGCAGGTGCCCCCTTCACATCACTATGTTTGTAAGGGAATGGACTTCTATTTTCTCAGCACTAGGAGAATTCAAAACCTTGGTGGCTTTACTTTCAACAAATCTGATAGGAACAGCCCTTCTCTAGATACCACATAAGGTATGTGGTGATAATTCACATCCCTAAAATACTGGTTCAGAGTAGAATTCTTCTCAAAACACTCAGGCAATTTATGTAGTTTTAAAGGGACACATAAAACTTTTGACCTTCTTGAAGATTAAAAAAAGGATAGCTAGAGAACCTTGCCCAAAGAAAAACATCCACAGAAGAAAGTCACATAAAATGTGTGTTGATTTGCTTAACTTATTAAATGATATTTATGTGCCTATATGAGTTGATGAATGCTAACTAAACTTGCAGCAGTAATCATTTCACAAGATATGTAACTCAAACCATTATGCTGTACTCCTTAAACTTATACAGTGCTGTAAATCAAGTATATCTCAGTAAAACTGGAAAAAGAAAAAAATATTTAAAAGCCAAAAGTTATGTGAAATAGGACATAATGTTATGAATGATTGCATAACCAAATTACTTAATTTTCATCAGATGTGTTTCACTGGTGGGTTTATCAGGGACTATCTGTCAATCTCATGGTCTGCCAAAAAAGAGAGAGAGAGAGGTGGGTCACAGACAGTCAAAAAGGCTCAGTCTTGGGGCACCTGGGTGGCTCATTTGGTCAAGCATCTGCCTTCAGCTCAGGTCATGATCTCAGGGTCCTGGGATTGAGCCCCACCGTCGGCCTCCCTGCTCAGCAGGGAGTCTGCTTCTCCCTCTCCCTCTGCCCCTGCTCGTTCTCTCTCTCTTGCTCCTCACTCTCTCAAATAAATAAATAAAATCTTAAAAAAAAAAAAAGGCTCAGTCTCTTGGGAGAATGTGGAGTAGAGGAAGTAAGTATGTCTGCTGCCTCTGGAGTCACACGACTGTGCCAGGCCTCCCTGTGGACCAGATAGGAAGCAGTATTCTATAGCCTCGGTGAACTGCATTCCTGCCTTGATGATTATTCTTGCTTAGAATTCCTAAACCTGGAAAGCAAGTGCTCACAGTGTGGAAGACCTATGTATCAAGTCATAATCTCTTAGAATGCCTGATGTCTGTGTATATATAATTTATTAATAATCTGAAAATGTTTTTTTCCTTGTATGTGTCCTGCATCATGCAGTATTTACCCTTCAATTAGCAGCGTACAGTGTGACAATATTAATAGAGCTATAGGGATATAGTACATCTGATCCTGGTCTGCTGCCATGTTTTCTCAAAATGATAAAGTTTTATTTTCTAACTAGAAATTTAAACAGGCAACGTATGCTAACAAAAAGCTGTAACATTTAAAACTGGGTCCATGTTAGAAAATAAAAAATAATACCACCATAACAAAAGGAAACAAAAGCCAAGTCAGTCAATTCAGGAAGCCTTTTTTCCCTCTCTCTGTGCTCCCTGTAAATATATTACTTATTTTCCAAGCCAAAGATAAGGACATGTGGTTCTAATAATTGCAAATGTATTCATGGGGAGATTGGCTATATAATTGCAAGCAGAACTCTTCCAGAAAATGCAAGACCTGGTACAGAGTCCATAGGCAGTCAGGTAACCATGGATGGCACTAGTTATTTCATCTTTTTCTTGGAGCAGCTCTTTTTTGTTGTGTTTTGTTTTGCTTTTAAGAAAAAAATAACGTTTTGCCACTTAAAAGTAATTCACATAATTCCTGGATAGGGAATTGGGGAGGCTCATGGCAAGAAAGTCCTCCCATTTCTGCTCTCCTGCTGCTGCTTCCCTGCCATGATCCCATTACCCTAGGAGATAAGAAAATTTCCTGTTCTGTAGAAGTAATCAACAGTTAAATGACGTTTACTTGACATCTTCCATATTCTCTTGGAAACCTTCATTTAGAGAGAAGGAGATGTGATCAGGTGTGGAAAGCAGTTGTTGGCCATGTATATTTAAGTAGGTGTAACGCTGTTTCCCCTGGAAAGTCTTTGTCAGGGGAGGGGTAGTACAGAAAGAGAAGTGGATTAAGAGTAAAAAAACATGGAGGTCTGACCCAGGCTGGTGTGTTAGGAGTTGGTGGTGTGCCTTCTGCATCTCATGTCCCTCAGCTTTTAGAGCAGGGAGGCATCCCTCCATGCCTGACTACTCCTGTGAGCTTTAGTTAAGACAGTGGATTTGTTCATTCTGCAAGCACACAATAAGTGCACGGTAGCAAGGGCTTGGAGTTAGAGAGCAATTGGGCCCCACCTTATGAAAACATGCCCTGAGCTACGTGCCCTGCTCAAATGTAAGGGGATCAGTTATCATTTCATTGTTGGTTTCTGTCTGTTTTTCCTGGTCACCAGTTACATGAGAACAATAAGATTAAAATAACTATTCATAAAGGAAAGGGCTATCACGGCGCACCTGGGAGCTCAGTAGGTTGAGTGTCTGGCTCTTGGTTTCAAATCAGGTCATGATCTCAGGGTCATAAGATTGAGCCCCGGGTAAGGCTCCATGCTCTGCAGGGAGTCTGCTGGGCCCCCACTCTTTCTCTCTCTCTCTCTCTCTCTCTCTTCCTCTCTCTCTAAAAATAAATCAATAAATCTTTAAAAATAAATAAACATTTTAAATAAGTAAATACAAATAAGTTAAAACAAGAGCTATCATATTGGAAGGCCTGAGGTTGTCACAGATGCTAAAGAAACAGCTGTGAGGTGCATACCATCCCCCATAGGAGAGCATCTTCTTGTCAGAGAGGGAGGGGATTCATGTGGCTTTGCCTCAGGTGACCTGGGAGCATTATCTTTACTATTTGAACAAGTGCCTCTTCCCCTAATCCACTGTTGATACTCCTCCCTCTCTCTCTCTCTCTCTCTCTCTCTCTCTCACAAGCACACACACACATGCACGTACTCATATACACATGCCCTGTGATAGTGTTCACCCATGGCCATGATTCTCCCGGAAGACTTCAAGGCCCCCCCACAGAGGCTGTTCCCTTCTTCATCTTCCTACAAAAAAACAAAACCTGAGAACTTTTATTAGATGTGAGGAAAAGGCAGAGGGAATTGAAATTGGCAATTATATCACAACACACTCAAAGTAGAATTAAATTGTTGAGGCCAGTCAGATAATAGTTATTACTCAACTGTAAAATAATTGTCATTCATAGAGTAACAGAGACACTATTCAGAAAAAGAGTATGACTCTAAAAGCCCTGAAGCTATTTTTAAATGCATATTTCATAGCAGAATAGAAGTTACATCTCTGAATAAATCCTTTATCATTTGATGGTCTTGTTCTTGAGGGAATTAACTAGTGATTTTTACTGCTAGTATTTCTATTGACTTAATTTATTAATAATCTGAAAATGTTTTTTTCCTTGTATGTGTCCTGCATCATGCAGTATTTACCCTTCAATTAGCAGCGTACGGTGTGACAATATTAATAGAGCTATAGGGATATAGTACATCTGATCCTGGTCTGCTGCCATGTTTTCTCAAAATGATAAATATGATGTAAAAACTATTATGGTCATAAGGTGTCAAGGATGACCATGACTAAGGTACCTTAAATTAAGACAGGCAATTTAAAACTGTAACACTAATGTCCATGGTGTTATTTTTTTCTCTCTTGCATGTCATAAAATTGGGGGTCCTCCTGCAGCTTTGTTGCATGGGGGGGAATGGTCTCAGCGGTGTAGTGCTGGGACAGGGCTCTCTTCCAGCCATTTTCTGATGGGCACTGAGCTATACGGTCACAGCAGGATCAATACACATCAGGTCACAGAAAAGGTGTGGACTTCACAAACTGTACACAGGCAGATTTTTCCAGGTATATGAGCCCCTTGCACACTTAAAATGTACAAGTAAAGCCTTATCTTGAGACTATCACCAAACACTGCAATTGCTCATTCACTTAATAACAAATTACTGGGATTCCTACCATGAGGCATAGGCTCTACAATGACAACAGTGACAACCACGCAGTCCCTATAAAGTCTCAGGGAGCTAGGAGGAGCAAGATGGCAGAGGAGTAGGAGACCTAAATTTCGTCTGGTCCCAGGAATTCAACTAGATAGGGATCAAACCATTCTGAACACCTACAAACTCAATAGGAGATCAAAGAAAAGAATAGCAGCAACTCTCTGAGCAGAAAAGTGACCACTTTGTGGAAGGTTTCTTCTGATTTGCTTAGTGTCTATTTTTCTGGGGTTGTAGTTACCCTGTTAACATTTTGTTCTCTCATTCATCTATTCTCCTCTGGACAAAATGACAAGACTGAAAAAATCACCTCAAAAAAAAGAAAAAGAGGCAATACTGACTGCCAGGGACCTAATCAATATGCACATTAGTAAGATATTGGAACTAGAGTTCAGAATGACAATTATAAAGATACTAGCTGGGCTTGAAAAAAGCACAGAAGATATTAGAGAAACCCTTTCTGGAGAAATAAAAGAACTAAAATCTAACCAAGTCGAAATCAAAAAGGCTATTAATGAGGTGCAATAAAAAATGGAGGCTCTAAATGTTCACAATAGCCAAACTGTGGAAAGAGCCAAGATGTCCATTGACAGATGAATGGATAAAGAAGAAGTGGTATATATATACAATGGAATATTATGCAGCCACCAAAAGGAATGAAATCTTGCCATTTGCAATGACGTGGATGGAACTGGAGGGTATTATGCTGAGCGAAATAAGTCAAGCAGAGAAAGACATGTATCATATGACCTAACTGATACGAGGAATTCTTAATCTCAGGAAACAAACTGAGGGTTGCTGGAGTGGTGGGGGGTGGGAGGGAAGGGGTGGCTGGGTGATAGACATTGGGGAGGGTATGTGTTATGGTGAGTGCTGTGAATTGTGTAAGACTGTTGAATCACAGACCTATACCTCTGAAACAAATAATACATTATATGTTTTTTAAAAAAAAAAGATAGCAGGAGGGGAAGAATGAAGGGGGGAAATTGGAGGGGGAGACAAACCATGAGAGAATATGGACTCTGAAAAACAAACTGAGGGTTCTAAAGGGGAGGGGTGTGGGAGGATGGGTTAGCCTGGTGATGGGTATTAAAGAGGGCACATTCTGCATGGAGCACTGGGTGTTATACACAAACAATGATCATGGAACACTACATCAAAAATTAATGATGTATGGTGATTAACATAACATAATAAAATAAATAAATAATAAAATAAAATAAAAAATGGAGGCTCTAACTGCTAGGATAAATGAGGCAGTAGAGAGAATTAGTGATATAGAAAACCAAATGATGGAAAATAAAGAAGCTGAGAAAAAGAGATAAACAACTACTGGATCACGAGGGCAGAATTCGAGAGATAAGTGATACCATAAGATGAAACAATATTAGAATAATTGGGATCCCAGAAGAAGAAGAAAGAGAGAGGGGGGCAGAGGGTGTATTGGAGCAAATTATAGCAGAGAACTTCCCTAATTTGGGGAAGGAAACAGGCATCAAAATCCAGGAGGCACAGAGAACCCCCCTCACAATCAATAAAAATAGGTCAACACCCCAACATCTAATAGTAAAACTTACAAGTCTCAGAGACAAAGAGAAGATCCTGAAAGCAGCTCAGGACCAGAGATCTGTAACCTACAGTGGTAGAAACATTAGATTGGCAACAGACCTATCCACAGAGACCTGGAAGGCCAGAAAGGACTGGCATGATATATTCAGAGCACTAAATGAGAAAAATATGCAGCCAAGAATACTATATCCAGCTAAGCTGTCATTGAAAATAGAAGAAGAGATTAAAAGCTTCCAGAACAAACAAAAACTAAAGGAATTGGCAAACACGAAACCAGCCCTACAAGAAATATTGAAAGGGATCCTCTAAGCAAAGAGAGAGTCTAAAAGCAACATAGACCAGAAAGGAACACAGACAATATACAGTAACAGTCACCTTACAGGCAATACAATGGCACTAAATTCCTATCTTTCAATAGTTACCCTGAATGTAAATGGGCTAAGTGCCCCAATCAAAAGACACAGGCTATCAGATTGGATAAAAAAAACAAGACCCATTGATACGCTGCCTGCAAGAGACTCATTTTAGACCCAAAGACACCCCCAGATTGAAAGTGAAGGGGTGGAAAACCATTTACCATGCTAATGGACACCAAAAGAAAGCTGGGGTGGCAATCCTTATATCACACAAATTAGATTTTAAACCAAAGACTATAATAAGAGATGAGGAAGGACACTATATCCTACTTAAAGGGTCTATCCAACAAAAAGATCTAACAATTGTAAATATCTATTCCCCTAACATGGGAGCAGCCAATTATATAAGCCAATTAATAACAAAAGCAAAGAAACACATCGACAACAATACAACAATAGTGGGGGACTTTAACACCCCCCTCACTGAAATGGACAGATCATCTAAGCAAAAGATCAACAAGGAAATAAAGACCTTAAATGACACACTGGACCAAATGGACTTCACAGATCTATTCAGAACATTTCATCCCAAAGCAAAAGAATACACATTCTTCTCTAATTCCCATGGAACATTCTCCAGAATAGATCACATCCTAGGTCACAAATCAGGTCTCAACTGGTACCCAAAGATTGGGATCATTCCCTGCATATTTTTAGACCACAATGCTTTGAAACTAGAACTCAATCACAAGAGGAAAGTCGGAAAGAACTCAGATACATGGAGGCTAAAGAGCATCCTCCTAAAGAATGAATGGGTCAACCAGGAAATTAAAGAATTTTAAAAATTTATGGAAACAAATGAATGAAAACACAACTGTTCAATAACTTTGGGCTGCAGCAAAGGCAGTCCTAAGAGGAAAGTATATAGCAATACAAGCCTTTCTCAAGAAACAAGAAAGGTCTCAAGTACACACCCTAACCCTACACCTAAAGGAGCTGGAGAAAAAATAGCAAGTAAAGCCTAAACCCAGCAGGAGAAGAGAAATAATAAAGATCAGAGCAGAAATCAATGAAATACAAACCAAAAGAACAGTAGAACAGATCAACAAAACTAGGAGCTGGTTCTTTGAGAGAATTAACAAGATTGATAAGCCCCTGGCCAGACTTACCAAAAAGAAAAGAGAAATGGCCCAAATAAATAAAATCATGAATGAAAGAGGAGAGATTACAACCGACACCAAAGAAATACAAACAATTATAAGAACATATTATGACTTTAACTCTATGCCAGCAAATTAGATAACCTGGAAGAAATGGATGCATTCCTAGAGATGTATCAACTACCAAAACTGAACCAGGAAGACATAGAAAACCTGAACAGACCTATAACCATTGAGGAAATTGAAGCAGTAATCAAAAACCTCCGAACAAACAAGAGCCCAGGGCCAGGTGGCTTCCTAGGGGAATTCTACCAAACATTTAAAGAAGAATTAATACCTATTCTTCTGAAACTGTTCCAAAAAATAGAAATGGAAGGAAAACTTCCAAACTCATTTTATGAGGCCACCATTACTTTGATCCCCAAACCAGCCAAACACTCCATCAAAAAGGAGAATTACAGACCAATATCCCCGATGAACATGGATGCAAAAATTCTCACCAAAATACTAGCCAATAGGCTCCAACAGTACATTAAAAGGATTATTCACCACGACAAAGTGGGATTTATTCCTGGGCTGCAAGGTTGGTTCAACATCCACAAATCAATCAATGTAATACAATACATTAATTAATGAAAGAAAGAACAGGAGCACCTGGGTGGTTCAGTCGGTTAAGCATCTGCCTTCGGCTCAGATCATGATTTCAGGGTCATGGGATTGAGTCCCACGTCAGGCTCTCTGCTCTGCGGAGAGTCTGTTTCTCCCTCTCCCTCTGCTGCTCCCCCTGCTCTTCTCTCTCTCTGTCAATAAATAAATAAAATCGTAATAAATAAATAAATAAATAAATAAATAAATAAATAAAAGAACAAGAACTGTATGATCCTCTCAACAGATGCAGAGAAAGCATTTGACAAAGTACAGCATCCTTTCTCGATCAATACTCTTCAGAGTATAGGGATAGAGAGTACATACCTCAATATCATAAGAGCCATCTATGAGAAACCCACAGTAAATATAATTCTCAATGGGGAATAACTGAGAGCTTTCCCCCTAAAGTCAGGAACACAGCAGGGATGTCCACTATCACCACTGCTATTCAACACAGTACTAGAAGTCCTAGCCACAGCAATCAGACAACAAAAAGAAATAAAAGGCATCTGAATCGGCAAAGAAGCAGTCAAACTCTCACTCTTTGCAGATGATATGATACTTTATGTGGAAAACACAAAAGACTCCATCCCAAAACTGCTAGAACTCATACAGGAATTCAGTAAAGTGGCAGGATATAAAATCAATGCACAGAAATCAGTGGCATTCCTATACACCAACAAGACAGAAGAAAGAGAAATTAAGAAGTCGATCCCATTTACAATTGCACCCAAAATCATAAGATACCTAGGAATAAATCTAACCAAAGTGGCAAAGAATCTGTACTCAGAAAACTATAAAATACTCCTGAAAGAAATTGAGGAAGACAAAACAATGGAAAAACATTCCATGCTCATGGATTGGAAGAACAAGTATTGTGAAGATGTCACTGCTGCCTAGAGCAATCTACACATTTAATGCAATCCCTTTCAAAATACCATCCACTTTTTTCAAAGACATGGAACAAAGCATCCTAAAATTTGTATGGAACCAGAAAAGACCCGAATAGCCAGAGGAATGTTGAAAAAGCAAAGCAAAGATGGTGGCATCACAATTCCGGACTTCAAGCTCTATTACAAAGCTGTCATCATCAAGACAGTATGGTACTGGCACAAAAACAGACACATCGATCAATGGAACAGAATAGAGAGCCCAGAAATGGACCCTCAACTCTATGGTCAGCTCATCTTCGACAAAGCAGGAAAGAATGTCCAATGGAAAAAAGACAGTCTCTTCAACAAATGGTGTTGGGAAAATTGGACAGCCACATGCAGAAGAATGAAACTGGGCCATTTCCTTACACCACACACAAAAATAGACTCCAAATGGTTGAAAGACCTCAATGTGAGACAGGAGTCCATCAAAATCCTAAAGGAGAACACAAGCAGCAACTCCTTCGACCTCAGCCGCAGCAACTTCTTCCTAGAAACATCGCCAAAGGCAAGGGAAGCAACACAAAAATGAACTATTGGGACCTCATCAAAATAAAAAGCTTTTGCACAGCAAAAGAAACAGTCAACAAAACCAAAAGACAATCGACAGACTGGGAGAAGATATTTGCAAATGACATATCAGATAAAGGGCTAGTATCCAAAATCTATAAAGAACTCATCAAACTCAACAACCAAAGAACAAATGATCCAATCAAGAAATGGGCAGAAGATATGAACAAACATTTTTCCAAGGAAGACATCCAAATGGCCAACAGACACATGAAAAAGTGCTTAACGTCGCTCAGCATCAGGGAAATCCAAATCAAAACCTCAATGAGATACCACCTCACACCAGTCAGAATGGCTAAAATTAACAAGTCAGGAAACGACAGATGTTGGTGGGGATGCGGAGAAAGGAGAACCCTCCTACACTGTTGGTGGGAATGCAAGCTGGTGCAGCTACTCTGGAAAACAGTATGGAGGTTCCTCAAAAAGTTGAAAATAGAGCTGCCCTATGACCCAGCAATTGCACTACTGGGTATTTACCCCAAAGATACAAATGTAGGGATCTGAAGGGGTATGTGCACCCCGATGTTTATAGCAGCAATGTCCACAATAGCCAAACTATGGAAAGAGCCAAGATGCCCATCGACAGATGAATGGATAAAGAAGATGTGGTATGTGTATACACACACACACACACACAATGGAATATTATGCAACCATCAAAAGGAATAAAATCTTGCCATTTGCAACGACGTGGTTGGAACTGGAGGGTATTATGCTGAGCGAAATAAGTCAATCAGAGAAA
>NW_023270854.1:57066960-57187535 GCF_011800145.1 Mirounga leonina
AAAGCTTTTGCACAGCAAAAGAAACAGTCAACAAAACCAAAAGACAATCGACAGACTGGGAGAAGATATTTGCAAATGACATATCAGATAAAGGGCTAGTATCCAAAATCTATAAAGAACTCATCAAACTCAACAACCAAAGAACAAATGATCCAATCAAGAAATGGGCAGAAGATATGAACAAACATTTTTCCAAGGAAGATATCCAAATGGCCAACAGACACATGAAAAAGTGCTTAACGTCGCTCAGCATCAGGGAAATCCAAATCAAAACCTCAATGAGATACCACCTCACACCAGTCAGAATGGCTAAAATTAACAAGTCAGGAAACGACAGATGTTGGTGGGGATGCGGAGAAAGGAGAACCCTCCTACACTGTTGGTGGGAATGCAAGCTGGTGCAGCTACTCTGGAAAACAGTATGGAGGTTCCTCAAAAAGTTGAAAATAGAGCTGCCCTATGACCCAGCAATTGCACTACTGGGTATTTACCCCAAAGATACAAATGTAGGGATCTGAAGGGGTATGTGCACCCCGATGTTTATAGCAGCAATGTCCACAATAGCCAAACTATGGAAAGAGCCAAGATGCCCATCGACAGATGAATGGATAAAGAAGATGTGGTATGTGTATACACACACACACACACACAATGGAATATTATGCAACCATCAAAAGGAATAAAATCTTGCCATTTGCAACGACGTGGTTGGAACTGGAGGGTATTATGCTGAGCGAAATAAGTCAATCAGAGAAAGACATGTATCATATGATCTCACTGATATGAGGAATTCTTAATCTCAGGAAACAAACTGAGGGTTGCTGGAGTGGTGGGTGGTGGCAGGGATGGGGTGGCTGGGTGATAGACGTTGGGGAGGGTATGTGCTATGGTGAGCGCTGTGAATTGTGTAAGACTTTTGAATCACAGACCTGTACCTCTGAAACAAATAATACATTATATGTTAAAAAAAGAAGATAGTAGGAAGGGTAAAATGAATGATGGGAAATCAGAGGGGGAGATGAACCGTGAGAGACTGTGGACTCTTAGAAACAGACTGAGGGTTCTAGAGGGGAGGGGGTGGGAGGATGGGTTAGCCTGGAGATGGGTGTTAAAGAGGGCACGTATTGAATGGAGCACTGGGTGTTATATGCAAACAATGAATCATGGAACACTACATCAAAAACTAATGATGTAATGTTTGGTGATTAATATAACATAATAAAATTTAAAAAAAAAAATGTCTCAGGGAGTTTCCAGGCTGGTGGCTAAGACACTTGAATGAACTGAGCACCATCCATGGCATAGTCAGCTCCTGTGCAGTATACCAGCGGCGAGTCTCCCTTGTGGGGTCTAAGAGCAGGTGTATCCTACCCCTACAGCAGTAGTCATGCAGCTTAACTAATGAGCCAGAGCTGGACCCATAGAAAGAGATAATAAATAGGTTCTGTTGAACCACAGACTAATCACTGAATATTGGTAATGGTTGGAAATGGCCAAGATGGCCAAATAGTATAAGAGAGACAGGAATTAGGAGCTTCGGTTGGAAAGCCATCATGGGATGTTTGAGGGTGTGAGTTCCTGACACCACATTCTCTGGCCCTAAAGTATCTCAGAATGGTGCTCTCTTCATCAGCTCTGCCGTTAGGTCTACTTCCTTCTCCTCTCATCTCCTTTCCCAGTTGCTACCAAGAAGTAAAAGAGTAGCTGTGGCAAAGACAAGAAGTCAGTTTGACTAACTGCTTCTTACTTCCATCCTTCCCCTTACCTTTTATATGCTTGGCTACACAAGGATAAAGGGAATGTGAACTCAAGTGGAGATAAAAGTCCCAGATTTTTTTTTTCACCTGTCAACCAATACCAAAGGACATTTTCATTATAACTTGAATAGAAAAAATATATATCTGACTAATAACATGAGATTAAAGATCCTGGGCATAATAATGCCAAATCCTTAAATAAATGGACATCTAAGCTCCATTAAAAATGAAGAGAAAACTCTGGCAGAATTTATTACAGGATTTTAGCCTTGAAGGCATGAAGTCATAGCTTCCCTACCTTCACAGTTTCAACCAAAAATCACCTTCTTTCAGTTAGCAATTGGGAAGAAAAACGATATCTTTGTATCTCTTACGAGAGTATTGAAAAATGGTAATATAATTAAGAAATTGAGAGAAATGTTAATTTTCTCTGTATTAAATTGAAGTAGGATAGGGTGAACATCACCATTTTAATGGATTGTATGATAAATTATGGGTTCACTCTCTGGCCCCCATCTGTGTGTGTAGTTTATTAACTAAAGGAAAACAAAAAGTAAAACAAGGTATTTAATCCATCCTCTCATTCCTGTGAACATCCTTTTCCCTTATTGACCCTTGCCATACATTTCTTAAAAACATCCTCCGTCGTTAAGATCCTGTGTTTACTGCACCAAATTGTAGTTCTTTATATCACTTTTCTCTTTCTTCCAGAGCTTCTTTGAAGGGCAGTCCGCACCATGGGACTCTGCTAAGAAAGATGAAAACAGAATGAAGAACAGATATGGGAATATCATTGCATGTAAGTGTTAACAGTGTAATTGTGCTGTGGTATAACTTTCTTTTCACATCTGCTAAGATTGACCACCAGCCTCACACAGTGAGAATTTACAGTGCAATTACTGCCTTCATCCTTCTGGAAAAGCTGGTATGCTTGTATTAAAGAAAGGAAAAACTACCTAAATACCCCCACTACGTCAATGTGTCTTGCTGTGGGGCTAGTTTTACTTTCAGATTTAAGGTTTGGGTAACATAGGTAATGCTAAAATGCTGAGAAAGAAAATGCATTTTAGGAGTAAACATAATAGTCCTAATGTTTCCCAGCTGCTACATGAGAATGAATAGAAATAATGATGTGCAACACACCTTAATGCAAGGAGCTCAGAGTTCTCAGCAAGCATTAACTCATTAATCCTCCAAGCACTTGGGTTAGGTAGGTCAGTAATAGCCCCATTTTAAGGACAGGAAACTGAAACTCAGAACTTAAATGATAGTCCCCATATCAAAACACTCATTAGCAAAAGAATGAGGATTATATCTCAGAAATTCCCAGTTCCTGTGACGCTGAATGTTACCAATCCATAATGCCTTAGACTGTTTTTAAATCGAATCCAACCTCATTAATGTTCCGTAACGATGCTGAGACGTGTGGTAGATTGATGAACCTCCTTCTCCTGGGGCTAGAGCCATCCATCCCCTGCATTAAACTGCTCCAAGCCACACAGGACTGCCCCAAGGTACTGACAGGTACTAACAAAGTTAATACTATTTCTGAAGATACATAAATTCAGACAAACAAACAAACAGTGTGGGAATAGAACCAGAGAGCTTGTAGCTCCTCATGTCTTACTGCTATTGAGACAACACACTGGAAATGTTTGGGTAGTCCAGGGAACAATGTATTAGCTTTATTGATTGTGAAAGTGCTGTGAAATTTTATTTGTCTGAGTTAACATTTTTTGGAAAGACAGGAGAGCCTGCCCAACGGAAGTTTCTGTGACTATAGAAGTGTTCCATGCCTGCATTATCTGAAACAGTAGCCACACGCCCCATGAGCACTTGAAAAGTGGCTGGTGCCACCAAGGAACTGAGATTTAAATTGTATTTGACTTTAATTACTTTGAATTTAAATAATACATGAGACTAGTGGCTCCCACTATTGGACGGTGCAATGGACAGTGTGTTTTACTGTGAAAAAGGAGGGGGTGGGGTTTACACATGATAGGAAAGAACCATCCTGACTGCGCATGAGCACACCCTGTTCTCCCTCTGGCCGCTCCTAAGTCCCAGCCACTGGTGTTGCAGGTGACAAGTGCTAGCTTCGAGTGTTTTGTCTGTTCATTGACTTAGTGCTTCGAGTGGTCACCTCAGAGTCCTTGTTAGTCAGAAGCTGCTTCCCTAAGATCTAAGGCTTCATTGCCCCTCAGTGGATTCAGTCAACACTATGGAGCACCAGACACCGGGCCCACAGTGAGGATTCCAAGGTGACAGGGACAAATGTGCCCGCCCACAGGACAGGGCAGAGTGGGTGGGTAACAGAGCACTGTGACGTCAGTCCCATGAGGTGACACGGCACCAGGCTGGAGCTGTGTGTGCAGTGCCACCAGCCTCAGGGAAGGAGAACCTGGCTTTTCGCCGGAGGGTGGTCATGGGAGGTATTGGTTGACCAATATAGATCCCTCCAAGTTCCCTCATAGTCTCTGGGAGCAGCTAAAGCTTTACATTGTTAGGATCCAGATTTTTCATCATGGCTTACAGGGTTCTCTCCAGGAGTTCACTCAGTGCTGCAGCAATCTCCAAGGGGGTTCACAAAGTAAAATGGGGTGTTCACAGCATGTCCTGGGCCTCCCTCCATACCAGGTGGACGGGGAGGTTGGGAACCTTTGTCCTGCAGTCCCCCTAACATCCCAGATGTGGGCTTCCTGCTGCATGCACAGAAGGCAGTGTTGATGAGTGCGATTGTCAGCATGCTCAGAGATCCAGCCGGCCTTTGCTCAATAGAACTTTCAGCCTGCTTCTTCTTGATGCCTGAGTTCAATACCTGCACTTGGTGGGCACTTGAGGAATATTTCTGAATGATGAATGAAAAAAATAATAAAAGCTAGCATTTGTTAAGCACTTCCTTTATGCTAGATGCCACTCTAAGCACTTTCCACATGTTACCTCACTCTCTTCCTGTAAGGATACCATGAAACAGGTAATATGATTGTTTCTGTCTTATAGGTGAGGCAGTTGAGGCATAGAGAAAGGTTACAGGGTTAATAAGATGTGGAAGCAGGATTCCAACCCAGGAGCAGCTTTTATAACAGTGCATGCATGGTTAGACAGTTGGTCCCCGCCGGGTTGCTTCCATGCCTGAACTTTTCTCCCTTAGCGTCATGGTCTGCAGGGGCCGGGGTAGGTGACAAGAGGCAGCTGAAAGACACTTTGGGCCCTCACCCCTTCCTCTGACCCCTACAGACCCCAGAGAGAAATTCCGGAGCTGCCACTGCCCAGGGTCTCTTGCAGAAGCTCTTTGTTGATGACTTTTGTCGTCTGTTGTCTAAGAAGGATAGTGGGGGCAGGGCCTCATGTACGGATTAGTTGTTAACCTATTATCATTAATTGTCACCTAGCTCAGAATGGGTGCAGAGGGGAACAGGATGTCAGAGGACATTTAATAATGATCTGGGGGTGAGAAAGGCAGACGACAGGACCGCCTGCATCCTGCCTGGTCTGACCTAGGGCACTACTGGCTGGAGGGCACTGGCCAGCGCATTGGAACATAGGGTGGGAAGGGAAACAGAACAAGAGATCAGTGTGGTCTAACCTACCTCCCAACATTATTGAAATAAAAATTTATACTGTCTTTTTTTTTGTGAGGACATTGAAAAGCCACAAATTCTATGCAAATATAAAATATTTTAATTCTATTAAGTGCTATTCTCGTCTTCAAATTGAGGCATGGAGAGACAAAATGACCTGCCTGTGATCACATGAGGAGGTAGTCGTCCTTTTGTGATGTAAAACATATTTTTTCTAATTTAATTATTTGGGAAAGTTTGTTTTTATAGACCTAGGTAGAGGTATGGCCCCTCCACGAACATGAGAATGGCCTACATTGATTGCTTCCTTTCTATGAAAAGTCTGCAGGCTCTCCATGGCATTCCAAGTGGATTCTCTCCTCTAAAGTTCTGTTCAGCCTCCAGAAGCCCCACCCACCTTGTCTCTACCTTGACCTTCTAGATATCGGGTGTGCCTCTGTTTTCCATAGAAACATTGAATGTCATTCCTCTACCTGATTTCTCCTTATGGCTGCACTGAGAGTATGTGCTCAAATAGACCAAATAATTTATCCCTTCATTCAACAAATACTTTGTGATCACATACTATTTGCCAGACACCATGCTAGGCACTGTTACAGAAGGATGATTAAACATAATCGGGCACTGCCCTCCCAGCCATTACCATCTAGGGCAGGGCTTGGCAGACTCTTTCTGAAAAGGGCAGATAATAAATACTTTAGGCTTTGCACGCTGGCCAGTTTCAGTTCAAAACATCGACTTGCAGGTGCTGACTCCTGGTTTAGTGAAGAACAGATCCCACTGGGACAACTTTTCATTTCTACCACCCAGGGCTCACTTCTGCCACCACCATCATCATCTTCAGCCCTCAAAACCCTGCACTTAAGATGGATGATTTTAATACCCCCTGTGTATTCACTGAATGTTCCATGACTTTAGAGTCTAGGGGCCAGAGCAGACCAAGACATGCATGAACTGATAGGAGAAGGGTACACGAGTGAGGGGTGGACTAATGAGAAAAGACCTTGGGCAAAAGAGATGAACACAGGATTTGGAGCTATAAGACCCAATTGGGGTCTTGGCCCCACCATATACTAACCAAGTGACCTTGGATAAGTCATGAACGTTCTCAATGTCAGTTTCCTGAGTTTCACCTGTTCCAGAAACAAACTTAAATGCCACATAAAAAGAACATAGATTGTTGTTAGGTGAAAAAAAATCCCATCTTTTCTTATTACTCCTGTGTTGCTCTTTACTCTTCAGTTTAGTGGATTCCATAGGTCATTTAAAAACTTTTTTTTTTAATTTATTTATTTGTCAGAGAGAGCACAAGCAGGGGGAACGGCAGGCAAAACCCCCCAAAGTTTTTAGGGACACCTGGGTGGCTCAGTCGGTTAAGCATCTGCCTTCAGCTTGGGTCATGATCCCAGAGTCCTGGGATCAAGCCCCGCATCGGGCTTCTTGTTCCGCGGGGAATCTGCTTCACCCTCTGCCTCTCTCTCTCTCTCTCTATGTCTCTCATGAACAAATAAATAAATAAATAAAAATCTTTTTAAAAAAATAAGAAAAATAAATAAAAATCAGCATTTGGAAGCCTCAAGTTCCAAGTGATGAGCTGGTAGGCAGTTGCAGGCACCACCTTGCTCCCTAATTGTTAGCACGACCCTGCACAGTGACCCAGCCCCTGATGGGCTGTGACTCTGGGCTCTGTTTCTGGGTGGTTTGCTGTCACCTGGCTGATTTTCTACCTTTCACCTGCCCTCCATCCTGTTCCCTCCCCGTCTTTCAGTGTTTCTTCATCAGGTTGCATTGTTTGCTCTTGTGCTTTTCTAAAAAGACAACATCAAAAAGAGATTTCTGTGCCCCAGCTACACTATCATCCAGGCTCCTATTTTTCCATCTCAGTTGCTGTGACATCTGGAAGCCATTCTCTGTGCACACATGTTATCTTTTGCTTTTTTCCATGTATTTTTTTTATGTATCAGAATTATTCTATTTTTTATTGAGGTATAGCTGACACACAGTTACGTTAGTTTCAGGTGTATCACATAGCGATTGGACAAGTTTGTTCGTTCTGTGCTCACATGATTTCATGTGCAGATACATATGAAATGATTATTGTAATCAAGCTAGTTAACAGATGGTCTCACATAGTTGCCATTTGTGAGTGTGCAGTGAGAGACCCTGAAATCTACTCTCTTGGCATGTTTCTAGTGTTTAATATAGGATCATTAACTATAGTCATCATACTGTGCATGAGATTTCTAGACTTATTCATCCCACATAATTGCAACTTTGTATCCTCTGGCCAACATCTGCCCATGCCCCCCCGCCACTCCTGGAGTCACCCTTCTACTCTGCTTCTCTGAGTCCCACTGTTTTAGATTCCAGATATAAGTGAAATCACGCAGGTTTTTTTCTGTATCCAGCTTATTTCACTTAGCAGGATGCCTCTGAGTTTCCTCCGCATTGTGGCAAACTATAATCTTTTCATCTAGTTTTCTGTTGTTTTCGGAAATCACTCTAGAACTGTCTGTGATTATTTATGTAATTCTGTACAAGGCTCTATGCTGGCATATCCTGAGATAACAATCACTTAGGCCTCCTCCAGACAATTATTAATGCTTTTTAAGTGGGGTATCCAAATCCTTAGATACCATGGCAATCCACCCCAGCTAAGTAGGATGAGTTTTATACTACCCGTGGGTTGCAGAAACACTACCGCTGTTGCCTTGAATCCCAGAACTGCCCTGGGCCAGCCCTCGCCCAGCCTCTGAGTCAGGCTTGGAATCCTAGAGAGTGGCCCCAAGTTGGTGTGAGCACCGCAGGTTGTTCTGACGAATCATTTCATTCGGGAGCTTCTTGATTTGAGACTCTTTATGGGTCTTTACTTATAGTAGTGAAAATATTGTTAAAATAGTATTGTTAGAGTTGTGGAAGAATTTGAGATAAAAAGAATAAAAATACTTATCCAAATCCCGCTTATGTATGCACCCATATCAGTTTCTTTATAGGCATGGGGAAGCATATAACCATCCCCCCTCCACCCTAAAAAATGATGTAATTGTAGAAAAGTTGGTTATACTGCCTGAGAAGCCTACTTCATAGCACCTAATGCTTCAGGAATGACCACCAGTGAGGAGGAGGAACTGGGGGGTTCGGTCAACCTATCTTAGAAATTCTCCTTAGTGCTTTTCAGAGAACTTAAGAAGTGTCAGTAATGATCACATTCACTGTTTTGCAACATCGTTTGCATATAAAATGGTTTTAATGGTGCTTAAAAACTGTTTATTGGCTTTTGCTCTTAAGTTAAACTTTTCCCTTATTTACATTATAAATTTGCTGAGCTAGTCCTTTCCAAATATAAACAAATACCCCCTCCACCACGCCACAAAAACAGCCCTCCTGATTTTCTCAGTGGTTCCTAATTATAATTAATTTTGAGCTTAAGATACACACCAAATCTCCTGGCTAACGGGAACCCCTTTGAGCCTGGGGTCCTCTTTTCTGGGGGCTGGCAGTTGAAGATAAGGAGCCAGAGATCTGCAGGCCCTTCCCAGGCTCCCTCCCCTGCCTTTCTATGGTCCATTCAATGAAGACATATTGGTCTGCCATGTGCCAGGCTCTCTACCAACCTAAAGGAATTCTTTCAACAGATATTACTGAGTGCCTGTTACATGCAAGGTGTCAGAGACAGAGCAGGGGAACAGAACAAAATTCTTTGCCTGTATAGCACTTGACATTCTTATGGGGGCAACAGAAAAAGTCACCAAGTAAACCGTATAATATGTCTTATTAGAAAGTGAGGCATGTAACGGAAAATGGAGCAGTGAAAGGAGACGTGTGAGGCAGAGGTTGGAGTTTTTAAGTTGTGGTCAAGAAAGGCCTCCCTGAGAGGATCAGATGCAAGCCAAGGCCTGACACAGGTGAGGAAGGGAGCCAGCTCCCGGCAGAGGCCATCAGGGGGCAGACCTGCCTCAGCAATGAGGCCAGTGTCACTGGAGCAGGGGGAGGGTGAGCAAGGACAGAGATGGAAATGTGACAAACCGGGGTGACCATGGTGGCCCAGAGTGGACACAGCCCCTGATGTTTTCCAGGGAAGGGGCAGGGGAGGAGAGACTTAAATGATTATACAAAGGAATTAAATGATTATTGAAATAAATACAGTTAAGGGCCACAAAGAAGAGGTATATGGTATGGTGAGACTCTGTAATGGGGGATTGACTTCTTCAGGTGGTATGGGAAGGCTTCCCTGGGGATGTGAAATGGAAGACCACTGAGTAAAGGGGTAGAGCAAACGGATGTTGCAGACAGAGGGTGCATCATGTGAACACACCCTTCACATGAGAGAACCCCTTGAGTCTGAGGAACTAAAGGAAGGCCAGGTAGCCAGAGCTGGGGTTTAAATGGAAGCCAGACCTGCAGGGCCTTCTAGGAAAGATTAAGGATTTTAGTGTTCATTAGAAAAACAAAAGGGAGCCTCAGCGAAGGGTTTTTTTGAGGAGAGGGTGGGGGTTATTCATTAAATTTGCATTTGGAAAATTTAATCTGACTGCAAAATGAAAAATGAATTGGAAGGGGACACTAGTTAAGAGATTCTTTCAGTTGCCCAAGTGAAAAGCAATGATAATGTGGACTAGGAAGAAGAGAAATAGACAGATTCAAGAGAGGTTATTGATCAAATCAAATAGATTGGATGTGGGGTAAGGAAGGTAGAGGAGACAGAGTTGCTTCTATGTTTCTGACTCACAGGAGGATGGATGAATGGTGCATGGATGGTGAATGGTTAGACAGATGGAAGGATGGGACATTTACTCCACTGGGAACACTGGAAGGGAACCACACTTGGCAGGGAGCTCAGGGATAGGTCTGATGTTGGCAGTAGCAGGGAAAGCTTATGAATTGAATCTGGGGATGCATCAGGATGCCTGTGAAACATTCAAATGAGATGTCCAGTAAGCAGTTATATAGACTGCTCTGAAACCCAAAGGGGAGGGATCTGGGCCCAGATGGAAACCAGTGAATCTTGGGGCACAGAATGGCAGTTGAAACCATTGGCATGATAAGATTATCTGTGGAGGAAGCATGGAGGGCATCGAGAGCCCAGGACCCAGCCTGGAGGGGCTTCAGTAATGGGAAATACTGAGGCAATATTGCCTAATGTGTACAAAAGAGCATTGTGTCATGGAGAAGAATGGGTGTCAATAGTGTCCTGCTGAAGGATCTAGTGCAATGAAGACTCTGATGTAACAACGTGAGAATTATTCATGAAATTAGCAAACGGTGCTTTGAATGGAGTAGGCAGGGGGTGAGTAGGCAATGGGTGAGGATGTGATGGGAGGACAGACAGCTTTATGAAAGGAAGAGAAGAGAGTCCCTTCTGAGCTTTGATTTTCATCCTCATTGTGTTACCCATGCCCTCCTACTCCATTTTCCTGGCTAATAGTGAGTTATCTAAGAGGAGAGTGAAACTTTTGACCCAATCTATCCCACCTGACTCTTTGAACCAGTGACCCAATCTTGATGCTCATGCTGAAAACCACTCTTCCAGGGTTTTGTTCCATAGCACTGTGCTTCTCTCTAGCAGGGGAGCCCCTCCAACAGTGTCACTTCTCAGGAATCCCTAACTGTCATGATCTGGTGTAGGAATAAAGGCAGGTGAAGGGAGGATGATGGGAACGAAGGGTTAGTTGGGTAAGTATGGGCTGGCAGGGAGAGCTTTTGGTGTTAAAAATCAGATGGATGAGAATAAGGGAGAAACAAATCAACACAACATGTTCAGGAAGGAAAAAAAAAAATCTAGAAGAATTAGACAAAATAAGAGTTAGGGGTCCTGCCAGGACACTGAAGATTAAAGAGTAAGGGTCTCTAGTTGAGGGTCTAGCTGTAAGCAATAAACACAGCAAGACCAAGTAACAAATAAAACTGACAGCAAGAGCAAAGATTAACATGGAGGCACCTACCACTAAACTCAAAGATTCCTCATTTGCTTGGTGCTCAGTACCGGCATGGCCTGAGCATTCAGGTGGGCACAAGCAGGGACACCAGGCTGGCATATAGGTCACACAGGGGTAGATCACTGAACACTTCCCATCTGTTCACTTGGCTCTTCTGCATCTTGTACCTTGAAACAGTGCAGCAGCAGTCCTTGGCAAGTATGTAAGCGCAGGAGAAGCAAAGCCATTACTTGCAGAAATCAGTAGTAATTAAAATTAAATGGGCGTCTCCTCTCAGAGGGCAAATGTTACTTAGATCATTGTGATTCCAATTTACCTTAAATATGTCATCAATATTTAGCAGAAAGAGAGAACTGGTTGGAGGTGAAATATTATCAATGTCACGCTTCACTTCTACTGCCGTAGTATTATCTAATCACATACAAGTGAATTGCAAGGCTATTACCCATATCCATCGTGTTTAAAATGAAAATGTTAAAATATTTGAAGCTACTTAGAGGTGTTTTAAATATAACGTTATGTGACAAAAAAGGCATAATTAACCCTTTTTAGAGACTTAGAGTAAAACATAGAGACCTGCTTTAAATGTCTAATTACCCCACCTCTAGTGTACGAATGCACACATCCATAAATGCATGCATTTACATATCCATAAATACACACATACACACACATAAATACCCACATACATACATACATAAATACACATAAATACATACACACATGCATAAATAAGTATACGTACATGGGAAAAAACACCAGCAGATTATAATTTTTCAGTAGTAAGCAATGGTTTGTTATGCTTTATACCAGGTCTTTATGTGCCTATTTCTTACCCAAAAATATTACTTTTGCCCTTTTTCTTATAATAAAGGCTTTTTTGAAAGGAATGAGAGGAATAGCAACAAGGCTTTTATATGGATTTTCTCAAAATGTCAGAGTTTGTCACCCTTTGTGATGGGCTAACATTGAGTTGTGATTATAATATAAACATTTTTTGGATTTGATCATTTTCCAGTCATCCATGGCTAAATGGATATCTTTTTCCCAATTATAAAAGGAATTCATATACATTAAGGAAAAATTATGCAGTAACAAAGAGTTGGGGAAAATTGCTCAGAACCTCACCAACGAAGTTCAAACCTTACTAACATTTTTTTCTGTTTCCTTCATCTTTTTTCTGTTCTCTGCCTTAAAGTTGTTGGCTTTATTTTTTAAAGTAAAATTAGGTCTGTTGTTTTATTTCTGATTATAAAGACAGTATAAACTGGGTAGACAATTAAAAGAGTATACCAAATCATAAAGATGAAAATAGATATTACTCCAAATTTGCCCACCCAGCAGAAATCCCACCCATTTCACTTATCCCACTAAGCACTTCTACACACATATACAATTATTTCATATAAACAGACTCTTAAGAGACATGCTGCTTTTGCGACCTGCTATACTTCACTCCACAATATGTCACAGAGATCTTCTCAAGGAAAGTAATTAAAGCTATAGTAATACTTTTTGATGATTTTATCATATTCCATTGTTTTATAAGACTGTTAGTTCACAACCCTCCTCAAGCTTCCTGGGTGTCCTCTGAAACCAACTCTCAGACACAGAGGGAAGGGAGAGACCAAAGAAAGAGGCAAGGCACTTCGGGATGGTAGTTGGGAGTTTTAATTAGTAAAGGGAACTTATATACAAGGCTTGTATTGGGTGGCAGCAAGATGAGTGGATCCCTACATCTGCCTGCCAAATCTTAAAGGTTTATGAAGAGATCTTAACTAGGTTCATTCACTTATATTGTGCAAGTCTGCTCAACGCCATATCACTATCTCAAGACTGTCCTTGGAGTAGCCCCTGGGAGCAGGAAAAACAAACAGAACCCACATTCCAAGGATAATGGGGGAATGGGTGAGGAATTTCAAGTGCCTGGGTCCAGCTCATGGGTCAACCACCGGTCACATCTTTTCGATGACCTTCCTCAACAGAGACCACTGTTGAGCAGTTCCCTGTTGATATCCTTGAATGTTTTGGACTAGGTGAGGACAGAATAAATTGTGTTTTAGAAAAAGCAGCTCTCAGCATGGATTCACAAAATTCAACATCCATTTATGTTAAAAACTCTCAACAAAGTGGGTATAGAGGGAATGTACCACAACATAATAAGGGCCAGATATGACAAGCCCACAGCTAACATAATGGTGAAAAGCCCACTCAATTGTAAAAAACTGAAAACTTTTCCTCTAAGATCAGAAACAAGACAAGGTTGCCCACCCACTCTTGCCACTTTTATTCGACAAAGTATTAGCAGTTTTAGCTGTAGCAATTAGGCAAGAAAAAGAAGTAAAAGGCATCCAAATTGGAAAGGAAAAAGTAAAATGGTCACTATTTGTGAAAAACATGATTTTATATATAGAAAACCCTAAAGGCTCCACACACACACACACACAATTAGAACTAATAAATGAATTCAGTAAATTTTCAGGGTACAAAATCAACATACAAAAATCTTTTGCATTTCTATACACTAACAACAAACTATCAGAAAGAGAAATTAAGAAAACAATCACATTTACAATTTCATCAAAAAGATTAAAATATCTAGGAATAAATGTAACCAAGAAGGTGAAAGACCTATACTCTGAAAACAGTAAGACATTGATGAAAGAAATTGAAGAAGACACAAATACATGGAAAGACATTCTATGCTCATGATTGGAAGATTTAATATTGTTAAAATATCTGTAGTACCCAAAGCAAGCTACAGATTCAGGGCAATCCCTATCAAAATTCCAATGGCATTTTTTTTACAGAAAAAGAACAAACAATTCTAAAATTTGTGTGGGACCACAAAAGACCTTAAATAGCCAAAGCAATCTTGAGAAAGAAAGAAAAAGCTAGAGGCATCACATCACACTCCCTGATTTCAAACTACATTACAAAGCTACAATAGTCAAAACAGTATGGAATTGGAATAAAAACAGACATATAGATCAGTGAAACAGAATAGGGATTCACAAAATAAACCCACACCTATATGGTCAATTAATTTACAACAAAAGAGGCAAGAATATACATTGGGAAAAGGACAGTCTCTTCAATAAATGGTATTGAGAACTGGGAAACCACATGCAAAAGAATAAAATTAGGCTACTGTATTACATTAGATATAAAAGTTAGCTCAAAATAAATTAAAGACTTGAATGTAAGACTGAAACCATAAAACTCCTAGAAGAAAACACAGGTGGTAAGCTCCTTGGCATTGGTTTTGGTGATGATTTTTTGGATCTGACTCCAAAGGCAACAAAAGCAAAAATAGGTAAATGGGACTACATCAAAATAAAAATCATCTGCACAGCAAAGGAAACCATCAACAAAATGAAAAGGCAACCTATTGAATGGGAGAAAATATTCGTGAATCATATATCCAATATGGGGTTAATATCCACAACATAATAAATAACTCATACAACCCAGCGAAAAAACAAACAATCCAATTTAAAAATAGGCAGCGGATCTGAATAAACATTTTTTCTAAAGAAGACATGCAGATGACCAACAAGCACATGAAAAATGTTCAACATCACTAGTCATCAAGGAAATGCAAATCAAAACCACAGTAAGATAACACCTCACACCTGTGAGGATGGCTGTTCTCAAAATGACAAGAAATAGCAAGTATTGGCAAGCATATGGCAAAATGGGGGGCCTCATGTCCTGTTGGTGGGAATGTAAGTTGGTGCAGCCACTATGAACCAGTATGGAGCCTCCTCAAAAAATTAAAAACAGAACTGCCATAAGATCCAGCAACCCCACTACTAGGTATTATCTAAAGAAAACAAAAACACTAATTTGAAAAGATATATGTACTCCTGTGTTCATAGCAGCATTATTACAATCGCCAAGATATAGAAACAACCTAAGTGTCCACCAATGGATGAATAAATAAAGAAGATGTGATACACACACACACACACATACACAGACACAGATATATATATACACATGCAAAGATATAGCTAGATTAGATAGATATACATATAGATAGATACAGATATATAGATATATCTACAGATAGATATATCTGTATCTATCCATATATAATGGAATGCTATTCAGCCATAAGAAAGTATTAAATCTTGCCATTTGCAACAACATGGGTGGAACTAAAGGGTATTATGCTAAGTGAAATAAGTCATACAGAGAAAGACAGATACTGTATGATTTCACTTATATCTGGAATCTAAAAAAACAAAACAAACAGAGCAAAACAAAACAAAAATAGACCTATAAATATAGAGAACAAACTGTTGGTCACCAGAAGGGAGGAGGTGGGGGGAAGGACAAAATAGGTGAAGGGGATTAGGAGGTACAGTCTTCGAGTTATAAAATAAATAAGACATGGGGATAAAAAGTACAGCATAGGGAATATAGCCAATAATATTATATCAACTTTGTATGATGACAGATGGTAACTAGACTTACTGTGGTGAGCATTTTGTAATGTAGATAAATATTGAATCACTATGTTGTACACCTGAAACTAATACAATATTGTGGTTGCTAGAGGGAGGGGGGTTGAGGGGTAGGTGTAACGGGTGAAAGGGGGTCAAGTGGGACAAACTTCCAACTATAAAATAAGTAAGGTATGGGGACATGATGTAACTATGGTGACTATAGTCGACAAAATTGTAGTACATACTTGAAATTTGCCAAGAGAGTAAATCCTAAAGTTTTCATCACAATAAACAAAAAAATGTGTAACTTTATCTGGTGACTTACCGTGGTGATCATTTTACAATATATACAAATATCGAATCATTATGCTGTACACCTGAAACTAATGTAATGTTATATGTCAGTTATACCTTGATTTAAGAAAAAAATTTTAAATAAAAAGACAAGTTCCTGAATTGATGCCAGGGAATTAAGATGTAGGAGCTATTTTCGAGTATTCATCCTATTTCCAAATCTTTTTGGAAATCCTGTTTCCTCTTTAAAACTAGCTCAAGCTCATCTTTCCCAAAGATTAGCTGCTTAGAGGGTGCAGTTTTATCCTCTTCCAATGACCTGCAAACAAGCGTCCTGGGCTCTTTGTAGTTTGAATTGCTAAACAAAAAGAATGTCACTTTTTTTTTCAAAGATTTTATTTATTTATTTGAGACAGAGAGAATGAGATACAGAGAGCATGAGAGGAAGGAGGGTCAGAGGGAGAAGCAGACTCCCCGCCAAGCAGGGAGCACGATGCGGGCCTCGATCGCGGGACTCGATCCTGGGACTCCAGGATCATGACCTGAGCCGAAGGCAGTCGCTTAACCAACTGAGCCACCCAGGGGCCCAAAGAATGTCACTTTTATTCACATAAGCGGGGTAATTCCTTTTTAATGGAAACTGTCCTATATTCCATGCACTTGACATGTACTTCTCACTTGGTCTTCCCAACGATCCTCGGAAGGATCATCAACCTCTTTTTACAGATGAAGCTCAGCGAGATTCAGAGTTTGTCTAAGTTCACAATTTGGGGGAGTAGTAGAGAGCCAGTATTCAAATCAGGGTCTCTGGGACACCAAAGCTAATCTCTGAGAGATTAAGCCCATTCTCCCCGCTAAACTCTCTCTCTCCCTGCCTTAAGAGACACTGACTTATCAATATTCACTCATTTTATCACTGAAAGGAAAAATACCTCCTAAACCTCATTGCAGTGATTCCTAAGCCATCTCCTGAGTACACATCAATAATGTACTACAGTTGTCCTCTAGTGGCGCACTCTAGAGTCACTGTCACCCCTGCGTCTACTTCATCTGGGCACGGGGAGTCACAGGGGAACTCCCCAGGCCTCCAAGACTGAGTCTGTGACATGTCCTTCCCAGCTTTGAGGGACCTGTTTCTCAGGACACCGAACCTTAGAGTGGAACTTGAAGGGGTATTCTACAAGGGAGGGCTGGAAAAAGTGGACCCTTACTTTTTTAAAAATTGTGGTAAAATGAACATAATATGAAACTTACCACATTAACCACGTGTAAGTGTCCAGTTCAGGGTCATTAAGTTCACTCACATTGTCGTGCAACCATCACCACCCACTGCCAGATCATCTTCCCCAAGTCTGTACCTACTCAACATTGGCTCCCTATTCCCCACCTCCCCTCAGCCCCTGGCAACCACTTTCTTCTTTCTGTCTCTGTGCATTTGACTACTCTCAGTATCTCATGGAAATGGAATCATGCAGTATTTGCCCTGGGTTGGGTTTATTTCACATAGCATAATGCCCTCAAGGTGGACCCTTTTATTTTTAAATAGTGAAATATAGGTACAAAACAGGGCATAAAGCCCAAATACAGGTTAATAGATGTGATCTAAAGCCAACACTCATAAAACCACTAAGCAAGTCCAAACAGGACCCCAGAAAGCCCCAGTGAACCTCGCCTGACCACAACTTGCCCCTTCTTCCATTGAGACAGTGACTATCGAGACAGGGCATTTGTTAGTGGGGTGAAGAGGTAAAGGCGTTGCATGCACCTACTGTGTATGCAGGCAGTGCTGTGAAGAGAGGCCGTGGAGCTAGGCAGTATGGCCTGGGTGAAAGGTGCTCACAGGGATATTCAGAACGGACACTACATGGTCTCTGACCCCAAGAGGTTATAATCTAGTAAAATCAACTTTAGAATAAGGAGAAGATACTACTGTGCCTATAAAGAGAAATAAAACAGCCTCAGTCTGCTTAAGGAAATACACTCGGCATATGTCTTGTGGGTTTCCCCATCAGGAGGAGAGTAAAGCAATTACATGTGGAGAAATAGCAGCCAAGTTTAAAAAAAAAAAAAAGATTGAGGGAGAGAGGTAACCAACTGAACAGTAGGAGATGATGGGGGAACTCTTTATTTCAAAGGCTCTGTTTATGGGAGATGAGAGTGGAGTCTTATCAGAGATTGAAGTCCCTTTGTAGAACATTGCAGAACAATTTGAGAAGCCCAAGGTGGTAAATCACAGGGAATGGGCGGCATTCATCCTGAGGTTCTAAGAGAAATAAAGTGTGAGAGAGGGGGGATTCTGACAAGGAGGTACAATAGATCCTAAGACAGCACTGCTTCTGAAGATTGGGGGCCTCTAATATGATGCCTGCCTTTTAAAAACACTGCTCAGGAAAAGTACAAGGAGTACAGGAAGGCGGACCTCATCTCCCTTCAGAGGAGCTGACTAAAAGCCTGATGTGTGCAGAATGGCCATGATTCAGGTCTGTTGGAGCATCTCTCATTCTGGCTTTACTGCCAGAATTGCTTACTGCCCTGCTCCGCGGTAGCTGTGTGTGCGCACCAGCTCTCCTAACAAATACAAAAGCCAGAACAATCCGCACATCCCCAGCACCCTAGTGACTCACCTCCCCCATGCCCCCAGCAAAAATATGCACGGGGGGCCTCTGGTTTTAAGCAAAATGTGCTCTGAGAAACTAGATCTTAGAGTAGGTCACCGCAAGGAAAATTTCGACTGCATATGGGTCCGTTCCTGGCTTGCTCTCGTGTGTGGGGGCAACAGCTGTACAGATAGTGAGAAGAACAGTCCGCGTGTCTGTTACACAGCACGTGACAGCGGCAACAGCTGACATTTATCCATCACTTACTATATACCAGGCTCTCTTCTAATCTTCTTTTCAATTTTATTTTAATGCTCATGATAATCCCTTGAGGTGGACACTGTTAATCCCCAGGCTCCACATAAGAAAACTCAAGCACAGAGAGCTGTAGTAACGTGCCCCAGACCCCAAGTGGGGTATTCTAACCTGCGCACCTGACTTTGAGTCTCACACACATGGTACAGAGAGTGGCTTAGGGAGTTCAGGGACAGCTCTGGTTAGGTTCATGTCTGCACCTTCCAGAAGGCAGGGCCATGGTTTATAACCATCATTTGTCAAGGTGGATATCGTAGGCAGCTGTCAAAATCTCAGGGTTTATATGTGATTTAGGGAAGATGCTACACCTTCAATCCGAGAAATAAGTCTGTTGTGATTCATAGGACTCAATGTGGAAGTTTCAAACCTCTGCCAATGCCTCACGCCTGTGAATGATCAAAGAATAAGTTAATGAGAATTGCTGTAAAATGCAAATAATTATAAATTCTTCCTAGTTTTAAGAGCAAAATAGGAAGTGTAGAAGCTGTGTAGTATTTAATTCTTTGTTTATCTTTAAAGCATCATGGATACAGTTGATCTCCATGTAATATGCTTACATTCTGGGGCTCTGAGCAGCCCAACAGATTGCTTTTAATCACTGTTTTCTTTTTCCTTTGCAGATGATCATTCACGGGTGAGGCTGCAGACCATAGAAGGAGATACCAACTCAGACTACATCAATGGAAATTATATCGATGTATGTATTTTGAAACTGTCAGTAAGCCCAACTGTTCTGACACATTCCACATTGTGTGTCTGCTGTGATATTGGTGGGCACACATTGCTCCAGCTACAAACACATAACTGTTGCCCCACACCCCGCAGAACTTTATGATGAAGGCATGGCCGGTCCTTGTCTCAAGTGGGCCTCTCTAACCTTCTGTGCCTCCTTTGCCGTCCTGTGCCCCTGTGGACCAAGAAAATGTTATTTCCATTTTTTTGTCAACAACTTAGATTATTTGACACTTAAAAAAAATCTGTTTACACATTAATAGGATAAAACTCTCTAATTCCTAATTCGATGATTTGCAATCTCTCATCATTACTGCACTTTTAAGTTGCCTTCAAAGTAGTCTGCAGCTGTTAACCAGGACATCTAATGCACACAAGACATGTCATTAAATATGTAGGCTGTTTAATTATTGAAGACTGCTTCTTTGTTCATTCTGCATCATGTTAATGTCTTACATTAGAATACATTCCTGAGGAGACAGCATGTTTTCAGTTGAAAGAATGAATGAAATCAAAAGTAGCCTGAAAATGAAGGGAAAGTCATTGTTACTTTGCAGGCCCAGGCTCACATTAAACAGGCTTCAGCTCTCTTGCAGCTCCCAAGGCAGTGTGCTTGGCCATCACATTTTCTTCTAGCCCATCAGTACTTCCACGGACAGGTTTTATCCATATACATATATATATGGGTTCTTATATTTTCTTGGTTGGTATAAATCAGATGCTACTAAAAGTACTAGCATCATAACCAGAAGAAATGTTATTTTTAGTACTACTTGGAAAGGTTTGACAACTTTGGTTATGGATCTGAGGGTGGGGCCTGCGGGATGACTGTTGGAAGAATAATAAACATCCCATCCTCAAAAGAAGACCCCTACACTGCTACATTTCATAATGAACCAAAACATACTCAACCCAAGTTAAATTTTTTTTTCTATTAAAGCAAAATTTCTTCCTAAAGTACATTGTACTTACTTCTTTATCCAGCAGACATTTAGTGAGTACCTTATGGGAGAATTCAGAGGTGTCCAAGACCTGTTACCTTCTCCCCAAGACCTCACAGCTTAGAAGCTAAAGTAAGAAATAATCTTCTCTGTAACACTCCTTCCCTTGAGAGATTCCATGGGAATCCTGTTTATGTTCCAGTCCCAGCTCCTAGAGCCCCCCGGCAGAGTCCTTAAGCACAGGGACATTAACCTACATCATCTTTGTATCCCCTGCACTGGGCACAGACCTGCAGTACTGTAGCACTTAATAAGTGTTTGATGAATCACTGCCTGAAGGAGTAAATGTAATCAGATTAGACTTTGTGGTAGAAGTGATTTTAACTAAGCTTTAAAGAATGGGCGGGTAGAGATGCAGAGGAGGAAAGACATAAAAATAATGAAAATACCAGATTAATTAGCTTTAATTTTAACAGAGAAAAGAGTCAATATTCAGGGCTCCTTTATTCACTTAGTCAATAGGATTTTATTGAGCAGCCTACTATATTATATGTCAGTTACTGTTGTAGATACTGGAGTTATAACCGTGAGCAATTCAGACCAAAAACGAAAGCAGACCTCTGGCCCAGTGGAACTGGTGCTCTAATCGGAGGAAACAGACAATAAATGAACTAAGCCAGTTAATTCTATATGGTATATTAGATGGTAGTATGTATGATGGAGAAAATGAAGGCTGTAACAGGGGGATACAGAGAACCAGTTTGGAGATGGATTGTAATTTTTGAATAGAGTGGCTGGAGTCAGCTCTACTGAAAGGTAATATTTGAGTGGAGAAATTGAAAGGTTGTGTGCCATGTAGGTATTCAGGGAAAGAGCATTCCAGACTGAGAAAAAGCCCATGATAGGCCTTGCTGTGGATCATGGCTGTCAAATTTGAAGTGAAATAAGCAGGCAAGGGTTGGTGGCATAGTACGAGAGGGTAGAGTCACAGAGAGCAGGTCAGAGGGGTTGTAGGGCCAGATAATGTAAGCAGTCATACAGATGTGGGCTTTTACTGTGAGATGGACAGTTACTGGAAGATCTGAGCAGAGGGGTGATAGGATCCCAAAGTATAGAGGAGAACACACCATAGATGGGTGAGAATAGAAGCATGAAGACCTCCCAGGTGACTACAGGAGCAGCGAGAGAGCGGAGAGGTGGTGGCACTGGAAGATGAGAAATGGTAGGATCCTGGATCCACGCTCAACCCAGAGCCCTGGATTTGCTGACAGATTATCTATGGGGTATAGGAGCAAGAGAGGTGTCAGGATGCCTTTTGAGATGGAATTGCCATTATCTGGAAAGAAGACTGGACAGAGCAAATTCAGGTGGAGGTAGGGAGGAATTAAGGAATTCACTTTTAGATATGTTAATCCTTAAATATATATTAGACATCTTAGTGGAAGTGCTGAGTAGGAGATTATCCCACATCAGGATTTGGGGGGTGGGGGGAGCCCAGGCTAGAGGTGAGGATACAGAACTCATCAGCATACAGATGGCATTGAAGGCTGTGGGACCAGATGAGATCACCAAGCGAGTCCATGTAGATGAGGAAAGAGTCCAAGAACTGGGCCCTCCAACATCAACATCAAGGCGAAGAGGAGGAATGGGCAAATGAATGAGGGTGACAAGCCAGGGAGGGAGGGAGGAAGAAAACCAGGAGAGCGTCATATCCCAGAAGGCAAAGAAGAAAGTATTTCAGGGGGATTAATCGTGTCATGGAGATGGTGACAGGTCATAGAGATGAGAACAGAGAAATGATCATTGTGTTTAGCAGCACAGGTCATTCATGGACTGTGTGAATTATTTCCATTTTGTAAACAATTTCCTCCTATCTCCTAGCCTTGCTAGGGCTGATTCATGGGGCCGTACATCAGACAGGGTCAGCTGGCAAGAAATGAGTGATCATTTAATAATCCTATTTAATATCCGTCAAAGGTCTATCTTTGGGACCTACAGCAGGTCAGTTATATAAAGAATGTGTTTGCTTTTGCTGTTCATTATCAATGACTTATTTTTAAGAGCAAAAAAATCTAACAGATATGCATTTAAATTGTCTGAGAAATCTGTATTTCCTCTCCGAGTTTCTCCTGTTTCCCATCTGGCTTTGGGCACGTATTTTGGGTAATCTCGGGAGACAGAAATGGAAAGTATTAAGGTCCATGGTGATATTCTGTTACCTGTGTGTAATTTTCTCTAAATTGGTTTTATCTCTCCCAGATATTGATCTTCCAGTGTTCTTTGTTCCCTTCTTTCTTTGGTCCCAATTTTCATCTTTTCCCCTTCTCACAGAGTCATGATAAAAGGAAGGGGACTTGCAGAATTTCTGCCTCTTCAAATTTCTGGCTCTTGCTACAACAGCATGGCGTGGCATTAGCAGTATTTAAGAATGATGTTCAGTATCACTATTGATATAACTGCCTATAACGGGAGAACAGAATATGTGTTAAAGCCCTTGGCACATTGCCAATAACATCCTGAACACAAATGAAATCCTATTGTACGTTCCCAGCCTGTTTGCAATCTAACAAGAGTTGTGGTCATGTTATTTCAGAGAATCCATAAGTTGTTAGTATTTATTGCTCACCTATCATCTCATAGCCAGTGTATGATTAAGTTACTCCCACCCCCTGTGTAAGCAGCAGAACTCTGATGTGTGATGCTTCTTTGCTTTTTAATGAGGAACTCCGTGGTACTGCATATGGTCATTCAACTTCCAACTGACGCAATTGTTGGTATTTGTATAAGCATTCATTGTGGCAAACTTACTGTGTAACTTCTGTGCTGCTTATCGATTTTAAGTTGATGAAATATTTTTTCTCATTTATTTTTAGGGTTATCATCGACCCAATCATTATATTGCTACCCAAGGTAAGTCTATTATAGCTTTGATGTCTTTCTTTGGTTGTTTGCCCATTCTCTATCATTTTGTCCCTGTGCCACACCTCCCCCCAAGAATGATATTCCACACTGCTATAGTCCCACTTATTACAGTTCTCATCATCAATACCCCCCTTGTTTTCCCATCAGAAGGTCTGGTAATGCAATCATTTAGCTAGATCTCCATGTTGTGATCATTAGAAGAAGTGTATTCATCAATTCATTATTAAATTAAATCTGTCTACCTTAGGAATTAATCTGACATCTTCATAAATAGGTATATAGATATTCACTAAATAAGTATGTGCTGAGAATTATCTATACAAAGACCCATGCTAGTTGCTGCCAGGGGTGCAGGCTGAATCCATCAAGCACCCCCTCTCATGATGGTTGTGGTTTGGTGGGGAAGGGACAGGGTGCCCTGTACATTGTTACAAGCAACACCAGTTAGAAATTTGTGTGAGAGGTTCAGAGAAAATGTTAGAGAAACTTGGAGAAGATAGAAGTTGCTTTCAGATGGGATGATCCAAAAACTGCTTTGTGGCAGAGGTGGGCTTGGGAAGAGAACTTCTGACTGGCAGAGACATGAGCAAAGATCTGAAAGCAGGCAATTAGTGCTCCCAGGTGGAAAGCAGTTGGTAGATCACTTGGGCTAAAGGAAACCTAGAGGAACTTGTTGGAGAAGCTCATGGCAACAGCTTCTGTATCATCCTCCTGGGACACTGACTCTGAGGTGGGTCATCTATGGAGAATGAGGATCGTGGAAGGTCTGAGGTATTGGGAAAGAGGCATCATAAGGGATATGTTAGTGCATCTGTTAGAGGAGTCAAAGAAATGCTGAGAAGCAGGGAGGACCCAGTTAGGGTCGAGAGAGTACATTCTCTTCATTTTATTATTTTATCATTGTTTCCAGTATTGCGTTATATCCCAGAAACAGGAGCAGGGAAATCAAAAGGATATGACTTGCCAATGGTTAGGGATTGGCAGGGGGTGCCCAACAGAATATCAAGGAGCAAGAGAATAAAGGATGCCAAGAAAATCATGGCTAGAAAGTCTAGGCTTAGAGGCAGGAGGGTTGGAGGTGTTTGATGGACCACAAGAGGAAAGAAGTAGCTAAAGGACCAAGGTCAGGTTCAGTTAATGAGTCATAGGTTGTAGCCAGTGAGCAGAATGCCAACACTTAGAGCAGCACTATCCAGTAGAACTCTCTGTAATGGTGGAAATCTTCCATATCTGTGCTGGTTGATATGGTAGCCACCAGTAGATACTCAAAAAGTATCTATTGTGAATGAAGAACTGAGTTTTAGATTTTAGTATTGATTTAAATAGCTTCATTTGACTATCCCCTACTGGTAGTTTTGGACAGCAGAGCTCTGGGGCAGAAACCTCCAAATGTGGCTGAAATGGAGCCCCCATGGGGCCTTGTCCTCCTAATCCTGACAGCCTTGGCCAGAACCTGGGTGGCACCATACAGAGTCCACAGTCTCATGTCACCATTTGTGATTCTACACCTGGGTTTAGGCGGCCTACTTAACCTCCAGCATGTTTCCTCCCCTGAAATGAAATGAGTAATGGCTCCTTCCAGGGTCACTTGGCTAGTCAGAAGAAAGGTCACATGGAGCCTGCCCAGCTGGAACCTGACAGGAAGCAGACCCTTATAGGAGTTGCTAAGGTCTTAAGAGAGTGAGCACCTGGCGCAAACTCTTACCTGATGGGACAGAACGAGGATGTGTGTCCAGGGCCTCTGAGTCCAGTCCTGGTTGCCTTCTCCTATACCCTGCTTCTTCCATGCTGAATCAATCGATGCTTTCAAAGGAACCCTTTGTTAGTTCCTTAAAAACCTGCTAATGGATTCCAGAATATTCTAAAGTAAGCGTCATAACAGATCTGATTTAATAAATTTGATGATAACTTGGAATTAGCAGTTTTTATAAATGTATGTGAACATTTGATCATAAAATACACAAAATACTAAGTTACTGATTATCAGCCCATGTTTTCACAAACAGCACGAACCTAAAGTTAAATCTTATTTGAATTTTCAAAATTGAGGACCTCTAGATTACTGTGACTAAACAGCCAGCCAAAGTAGAGATTAAAACCCCCAGAGTCCTTTGCGATGCCCCTCACCTGGCATTTCTTCATTCATCCTCTCTGCCCCTCTTGCCCCGAGGGAGATCATGCTTTGAAGAAAACTGCCATTAGAGAAGTTACTTTCTGGTGCCTTCAGAATTCATCTAAATCATACTTAATTGTTCAGTAGCCCTCTTTGGGAGCATTCAACCTATCAAGTGTTAATGAGTAAATACATTTGTTGGCAGCTAAGAAATGGCAAATGTAATCACTTTGAGGTAGACCACCCATGTACCCTTAATGGAAAAGGATGCTACATAATGCCATTTGCCAGAGCATGGCACCTTTCCCGGCACGGGATGGTCTACAGATTGCACTTGGAAAACTGGCAGTACTTATATCACTGCTGGTGGTGCAGGGGGAGGGGCAGAAATGAGCAAATTTGATTTTTTTTTTTTTTTGAGAGAGAGAAAGAGTGCAAGCAGGGAAAGGGGCAGAGGATAGAGGGAAAGGGGAAGAAGCAGACTCCCCGCTGAGTGCAGAGCCTGATGTGGGGCTCGATCCCACAACCCTGAGATCATGACCTGAGCCAAAATCAAGAGTCAGACGCTCAACTGACTGAGTCACCCAGGCCCCAAGAAATGAGCAGATATTTTAAGTCTAACATTCAGTCAAGACAGTACACATCCTGTTAAGAGTAATACATTCAGACCATGAGGTCTGGGTTCAAAAGTTAGAATCTCTTTTCTAGTTTGTTACACAAACATAATGGAACTGTTAGCCTCAGATTGCCAGAGGATTTTTGATCCTCTGCAGTAATTGGCACAGAGAGGTAGAACATGCCCATGGATTGCCTTCATAAAGAAACAAAAACCACAAATATCTGATTCTAAGAATCTAACAAAATGGGTGATAAAGCAGATGCAATTTGAAAATCTCTCCTTGCTCTGTTTCTTTCCTAGTGTGCACTGATACAATTCTTTAAAACCTATTCATAGCAGGAACCCACAAAACTACATGAACAGTCCAGTTTACTGACAACCAGCTTTATTCCCAATAGTTTAAAATATGTAGATTCTCACCAAGTCCCTTCAATCTAGAAGACATGTCCTGAATTTATCTCTTCAATCCCTTCCTCCCCCACCTCAACTTTATTGATTTTTGTACCAGTAACTGACTTTGACCTTTGATGATAATGGTCATGTTTCTACAAATTGAAGGGACCACAATCAAGCCAGATCTGTGGCTTTTTTAATATGTTCTTCCTGCCCACCCCCACTCTGTTTAATTGTTTTCCATCTGCAGCTAATGTGTCGATGACCCAATATTCATTTCATCACACCTGCCTGACCAGCCGCTAATACAATTGTAACATTCAGGATTTATGATTTGGCACACCAGGAATCACAGAAGAGGAAGTCACGTCTGTTACTGCATGTCTGTAACATTTCAAAAGCAGGGCTCACGGTGAGGGGCAGATGAGTACGCAGGTGGGTAGGAGTGCCCAGAACCGATCATATTTCACAATCAAAAGATACCCCGTGGAGACCCCAGTGTGGGCCACGAGCTGGAGGAAGCTGCACACATTTAGAATCACTCCTCCAAGATGATTCAGGAGAACACCTGCCGGTCATGTGGTTTGCAAATGAGGGGGGCCTGGAGAAGTGTTCTTTTTATGATTGTTTGGTTTTATTTTTAAAAATGACTTCAAGAGTCCTGCTTTAGAAACCTCTTCATTCATCCTCTCTGCCCCTCTTGCCCCGAGGGAGATCATGCTTTGAAGCATGTTGATAAATTTGAGCTAGTTGAGGAAGGAAATGCTGTCAGTCTGTGATGGACATGTCCTGCCCAGCACCCAGCTCCTCTTCCTCACAGCCCCACTCATGTGTGGGCTGGAGGGGGGCTTGAAGATCGGCAGATCCCTCCAGAGGAACTTGCCTGTCATTCCCTCAGGGGAGCCAACGTACATCATGAAATGTGGAGGGCGTGTCACAGTCATGTGGTGGTGCCTCAGCACTTGACTGCCATATCTCGGAGCCAGAGAAGGGGTAAGGAGCTTCAGTGCAGTGAGTGGAGGAGGTACGTCTTCAGCTAGCCTTGAAGGAGGGCTTCTGTGTCGGACGACAGAGGACGGGATGAACGGCAGGACTACCAAGGTCAGGGAGGCTCACGGAACTCTGGCAGAGGGCATGAGGGAGACCAGACTGAAGATAGGAAGGGTCTTCACCTCCGTGGTATCTTGGGTCCTCTGGGTTGCTTGTTGAAATGGATCTTCTCTCAGGAAAAACTCACACATACACACGATTTTATATAGACATTCAGGCATTCATAGACAATAAAATCTAATCTGAAAAATTTCTACATCCCAGATTTAAGAAAAAAAAAAAGCCTTGAGTTAGATAGGTAAGAAAAACTGGCAGGTAAGGTGAGGACATTGGTTTAAAGGCTGTGATGAAGAGTGTTATTTAATGAAAGGAAGAAAGGCGAGGGGTGGGAGGGCACCTGGGTGGCTCAGTCGTTAAGCATCTCCCTTTGGCTCAGGTCATGATCCCGGGGTCCTGGGATCAAGCCCTGCATCGGGCTCCCTGTTCTGCAGGAAGCCTGCTTCTCCCTCTCCCACTCCCCCTGCTGTGTTCCCTCTCTTGCTGTGTCTCTCTCTGTCAAATAAATAAATAAATAAATAAAATCTTTTAAAAAAAGGGGACAGAGAGGGTAGAAGAGACATCACAGGAGCCATGTGGTGGTGAAAACAGTGCTTTAAGAAGATCAGTTAGGGGGCACCTAGATGGCACAGTCGGTTAAGGGTCTGACTCTTGATTTCGGCTCAGGTCATGAGCACAAGGTCATGAAATCAAGCCACGCATTGGGCTCTCTGCAGGGTGTGGAGCTTGCTCAAGATTCTCTCTCTCTCTTTCTCTCAAAAAAAAAAAAAAAAAGGATTAGTTAGTATGGAATTATCCTTTAGAGAAAACTGGAAACAAAGGTAACAGGGAATAACCACAAAAAAAAAAAAATCTGGGGTACAAACAAATAATTCAGACAACAGTAATGACAGTGAGGCAGTTGTAGCTTTTATTCAATAATCTAAGTTGCCGGGGGAGGGAGCGAGGAAAAGATGGCAGAGGAGTGGGGGACCCTATTCCAACTGGTCCATGAAAATGAGGGCTGGATATCTACCAGACCACTCTGAACACCAATGAAATCAGCCTGAGATGTAAGCAGATATATCTGGATCTCTACAAACAGAATATCACAGGCAGTTGATTTTGAGGTATGAAGTAGGGAGCCATGATTCCTTGGGCAGATATCCGAAGATAAATGGAAGGGGGAGGGAGCCCTGGCGATCCTACACTTCCAGTGAGCGATAGCCTCCCGTGCTGGCGACAGGACACAGAGTTGCAGACTGGTAGCAGTGAAAGGACTTTAGGGCAGCCACCCAGAATGAAACCAGAGCGGCAGGGCCACGCATGCGAACTGGGGGAAGCTGGCGGTTTTAGAAGCACAAAGGGCAGAGACATGCCCTACCTGAAGACAAGGACTGGGAGCGCTGCTGAGGGGCGCACAACCCAGGACGCTGCAGTTTATAGCAGCACAGACAGAAACAGAGATAATGTGGCCTGGAGAACTCACTGAAGAACAGACTGTGATCTCTCCGCTCTGAGGCAGAGGGTTGGAAATGGTCTCTTCTGCTCTGACTCACAGAAGAGATGCAGAAAGCTGCCAGGGAAAGGTGCCAGAGAACAAAAGCCCCAAAAAACTGGTTTCCACTGAGCCCATCCCCCACCACAGGGGGCAGGGCAATTCCGCCCAAACAGGGTTGCCTGAGTAACAGTGCGGCAGGCCCCTCCTGCAGAAGACAGGCGGGGAGAACAAGAAGCCCCCAACCCTAAGGTTCCCATAAAACAGGTTCAACTTGCTTGGGTTGTGATCAATAATTTGGACTCTATACATTCCCTCAACCACCCCTCAACAGAATGACTAGGAGGAGGAACCCCCAAATAGGAAAGACTTGAGAGACTGTAACTTCTGCCACAGATTTACAAATGGATACATATATAACCAAGATGTCAGAAATGGAATTCAGGGTAGCAGTTGTGAAGACAATAGCTAGAATGGAGAAATCGATTAATGGCAACATAGAGTCTCTAAGGGCAGAAATGAAAGCTGAACTGGCAGAACTTAAAAATGCTATCAATGAGATCCAATCTAATCTAGATAATCTAACAGCTAGGGTAAGCGAGGCACAAGAATGAATTAGTGATCTAGAAGCCCCATTGATAGAAAAGAAGGATAAAGAGGCCAGGGAAAAACAACTCAAAATCCATGAAAACAGAATCAGAGAAATAAGTGACACTATGAAACGTTCCAATGTCAGAATTATTGGGATGCCTGAGGGGATGGAGAGAGAGGACTAGAAGATATACTTGAGCAAATCGTAGCTGAGAACGTCCCTAATCTGGGGAATGAAACAAACATTCGTGTCTTAGAGGTGGGAAGGACGCCTCCCAAGATCAAGGAAAACAGGCCAACGCCCCGGCATGTAAGAGTAAAACTTGCAACTCTTAGAACCAAGGAAACCATCTTAAGGGCAGTCAGGGGGAAGAGATTCCTTACGTACAGAGAGAGAAACATCAGAATAATGTCAGACCTATCCACAGAGACCTTGCAAGCCAGAAAGGCCTAAAAAGACATATTCAGGGTACTAAACGAGCAGAACGTGCAGCCAAGAATACTTTATCTGGCAAAGCTGTCATTTAGAATGGATGGAGAGATGCACAGCTTCCAAGGCCAGCAGAAACTGAAAGAATACGTGACCACTAAGCCGGCCCTGCAAGAAATATTAAGGGGGCGTTCTATAAAAGGAGAAAGACCCCAAAAGTGATATAGAACAGAAATTTACAGAGACAATCTATAGAAACAGCATCTTCACAGGCAACATGATGACAATAAATTCCTATCTTTCAATAATCACTCTCAATGTGAACAATCTAAATGCTCCCATAAAACGGCACAGGGTTGCAGATTGGATAAAAATACAGGACCCATCCATATGCTGTCTACAAGAGAGTCATTCTGAACCTAAAGATACATTCAGGCAGAAAGTGAAGGGATGGAGATCCATCTTCCATGCCAACGGATCTCAAAAGAAAGCTGGGGTAGTAATTCTTATATCAGACAAATTAGATTTTAAGCTAAAGACTGTAGTTAGAGACACAGAAGGACACTATATCATTCTTAAAGGGTCTATCCAACAAGAAGATCTAACAATTGTAAATATCTATGCCCCCAACATGGGAGCAGCCATCTACATAAGCCAACTGTTAACCAAAATAAAGAGTCATGTTGATAACAATACATTAATTGTAGGAGACCTCAATACTCCACTCTCAGCAACAGATCATCTAAGCAGAAAATCAACACAGAAATAAGAGCTTTGAATGACATACTGGACCAGATGGACCTCATAGATATATATACAGAACATTCCACCCTAAAACAACAGAATACTCAATCTTCTTGAGCGCACATGGAACTTTCTCCAGAATAGACCACATACTGGGTCACAAATCAGGTCTGAACTGATACCAAAAGATTGAGATTATTCCCTGCATATTCTCAGACCATAATGCTTTAAAACTGGAACTCAATCTCAAGAAAAAATTTGGCAGAAATTCAAACACTTGGAAGCTAAAGACCACTCTGCTCAAGAATGTTTGGGTCAACCAGGAAATCAAAAAAGAACGTAAACAATTCATGGAAACAAGTGAGAACAAAAACACATCAGTCCAAAACCTAGGGGATACTGCAAAAGCGGTCCTAAGGGGGAAATACATAGCCATCAAGCCTCACTCAAAAAAATAGAAAAACCCGGAATTCACCAACTACCTTTACACCTTAAAGAACTAGAGAAAAAGCAACAAACGATGCCTAAGCCACGCATTAGAAGAGAAATAATTAAGATTAGAGCAGAGACCAATTAGAATTAGAAACCAGAAACACAGTAGATCAGATCAATGAAACTAGAAGCTGGTTCTTTGAAAGAATTAATAAGATCGATAAACCACTGGCCAGACTTATCCAAAAGAAAAGAGAAAGGACCCAAATTAATAAAATTATGAATGAAAAGGGAGAGATCATCATTAACACCAAGGAAATAGAAACAATTATTAGAAATTATTATCAACAACTATATGCCAATAAAGTAAGCAAGTGAAAGAAATGGAGGCCTTCCTGGAAACCTATAAACTGCCAAGACTGAAACAAGAAGAAATTGACAACCTGACTAGGCCAGTGACCAGTAACAAGATTGAAGCAGTGATCAAAAACCTCCCAAAAAACAAGAGTCCAGGGCCTGATGGATTCCCTGGGGAATTCTACCAAACATTCAAAGAAGAAATAATACCTATTGTCCTGAAGCTGTTTCAAAAAATAAACAGAAGGAAAGCTTCCAGACTTATTCTACGAGGCCAGCATTACCTTAATCCCCAAACCAGGCAAAGACCCCATCAAAAAGAATTTCAGACCAATATCCCTGATGAATATGGATTCCAAAATTCTCAACAAAATCCTAGCTAATAGGATCCAACAATACATTAAAAGGATCATCCACCATGACCCAGTGGGATTTATCTCCGGGATGCAAGGGTGGTTCAACATTCGCAAATCAATCAATGTGATAGAACACATTAATAAGAGGAGAGAGAAGTACCATATGGTCCTTTCAATTGATGCAGAAAAAGCATTTGACAAAATACAGCATCCTTTCCAGATTAAAACTCTCCAGAGTATAGGGATAGAGGGAACATTCCTCAATTTCATAAAATCCATCTATGAAAAACCCACAGTCAATATTATCCTCAATGGGGAAAAGCTGAGAGCCTTTCCCTTAAGATCAGGAACACGTCAAGGGTGCCCACTCTCACCACTGTTGTTCAACATAGTACTAGAAATCCTAGCAACAGCAATAAGAGAACAAAAAGAAATAAAAGGTATTCAAATTGGCAAAGAAGAAGTCAAACTCTCTCTCTTTGCAGATGACATGATACTTTATGTGGAAAACCCAAAAGACTCCATCCCCAAATTACCAGAACTCATACAGCAATTCAGTAATGTGGCAGGATACAAAATCAATGCACAGAAATCAGTTGCTTTCTTATCGACTAACAATGCAACTGTAGAAAGAGAAATTAGAGAAACGATTCCATTTTCAGTAGCACCAAAAACCATAAGATACCTCGGAATAAACCTAACCAAAGAGGTAAAGGATCTATACTCTAGGAACTACAGAACACTCATGAAAGAAATTGAAGAAGACACATAAAGATGGAAAAATATTCCGTGCTCATGGATCGGAAGAATAAACATTGTTAAAATGTCTATGCTACCCAGAGCAGTCTATACCTTCAGTGCCATCGCAATCAAAATTCCAATGACATTTTTCAAAGTGCTGGAACAAACAATCCTAAAATTTGTATGGAATCAGAAAAGACCCCAAAACACCAAGGAAATGTGGAAAAAGAAAAAACTGGGGGCATCACATTGCCTGATTTCAAGCTATATTACAAAGCAGTGATCACCGAGACAGCACGGTACTGGCACAAAAACAGACATATAGACCAATGGAACAGAATTGAGAGCCCAGATATGGACCCTCAACTCTATGGTCAAATAATCTTTGACAAAGCGGGAAAAAATATACAATGGGAAAAAGACAGTCTCTTCAATAAATGGTGCTGGGAAAATTGGACAGCCACATGCAGAAGAATGAAACTCGACCATTCTCTAACACCACTCACAAAGATAAACAAAATGGTTGAAAGACCTCAATGTGAGACAGGAATCCATCAAAATCCTAGAGGACAACATAGGCAGTAACCTCTTCGACATCAGCCACAGCAACTTCTTTCAAGATATATCTCCAAAGGCTAGTGAAACAAAAGCAAAAATGAACTTTTGGGACTTCATCAAGATAAAAAGCTTCTGCACAGCTAAGGAAACAGTCAACAAAACAAAGAAGCAACCCACAGAATGATGGGAGAAGATATTTGCAAATGACACTACAGACAAAGCTCTGATTTCCAAGATCTATAAAGAACTTCTCAAACTCAACACCCAGAAAACAAATAATCAAGTCAAAAAATGGGCAGAAGATATGAACTGACACTTCTCCAAAGAAGACATACAAATGGCTAACAGACACATGAAAAAGTGTTCATCATCATTAGCCATCAGGGAAATTCAAATCAAAACCACATTGAGATACCACCTTACACCAGTTAGAAAGGCAAAAATTGACAAGGCAAAAAACAACAAATGTTGGAGAGGTTGTGGAGAAAGGGGAATCCTCTTACACTATTGGTGGGAATGCAAGTTGGTACAGCCACTATGGAAAACAGTGTGGAGGTGCCTCAGAAAATTAAAAATAGAGCTACCCTATGACCCAGCAATTGCCTACTGGGTATTTACCCCCAAGACACAGACGTAGTGAAAAGAAGGGCCATATGCACCCCAATGTTCATAGCAGCAATGTCCACAATAGCCAAACTGTGGAAAGAGCCAAGATGCCCTTCAACAGATGAATGGATAAAGAAGATGTGGTCCATATATACAATGGACTATTACTCAGCCATCAGAAAGGATGAATCCCCAACTTCTACATCAACATGGGTGGGACTGGAGGAGATTATGCTAAATGAAATAAGCCAAGCAGAGAAAGTCAATTATCATATGGTTTCACTTATTTGTGGAACATAAGGAATAGCATGAAAGGATATTAGGAGAAGGAAGGGAAAAATGAAGGGGGGGGAATCAGAAGGGGAGATGATCCATGAGAGACTATGGACTCCGAGAAGCAAACTGAGGGTTTTAGGGGGGTGGGGTGGGAGTATGGGTTAGCCCGGTGATGGGTATTAAGGAGGGCACGTACTGCATGGAGCAGTGGTTGTTATACACAAACAATGAATCATGGAACACTACATCAAAAACTAATGATGTGTTTTATGGTGAATAACATAATAAAATAAAATAAAATTTAAAAGAAATAATCTAAGTTGCATACAACTAAAATATGTCTTCTAATATTAAATATAGTGTCAAAATGGTTGATTTTTTTTTAAAGATTTTATTTATTTATTTGAGAGAGAGAGAATGAGAGAGAGCACATGAGAGGGGGGAGGGCCAGAGGCAGAAGCAGGCTCCCTGCCGAGCAGGGAGCCCGACACGGGACTCGATCCAGGGACTCCAGGATCATGACCTGAGCCAAAGGCAGTCGCTTAACCAACTGAGCCACCCAGGCGCCCAAAAATGGTTGATTTTTAAGTGTGTTCCTTCTCATGTAATAAAAAATGATAAATATATTTTCTTCCTAGATTCATAGTTTTGCTTGATATAATACACTTCTTTTTGAAACTTAGCATTTTTATTTGTCCATTGATTTGATAAATATTAAGTGCCTATTAAGTGCTAGACTTTCTGGTATAACTAATTTTCTATCCTCTGACGAATTTGGGTATTACTCGTCTCATTTCCTAAATATAGGAAAGAAGGCTCCGGGGAGCAGCAGGGGTGGAAAACAGAACTAACATGTAGTTGAGGGCTGGCAGTGTGCCCAAAAGGTTCTGGATGCTTTTCCTCCTTTCCATGTCAAATGCTGCCTGATACCATGTGATTCTCACCCTGGATAAGAGGCTCAGAGTTTATGCTCTTTCTCCTGGACTGAAGCTTGCCCCTCAAAATCTAATCCCTTCCTTCTAAGTTATGATCTTCCTTTACCAAAAAAAAGCAAATTTTCTATGATACAGTCATATCTGAAAATACCTCTTAATTAAAATGGTCTCAGATGTCCTGAAATATGACACTAAGATTCCAGAGTCTCCCTGTTCCCCAGGGGGCCTCTGGGCACCTGTTTGAGACCCACTAGTCCAGGGAGCGAACACTGATGGTCACAGAAAGAGACTCTACGTGGCAGCAAGATCAAGGCTGCGGTCAGAATTCCAGTGGGGTAGCCAGGCCTGTCAAATTAGCACAATCTCCCCAAAAATAAATGATAAAATGAGTGTCAAGGCACCTATCCTCAAGAAGATTAAAATGTGTGGATTTTAACAATCTGAAGATAGAACATCTTTTGTTCACAGAGGCTCTGGATGCCCATCACACTGGGACTGATAAGAAAACCAGTTACCAGATAGCCATTTACCATGAGAAATATCACTGTCCATCAGGCAGAACCGCCCTCCTCCTGGCAAGCTAAAGAGGAAGATGCCTGGGCAGAAGTTTGTGTCATGTCCTGGCATCAGAGGAACATCCACAGAGTTCATTTATTAATTCAAAAGGTACATACCCACTGCCTGGTGGAGCACTGACACGAAGCAGATGCCCAGTGAGAAACCAAGAATGAGTGAGTGAGGGAAGGAATAAATAAATGAATGAATTGGGAGTTACTGTGTGCCAGACACCAGTTAGACGGTAGAACATTCCAACCAAGCAAAGCTTCTACTCACCTGGGTAGATTTGGGGATCATTGATCTCCAATTTCTGTGACCATGTCTTTTCAGAGTACCAGCTGATCAACTCCCGATTCTTATTAACACTTTTTCTTCCAAAGTGCCAGCCAATTAAGGCACTGCTTTTGGAGATAATCCATCCTGTTAAACAACTTAGCTTATCTCTGCCCTGATCTTACCTGTGCATATCCCCCTCCCATATACACTGGATATAATCAGTTTTATTTGTCCATAATTATTATTTATTGATAATTTGAAAAGAGAAAAAGAGAAGCCTGAAAATAAACGTCCTCCAGAGACCTTGAGCTAGGAGCAGACTTTTAACATGAAAATAACAAAAATGTGGGGAGTGAAGGTTTCTAGCAGAAACACCTCCCAGTCGTCAACTACTGCACTACGGTTGAAACTTTGCTATAGTGACTTCCTTCTGTTTGCTGTCGATCTGGTTTTCTTCTTCATGTCTTCCACATACTCCATGCAGTATGATTATTTTTCTTAAGGATTTTTCAGAAAGATAAATGTGGTTTATATTTTCCTAGCTCCACATTCTACCTCTGGCCTCTGAAGCAGTGAATAATGGTGCTTAGAATAGGTACACTTAACCCTCCTCAGCAAGTCACACTTGGAGCAGAGACTTGTCAGTGTCGATGCAAGTTCTACACACTCTGAAGAAGCTTTTGTCTCCTGCATACTGGCCTCCAGATGGAGATGAACCCTTGAAATTATTTCTCGGTAGAATTGAGAGAAAAAGTTTTAATGAAGAGCTAAACCTTTAGTAAACAACTTTTGTTTTTATTCCTTCAACTACCAGTGTGTACAAGTACAGTAGCTGTCATTGTTCTTCCCAGCTAAGTGGCCGCCATATTCCCAATCAGTTGTAGACTGTGTTTGGAGTTGCTTATTGTATCATCTTTGAGGTTGATTTAAAAGAGTCTCCGGGTAAAGTGGTCTCTAGTTTTCAAACTTAAATAGGGAGGCTTTGAGGAGATGTCATTTATACCCAGGCAAACAGTGACCCTTCATGAGGTATGCATTCCATATGCCCATGGCCAAGCTCTCCATGGAGGACCCACTGCATGTAACTCTCCCTGCACAGTTTTCCAAAGAAGAATGAACAATTGCAATTAACAGCTTCTCCACAAACTGCCTTTGAAGCCATAATTTTTCTTCACCAGATTAATTTCAGCAGACTGGCCAATTAGCCAAAAGGTCAGATCACAAACATTTCTCACCCTATGCTCTTAATACACCTACTCATTACTAGTGAGAACATTTAAAGACAGGTTGCAAATTAAAAGATAAAACCAAAAATAGATTGCAGTAGGTGGCATCCACGTATATTGTTATAGATGCCATGGTGGAAACATGTCCCTTGAGTAAGGGAACCTAAACCAACACAGAATAATTGGAAGACAAACAATGCTGCTGTCAAGCAGGCATCCAGTTTTAAATTGTTCCAAATGCTTTTTGAGTCTGTTAGAATAATTTACCAGTGTTCCTCATTTGAAGTAGAAAATTCTGGAATCTTTTCAAGCTGGTAGAAACTTTAAAAGTCTTGAAGTCCAGCTCCCCTGTTTTGTCATTGAAACAGTTGGAACTTAAAGCACAAATCGCTTTAAGTGACTTTCATCCATATAAGTTCAAGTGAGTCATGTATACAAAAGTATTTGTAAACTGTTTGGATTAACATTCATGAATATTTGCAGAGATTGCATGCAGTGTTCAACTTTGGAGAAACCGAATGTGTTTCCGGTCTCCTGAGGGGCCTTTTGTCCAATCAAGGAAAAATATGAGGTCATGTCTTTCTTCCAGGTTCAGCCCTTTGAAAAGATAGAGCTGGAGCTGAGTACCCAGAGCCACAGGCCCCAGTGCTGGCTTCTGGGACCTCCGGCATCATGGGCCCTTTCAAAGCAAATTGCTCTCAGACCCAGTTCATCCAAAACTGAACAAATATTTCTGTGAACGTACCGTCTGTCTGTCTCAGACAGGGTTGAAAATTCAGCACTGACCTCAGGAACTACATAGTGCTGGTGTATATATAAACAGCCAGTACTAAGTTCTGGTTTTGCGGTAAGACCAGATCTGGGAACTACTTTAGGCTATTTGTCTCCCTCGCCCGTACTCCATAGCAGGTGGAAAAGTGAGACCCAGTGCAGAACTGGAGCCATTTTCCTGATCAAGTTTCCTTGATCACACACCGACACAGTTTTGAACAAGTTTGCAGCAAACAATTTAGGAAGTTTCTGGCCATTGCAAGTTACTTTTGTGCCTTGCCTTCTTACTCAAAAGGATGCTTCTGGAAATTTTCTGATGCAATGCCCCACGCTGCCATTGAAAATTTGAGATTGCCTACACTGTGCGATGTCTAGGGAATCAACTTATCTCTCTTTTATTCATTAGATTTATTCTCTTTTTTCTTAAGTAAAAGCACATCCCACTTGCATACTGAGAAAGGCTTAATTAAAGAATACAGAGACTAATGAAAGCTTTTATTTCTCTGGCAGTGGCCCCTGAAGCATGTGAATATAGGTTTTTCCCTTTGCTTTATTTCTCCTGACAGAAGGCAGCCAGATCCTTTGGGTCACCAAACCCCTCCATTCTGAAGGCTGCCTTTCTTCTTTTTTTCTCCTTGATTGCCTTCTCTCTGGTCCCCTCTTTACAGCATGAACAAGTACTCAAGATGAGTTTATGAGGGTTCTCTTTAGAGACAGGCCTGATGAATGCTCTGTGACTCAGCCAGCAAGAGGCTTTTATGGTGTGAACATCTGTCATGTGCCTCCCTTCTGAGGCTACAAACACTTTCTCATGCATCTCTTCCCAGCTCTTTAGGCAATATTGCCATACAACCCTTCCCAGGGATCAAGAACCAAAGGTCCCTCCGGGAGCGGGGCCTCTGTCTCTGCAGGGGAGAGCAGATTATTGCCACACGCTGCCTACCAACCCTTTCTTTCTTTTCTCTGTAAGAGTTTCTCTTTGGAGGCCTAATCTTTACCCCTGTCACTCAAATCTGATTTGTCTGCCTTTATCATTCAGCTTTCCACATCAGGAATAATAGCAGCCTTTGCCTTCCCATTCACAGTGGTACCACTGCACGCTGAAAATGTTTATGTAACTGCCAGGGAGGCCTGATTCTAGAGGAGGGCTGAATATAGTCCACAAAGAGCAAAATCCAATAAGGTTCATTTAGGTAGATGGGATTTTGAGAAATGCTTTGGAACATTTCAGTTCCAAGCGCAGGTCATGCTAAGGATCACTCCGTTGCTGGTTTTATTCACACATACTGCTATGCTTATGCAGCATTGCCATGATCAAATCTTTGAAACGGGGGTCCCCAAATTCTTTCCATATACGAAATTCTTTTTTATGTCAGTTGCTAGGATAAGACTTTCCCCTCCAAGTGGCAATGGAGAAGAAAGGCTAATGAGAGTGGATTCCAGAATTAGACTGTCTAGGCTCAGATACCAGCTCTGCAAGCAGCTGCTCAATAAATATGAGCTGTGATTCTTATCATTATCATCATGTGGATTCCAAAAGACACACTTTCAGTAACACATAGGCAGTTCAGGCTTTAATGCAGGTATAGTGTATACCCATACAGTTTTCATAAAAATTAATAATTCTACACCTGTTCATGCTTCCTTCCAGAAGGATGTATCAAAGGGAACCACTTATTTTTTCACCAATATCTTGCATCCTTCTCAAAGTGTAAAGATTATCATCATTTTGAAACAAAGGACAGACATGGGTTGGAGAGACAATAAGCTATATCATAAGCTTGGAGAAACGTATTTTCCTTCCGCTTTTGAAGTCTTGCAGAAATTGAGCAGCTCTGATAGCAGCAAAGGACACCAGTCTTGGTGTTCTGAAGGCTTCCCTGAAGCACACATAGAGTCAGATGACATGGAACTGAAAACCACTAATTCCAAAGGCCAGACAAGTTTTTGCACAACAGGCTTTGTCCAAACCAATTTCTGAGATAAGAATACACAAGAATATTTTAGAGAGGAGCTTTGGAAGGCTAAGAAACCACTGGATAACAAATGGGGCTGAGAAATGATCTTGTGGAAAAGAGAATAATAATGACAGAGGAGCAGTGGGGGGAATAAAGGGAAAGATGTGTGCTCTTGGGCTTCTTCTTCAACCTGTCTGTGTTGGGTGGGGCTAGTTAGGCAGGCACCATCTTCTGCTTGGCTAGTGGTTGACCAGATGCCTAAAAGTGGTCAGTTATAATCTGCACCAAAGAGATAGTACACAGTGTAGAGCTGAGCCAAAAGGAATTCCTGCAGACCACTTCTGAGATCCATTTCACCCAGCAGAGTCCCAGGAAATGCAGGTGTCCCCCAAGCACAGTGTGTCAGCTGAGGAAAAGGACCGCGGAAATAGTTAATCAGTGCACAATGAATTTAAAGAATTATTGTTCTTTTTAAAATTATATAACAGTATCATGGTTGTGTTCTTTAAAAAATATGGAGATAGCCAGTGAAATATTTACATGCAGGCAAGAAAACATAGACACTTTACTTGTGAGTAATCATGCCCATGGCTTTGAGTGAAGGTGACTCCTACCCTGACCCACCCCCAAAGCCTCACTACTCACACAGGGGAAAGCAAATAGGATATTAAAAATTTTGACCAATAATTTATTAACAAGTTCCCAAAACAAATTTCCTGGCAACACAATCAGACTACCTTATTCTACTTTTGTATGACACATAGAAAGAGTTTTTTCTAAGTTTTCTTAACAGTTAAAACATTTAAGGGGCGCCTGGGTGGCTCAGTTGGTTAAGCGACTGCCTTCAGCTCAGGTCATGATCCTGGAGTCCTGGGATCGAGTCCCGCATCGGGCTCCCTGTTCAGCAGGGAGTCTGCTTCTCCCTCTGACCCTCCCCCCTCTCATGCTCTCTCTATCTCATTCTCTCTCTCAAATAAATAAATAAATAATCTTAAAAAAAAAAACAGTTAAAACATTTATATCACTTTCAAAAACTTTATTTTTTTTAAAGATTTTGTTTATTTATTTGACAGATAAATTTATTTGAAGACTTCCAAGGGTGATCTTACAGATTTTTATTTTTAAATGCTAGTTAATTTTAAAACACATGGAGCTTTTGTTTAAGGAAAAAAAAACTTCTAAAAATATTATGACAAACTTAGGTCTCAAAGCTACTGTTTTCATTTATTTTCTTGTTTAACAGTCTTAAAATTCCTGGTAGGGGAAAGGAAAAAATACTCAGAATACTTGATTCATTTTGTTTCCAGTTTACTTTTTTTAAAAATGTGCTTCTTTATTTTTGCTGTGACTTGAGACATAGTTAAGAGTGGTGTGGAAATGCAGGAAGTTTATCCTAGCAAAGATAAATTAGGGAAAACCACAATAAAAACAATGAAGGTACATAAAAATTTACAATAGAAAAGAAAGGAATTATAATAATGACTAATCGAGTAGGATGAACTCACATTGGAACTAAGATACTAGACAATATGAATATGAAAAATGGGAAAGGAGAGATTAGAATTTTAAAATACCAAGTGCCTTATATTTCTTAGGTGGAAAATGGGTAGTGATTAAATATATCTTTATTAAGACATAGCAAAGAGTACTATGTTATTCTTTATCATTTTTGTTTTTAAATATTTTATAACTATTTTAATTGAATAAATGAATAAGATGAAAGACACATTATTAACCAAAACAGAGATAATGTTTGAAGGGTTATGACTCATGCGATAGACAGAGGCTTCCCTGGGCTATTTTAGAATCTGCGTGCAGCCTGTCCATCCATTAGTGTTTGTTTTGTACCAATTTTCTCTTAATTAAATCTGATATGACCTTTTGGTGTCCAATCAGGATTGCATATGTTCTAGTAATGCACCTGGAAACCAACATTCCATGAAACTAATCATCTAGGGAGAGCCACGAATATTTTGCACACTGTTGGCACACTTTCTTATTTCAGTCTCAAAGGACAATTTTAGGGAATGGTATGAGTGAACTGTAAACATCAACATGTGGATTATGTGTTTGAGGGGAAATGTTACTAATGGATATGGCAGGAAGTACATGCCTGGTTTTCGGTTATAAGAACACACACCTGTGAGCCAATTTAGAATAAAAGGGGTAATTGGCAAGTAGCTGCTCACCTGAGTGGGCCAGGCAAAGGGAAAAGACTTGCAGCGGGAAAGTTGACTCCCGGGTAAGAAGGGGTTTATCTTTGTGTGCGAACCACTGAAATTATTAGTTGAAAACACTATTTAATGTCATTATTTTAGTCATCGCTTTTGACTCTGCTTCTAAAAAGGTGTATTTTATTATAGCTCCAGTGCCTATTTTCTCTTTTACTGTCACTAAATGAAAATTCCAGTAGACTGCTGAACATTCTGAACCCTGTAATTCTGGACGTAGAGCTATCCTTAGAAATCCTATTTTAACATGCTACTAGTTATATTTTTGAATTTAAGTTAAATAAAGTATTCCCAAGTTTTCCCCATCATAGAACAATCCTCAGTGTTTGCTTCTGATTCCTTAGTTGATTTGTATTGTTTCTTTTAAATGGTAATTTCGGGGGTGGGGGGTAAGGATATTCTTAGCAATTCAGGAAAATGAGCAAATCACATCTCATGCACCTAGCCATCTCAACTTTGGTTTCCACGTTCCACAGCTGAAACCAAAAACTATTCATAAAAATTCCATGATTTTAACATAAGTAGCCTCAGGGAAGAGCAAACGCACCTATCAAATAAGTGTTGTTAAGGATTTTTAATGCAGAAGCTGACTATTTTCTGGGTCACCATTATCACTTTTGTGACACACACGAGGCAGATACAGTCCATAAAACATGGTGGCATATTTTACCTTTTACATATCACTACTGCACAAATGAAAAGCCACTAAATGTAAAATTATAATTGTGCTATGGAACAATCATATTGAGAAATCATGTAAGTTTTGTAATAAAAACTTATTCAGAAACCACTGAAGGGATACCTAATGCTCTGAATGTTGAATAACTGACTTCATAATACTTATTCTAGATTATTGCCAGCAGTAACAGTAACAATAATGGATCAAAAATTTAGGACCCTTTTATTTATGAGCAAGAGCTTTAAAATAAATGCATAAATCCTAGGCTGATCTTTTTCCACATCCAAATTCTACCTTCACTCGTCTTCAGTCCTAATGGAGTGAACTGGATGCTGTAGGACTTGACCAAGCCCAAGCCAGGCCAGTGCCCAGAGCAAGGACTCCTAGGTTTTCTGCAGCTACTTTGCCCGTAGGGTCCCCGCCCCTTCCGTCTGTACTTCCACCGTTCAGTGTGTACCCCACACCACGCACAGCCACCCCTCCCACACCCAGGACCAGTCACGTCACAGCTGGAGGATTGACGTTCACGAACAAGCCCCACCCCCGCCCAGTCTGCCGAGGCCATTCTGAAATCTAAAAAGTACAGCTGGATTGTCCTGGGTTGCAATCCCAGCTTCAAGGGCATTTATTCTCCTAAACCTATCTCTCATCTTAAAGTGGAAATTTACACAGTCGCGATGGTAAATACAGAAAGCACACTTAGCCCGAGGAGCTCATCATCGTGCCTCAGTTCATTGTTCACCATCCTTGTCATCTCCCTTCCCGGGTCCCCTTTCCAGCCCAGGGCCCTCGCTTGGCTCCTTCGCACTAGGGACAGCAAGAATCCTGCTCAGTTTCATCCAAAACTCCCTCCAAGGGCAGCCTCGCTCTCCCCAGTCTGATTCAAATGTGAGCCTCTGCGCTAGGTAACCTTGAGTGTGCCAGCTGTGTGAGGCCACCCAGAGGGCTGTCACCCTGCCCACCGCTGCTATGACCTTCGCACCCCCATACTCCGTGTGCTGCTCAAGAGGAATCACCACCTGGAGCCATGCTGCCACTATCTTTAGGACTCCAGACATTTCCACACTGCCTGGACATTTCCACTTCTGGTCTCTGCCAGCCACCTGCATGCCCAGGGAGCCATCCTTGGAATATTTTAACATTTTTTAATATATCTAGAGTAAAATAGTCAAAAATTGTTCCTCTCATTAATCAATATAGAGCATCACCTCTTTATTTACTCTTTTTTACTCTTCATATTCAACATATTCCTGTTTATTGGGAGTTTTTGTTCAATAAATGAAATAGGTCCCTCCACCATAGACACACATCCGTCTACATCCTGCAGGAGAGCTCAGCGGCTCCCTCTGGACTTGGCCTTTTGGTAGCTAGACTCAGCTTTCCAGTCCACTGAGCCCACTTGTGAAAAGGAGATAGACAATATTAAAATATTTTCTAAGATAAAATGAGGATTGATATAATTAGAATAAATATTTTATGATATGTGATAAATATATTTTAACTACTTTACGGATTGAAGCATGTCTAACCTGAAAGAAAACACATGAAACTTTCAGCCACGGGTTTCATCCAGAAAAATTTGGTGGTCCAGCAAAACATTCCACTTGCATTTAAAAGAATAGGCATTACCAGGGGCACCTGGGTGGCTCAGTCGGTAAAGTGTCCGATTCTTGGTTTCGGCTCAGGTCATGATCTCAGGGTTGTGAGATGGAGCCCTGAGTCAGGCTCTGTGCTCAGCATGGAGCCTGCTTAAGATTCTCTCTCTCCCTCTCTCTCTGCCCTTCCTCCCCCTCTAAAAAAAAAAAAAAAAAAAGAATAAACATTACTAGCCTCTACTGCTTCAAGTGTTCTGAATTCAGAGCATCCCAACATGAACCAAAATACCACAGTCTCTAATATGATCAAGCACAGGTTTGAATGGCATTATGTAAGAAATAAAATGTTCCTATTATTTAAAAAAATATCCCCATTTCTAACATCAGATTTTACCCGTAATAGAAATACGTTTCAGACAAGGAAGGCAGGAAGCCCAGTATATTTTCAGAGCCAATATTTCAGTCGATTGCTTTGTTTCAGACCTGTAGGTTGTATACGTGAGCAGTGACCCATCGTAGTATTTGAAATGGGTGAGGGTTTTGTTAAGTGTGAGAAAGACCACTGTGCATAGGGGCTCCTTCTCAGGGAGATCAGTTTTGGTAGCATCCACGTAGAGTTACATATCTAGAAATGAATCCTTTTAAAACTAGTCATGTGCCCCATGGAAAATCTCGGTGTGTCTCCAGAGGTGCGCATAGCTGAGTTTGAAGTTCAAGTATCTTAGGATACTTACTTCCTTTAAATGAGAGGATGATATGTTCTTGACTTATCTCTACCTTATACAAGTACAAGCTTCTTGAAAGTAGGGGCTATGTTTCTATCACTCACCTTGGCATCCTTTCTATACCTTGAGGAGTGCCTGGCACAGAGCAGGCTGAATGCTCACCTATAGATACAGGCTGCACACTCAAATTCCCACCAGGGGCCAGCAAGGGGGTATGAATGAGGGAAGCAAGCTAGGTATAAGACCACTGGGCACAGAGAAACTGTAACCTGAATGGACAGGTCCACATTCACAGACCACCAAGGAAGACGTGCATTAAAAACATTGGCATCACAACTGACTGTAAATGTCTGAAGAAACAGGGAGCCATGGCTCAGGTCTCAGAACACCTGCCTGACAGGGTGACCTTCAGTGGGCCAAGCTGAGACAACAGGACTTGCAGGCTTGAATTGACACCTGTGTAGGAGAAGGATGATAGCAATTGGAGGAGGGCGTCTGCTGTGGAAATGCTCCTGAGTGGGGGCAGCTCAGGACGTAGGAGAGGTTGGGGTGGTGGAGAAAGAGACTGGGACTGGCCATGCTCAAGAAGTTGGATTTGATTCTGTGGCATCGGGACCCATGGGAGGTTTAAAGGCAGGAATCAACCTGGTAGAAAAAAGAAAAAACACGTTTGAAGAGGTAGTTTCAGGTGGTTGACATGGGTTTTCTTCTATTATCTTCTTGCCAAGATTGTGATGACTGCACACACACACACACACACACACACCTGTCAGCTAGAACCCTTCTGGGGTGCTTTTGACATTGGCACGGAGGCAGTGTCACACGGTGGGATAGACCTCAAAGGTCAGCTCGACAACCCACTAGTCGTGTGCCTTTCAACAATGTGCCTGACTTCCTCGGCCTCCCCTCCTCTCAGTAAAATGGGGGAGAACCATAGCACCAATTACATAGGATTGCAATTTTTTAACTGAATGAGATAAGACATAAAATACTTCACATGAGACCTGGGCAATAGCAAGTGCCCCAAAGAAGTTAGGTATTATTCTATTTATGATGGATCGCAATTTGAATGTGTACTACCTTTCTTCCCTTCAAAAAACTCTTAATATGCCATCATGAGCTTAAGGACCTTGACCTCTTGGGCGGCGCTAGGTAACACAGAAAACACAATGTAGAGAAATTAGAATGTGAAAAGAAGAGATACAAGTCTTCTATCAAGATTTGAAATGATGATTTTTAATATCTCTCACTTCCCACGAACTAGAGAACTCATCTGAACACAATGGAGCCCATCCTTGAGCGGCTTTCACTTATGCTTTTCATTGCCTTTCATTTTTTTTAATTGTGCTCTAGTCCTCCCTGACCTTTTTGTTGTTGCTGTTCCTTCCAGGCTTGTTGGTGGTCAGAATGGCCCCCACGTACATTTTCTTCTCAGCAGAGGTCCGTGTAAGCCAACTATTGTGAGGGAAATGGAATGTATTATTGGCCTGATATTGAAATTTCGAGACCTTACCTTTCAGATGCTTTAGTCCCATGAGGGGACGACTGCTGAGAATCACCTTCTTGCCTATTGTACAAACATCTGTAAGGCACAGCCACAGCCTGCAGAAATCAGACAGCGGGGCTGTGGGTCACTGCAGCTGTGGGTCACCACAGCTGTGGGTCACCACTGTTGGTCCCTGGAGCGAGGGAAGTTTTTCAGAGTCCATTGTCTGTTGTTGTAGATTCCTTGTCTTGGGAGTCGTTTGTCCAGCCTGGGAGCGATCCCCAGTGACCTACTACTGTCCTCATGGTAAGGGCGTTTGCCACACCAGCTTTTGGGAGACCGACATCAGAGGCAGAGGAATACTGATCCTCCACTGATGTTCCCCCCAAATCTTAGCCCTGTGAGGGCGTGGGTGCCAGGGTAACCGCCTTGTGTCCCGGGCATGCATTTGTAGGCTTCTGGTGGCCAGGGTCTCTCAGACGCCCACCAGGAGCTGCCAAAATCAAAGGGAGTGGCCCTTGGGATCAGCAAAGCCTACCCCGCCCCGGCCTCTGGCATGCTTTTTGATTTTGTTAGAAGACATAGATCTCTGAGTCAGAATGTATCCGTGTCTCAGGAAATAATTTGAAATATATTATTCAATAATTTGACTAATTTCAAAGAGAAAAGAAAAACAGGATTGACCAATGTTGCCTTAAAAACCTTGAATTGGGGTGCCTTCCTTTTTCTTTTTTCCCCCCTCCAAAAAGAACAAAAACAAGAAACAAGATTTGAATGAGCATTCATGAAAATATCTTGAATCATTAGCCAAGAAGACTCTCTGGTGCCCGCCCCCGAGCAGTTTTATTGGTGAACTCCCACCGTGACCAGGTCAGGGAGATGGTTATGTGGTGTGTCACCAAGGGCTGCTCTCAAATACTGACGGTGCACTTACCCCATGGCGGGAGGGGAGAAGAGATGAGGAAGACCAAAGCAAAACCGCATCAGAGGTGTTGGGGACTCGGGACCTTCGCATTGCATGGTTTGTTTGTTTGTTTTCTTTCTGGGATCTGCTTAGAATAATCTTTGTATTCAAGTTCATTTTCAGATCTTAACCCAAGCTGTTTTAGTTCTTCTGGATACCTGTCCTGATTTTAGCATTGAATAGAACAATGACCTAATTCATTTTTCTATCCCAATCTTTTTTTTTTTTTTTTTGGTCTAACTTTTCTATTCTAATTGGTTTTTTTTTTAGTCTATTCCAATCTTTTTTTTACATCAGCAGGTAAGAAAATCATCAAGACTACCATTTATATCAACCAAGTGAGCCACTAAAGCTTATAAATGCCCTTTGTTTTAAAGATAACCCATATGTAGTTATGTAAACATTAAAAACTACAACAACAACAACCTTATCACCTTAACTGCCTCAGCCCCTTGGTGAGGTGGTATAGCCATGTTCCCAGATGACATTCTATGTGTGAAGTTCCTTCTAAATCAGAGAGAAATGGGATTCCTTGATTCAAATCGCTGGTATACAAAGTTAGACTCATCAGTAGATTCAAAGCAATCATTACATTACATCTCCATATGAGACCACCTGATAGGTTGGAAAATGGCGCCAAACGTTCCTGATGCTGTGGATCTGCAGTTCTCCACCAGGAGAGAAATGAAAACACACCCAGACCTAACCTCACCCCAGGCCAATTAAATCAGTCTTTTGGGTTAGGATCTCAGAATTTTTTTAAATTTTATTTATTTAAAGTCCGTTAATTAACATTAGTGTATTATTAGTTTCAGATGTGTAGAGTTCAGTGATTCATCAATCTTGTATAATGCACAGTGCTCATTACATCACGTGCCCTCCTTAATGCCCATCACCCAGTTACCCATCTCCCCACCCTCCTCCTCTCCAGCAACCTTTTTGTTTCCTAGAGTTAAGAGTCTCTTATGGTTTGTCTCCCTCTATGATTTCATCTTATTTTATCTTTCCCTCCCTTCCCCTATGACCCTCTGTTTTGTTTCTTAAATTCCACATACAAGTGAAATCATACAGTATTTGTCTTTCTCTGACTGACTTATTTCACTTAGCATATGCAAGCTGGTACAGCCACTCTGGAAAAGAGTATGGAGGTTCCTCAAAGTTAAAAATAGAGCTGCCCTATGACCCAGCAATTGCACTATTAGATATTTACCCAAAGGATACAAACATAGTGATTCAAAGGGGCACCTGCACCCCAATGTTTATAGCAGCACTATCAACAATAGCCAGAATATGGAAAGAGCCCAGATGTCCATTAACAGACAAATGGATAAAGAAGATGTGGTATATATATACACAAAGGAATATTACTCAGCCATCAAAAAGAATGTCATCTTGCCATTTGCAATGATGTAGGTGGAACTAGGGGATCTAAGAACTTTTTAAAAGCTGCACACATATGCAGCCAGAGTTGAGAACCATGGTCCTCAGTAGAGAACAGTTACTGGAGGCCAGGACTGTATTCTGGTTACCTAGGGAAATGGGCTGAGTTGAGATACAAAGCGTTGAGTCTGGGAAACAGAGGAGTGATTTGCTTAGTGGTTGGTAGCAGTTCCATCACAGCATTCTGAGGCCTGCATGATTATCACTCTCATTCTGAAGAGACCCTTGCAAAAGATGCCCCCCGACTTTCAATGAATTGGAAAGGAGTAAAACCGATGTGCTTTCCAGCTTCTACAGATAATCTCCAAAACATCAGTCGAGGAGGGGATTCGTGCATATATGATATATTAATATTATTTAATATTTAGATAGATTTTAATAATAAATAATACAGTTTATACATATGTATACAGACTGATTCATTTATTCATTGAGCTCCTGCCATGTCCCAGGTAAACACACTAAGGAAATTGTAAACCATAACAGCCATGTTTCCCTCCAGGGGGAACTGGAATGAAGTAATCACAAGGGAATCTAAAGCTAAGAAAGGGTAAGTGAGCTGCACTTGGGAACTTGCCCTGAGCCTGGAATATCTCTGGGGTGACTCATCTCGGGCACTGAAGAGAGAGATAGTTTTTCTTCTGTAGGCACATGCCTTCCATGATGCTGGAGTATCTGATTCATCCACTATAACCATTGTCATCAGAACCGTTTCTGGAACTTTCAGAGTAGGTGGCACAGGCCTGTGTATCTAGTGAAGGAAGCAGAAAGTGTCTGGGCTACCCCTTTGTTTGGAGGGTATGCTGGGAAGACTATCTGTTTACACAAAGATAGACTCGGGGTATTTTTTTTTCTTGTGAATAAGTGACAAGCTGTGAATGTTCCTTTCCACGAGCTAGAAAGGTAGTAATAGAGAAGATCCAATGTTTACTTGTCCCCTCTGTAACCTTAGATTGAAGTCATTGAAATCTTCAGCCCATACATCAAGAGAATGGCACACACATGCCAAGGGACATGGGCTGAAATGACAGGCACAGCTTTGTGAGAGGTGGCGTGCATGGTCCTATAAAGGGACGAGCCTCAGAGACATCAGGAGGTGGAGTCAGTTTTCACGGGAAAAGTGAGTGTGTAGTCAGAGCAGCGAGGAGGAATGACAGAAGCTTGTGTTGTGGACAGATGGGAAGGAGGTTTTGATGGCAAAGCAGGAGAAGAAAAATTACACAAGAACCAGCTGATAATTGGTCAAGATGAATGGAAGGTGATTGAAGGGGGCCCCCAGGTATGCCACCATTGCTCAGTGTCCAAACCTTAGCCAAGGAAGGACCATTCATAAATATCTTTAAACACACCTTGCCTTTGTTCTAATGCTCTGCTATTTATAAAATGCCTGAGTATGCGTTAACTCCATGGACCCTCAAAATAACCCTGAGAAGTGTATTGAAATCAGTATGTAGATAAAGAACGATGATGACACTGAAGCTCACGGTGGCTAACTTGTCCAAAATCACACAGCCAGTTAAAAGACAGAGGCAAATCTCAAATCCAAATATTTGAGCTTCAAATCCAGTAATCTGCAATGTCAAGATCCTATGGTACGATTGGGTCCTGGTCCCAGCATGTGCCTGAACATTTGTATGATTCCACACGTATCATGGGACTCTCATGCCTTTGAAGTTATACTCCTCTCATTTCCTTGCATTTCTGCTTGTCTTATAAAGATTTATACTGTGATGCTTACACCCTCAAATATGCATGAGCATAAGGTAGAGATTAGGGTTTTTACAAATCTGGATTCAAAGAAATTTTATATTCCAACTTCCTGTACCTGCTAGTGCCTATAGAAATGACGTTTTATAATGCCTGTCTCCCCTTTTTCTTCCCAGTCCATAAGAAAGAGCTTTTGAATACTCAGATCCCAAGAGCTGAGCCCAAGATGCTGATCATGTTCAGTGACAGGAAGTACAACTGCTTAAAAGTCTAATTTCTCTCTCACTTTTGGAAGTCAGGTGAAAAAAAAAAGGATTACTCTGACAGCACAGAATAAGAAAAATATAGAAACAAGAAAAGGCCATTTTTCCTATAGAGGCTCATTTCATTCTTTCTGCCATTTCCCTGGGATATCTGCCAGTTGTTAGCAGGAAGAGTAATGTTACCCACTTTTTAAAAATTTCACTCTTGAGTATTATGGAGATAAATAGCTAAATGATGGAGAAATAACTTTCTTTCACAGCAGTAGTTTAAGAGGGGTAGAAAGAGCTCAAATGCAAATACGTTTGATGACATGAGAAAATTCAACCATGAATGAAAAATTCAGTATTTCTGTAGGTGCTGTTTGAGAAAGAGTCCCCATTTGCATCAACACTAGAAAGGAGAGCCAAGTCATCTATAAGAGTGAGGGGACTGCCTATGGATATTAGTCAGTTTACTTGCAAGCCCCGGAAATTTTCCAGTTGCAAACTTATAAAAAAAAAAAAAAGGCCTATGTTCCATTTTGCTGCAGGACCAATGCAAGAGACCATCTATGACTTCTGGAGGATGGTGTGGCACGAAAACACCGCAAGCATCATAATGGTCACCAACCTCGTGGAAGTGGGAAGGGTAAGTCGGCTCTCCACATACACCGCCACGTGTTCCTTGCTCAGCTGGTAACGTGAAGTAAGGCAAGAATAGGCTTTTGAAGTATCATGTGTACTCCAGAAATCATGAACTACTGCACTGCCTCCTATCGCTTGCTGCACTTGCTTATAAATTATCAGTAAACATAGACTGAATTGCTTTCATTTGTTGTGATAGCAACAGACAGGAAAGGCACTCAAGATTTAAAAGCAGTTGTTATCTGGCTATATTGAGCACACAAAAACACCTCTAAGCACGAACACTTGTTGTTGGGTGTCAAAACTCAATGGGTGCTGCATTAGACATGACTGCATTCTAACTCGGGAAAATTGACTCTAAAAACAGTGTACAGCACTGGGTGCAATCATTAGCAGGGCATTCCCGCATCTCCTCTTGCTTACTTTTTCCTTTCCTGGTCCTCTGTTTCTTAACCTGTAAAACAGAGATCATCATCTGTGCCCAAAGTCTTGTACTACTTTGTCTGGAGGAACTGGTAATGAGAGCTATTTTTGTTTAACCAGGAAATGCTTCCATAGTTATGACCTCGGTAGTGGTGGGATTATTTCCAAAGTGAAATTTAAAAATGAGAAAATACACAGGGTGCAGTTGCTTTGTTTTATAGTAGGGTCCATAGCTCTGTTCCACTCAAGAACCCTTTACTTCTTAGAGAAGGTTGACCTTCTGAGATTGACCCTCAGCAGCAAGGGAAGCCTGGAGATTAAGCCTAGAAGTGAAATGTGGGGGCAGACGCCATCCAGGGGTTGTTTCTTAAGATTCTCAGTCAGCCTTAAAAAATGAGGAAATCCTGCCATTTACAACAATGTGGATGAACCTGGAGGACATCATGTCAAGTGAAATAAGCCAGTCACAAAATACATGATTCTACTTACATGAATTATCCAAAATAGTCACATTCATAGAAGCAGAGGATACCGTGGTGGTTGCCAAGAGCTGGGAGGAGGGAGAAATGTGGAGTTGATGTTCAGTGGGTACAAAGTTTCAGTTACACAAGATGAGTAAGTTCTGGAGATCTGCTGGGGAAAATAGTGCTTATATAGTTAACAGTATGGTTTTGTGCACCTACTTTGTTAGGAGGGTACATTTCATGTTGAGTGTTCTTACAAAAAATGAAACAACAAAGGGACACAGGAAACTTGGGGAGGCATTGGATATGTCTATTACCTTGATTATAGTGATGCCATCAGGATGTACGCATATGTCGAAACTCACCAAGTTATACCCATGAAGCATTGTATGTTGTAATTGTATATCAATTACACTTCAATAAAGCTCTTTCCAAAAAAGGATTTTCAGAAGTATCAGGAGATGCAACTCAAGAAGAGAGACATTAAGAAGTGGGAGATACTTAGAATGCTAGCAAAAATAGCAAACTAAATAATCTGAAAACCCTCGTCCTACGAACATCTAGAAATTCTAGATAAAATATAAATATGTGTTTTCATATGTTTGTATGTAATATACATATAAATCACCTGTAAATGTAAATATATATGTTAAAAATGTTTAGCTTAGCTCTCAAAAAAGGAAACTACTAGAAACCAGAAGAATGAGGACCAGACAGAGAGTGGACACAGCCACTATTCTCTGGAGGCTGGGTGCGTGGGGAGGGTCAGTCTTGGAGGGAGTGCGGGGCGGGCCTCAACCTTCACAATCATGGATCTTGGGTTTTACAGCCCACTGAGAACAGGAGATAATGTCTTAGGCCTGTGCAGGACTAGGAATTTGAACTGAGGCTGCCACAAAAGGTAGACACTCAGAGAAAGGACTGTCCAGGGGAAGGTGGAGGGAGGCAGAAGGAGGAAAGCCAGCCAGGCACCAGAACCGGGAAGTAAAAAGGAGGTAGATCAGTCTTCACTGAGGATCTGCATGAGAAAGCACTTCCACCAACGCATGGGTCAAAGTAAAATGCCCTGATATAAATCAGAACATAGTTCGAACCATGAATAAAGAAGTATCAGAGATTTTTCATAGATGGCTTTTATGATATTGAGGCATGTACCCTCGATCCCTATACTTTGAAGAGGTTTGATCAAGAAAGGATGCTGTACTTTGTCAAAAGCTTTTTCTGCATCTATTGAGAGGATCATATGATTCTTGTTCTTTCTTTTGTTAATGTATTGTATCACATTGATTGATTTGCGGATGTTGAACCAACCTTGCAGCCCAGGGATAAATCCCACTTGGTCATGGTGAATAATCCTTTTAATGTACTGTTGGATCCTATTGGCTAGTATTTTGGTGAGAATTTTTGCATCCATGTTCATCAGGGATATTGGCCTGTAATTCTCCTTTTTTGATGGGGTCTTTGTCTGGTTTTGGGATCAAGGTAATGCTGGCCTCATAAAATGAGTTTGGAAGTTTTCCTTCCATTTCTATTTTTTGGAACAGTTTCAGAAGAATAGGTATTAATTCTTCTTTAAATGTTTGGTAGAATTCCTTTGGGAAGCCATCTGGCCCTGGGCTTTTGTTTTTTGAGAGATTTTTGATGACTGCTTCAATTTCCTTAGTGGTTATAGGTCTGTTCAGGTTTTCTATTTCATCCTGGTTCAGTTTTGGTAGTTGATACATCTCTAGGAATGCATCCATCTCTTCCAGGTTATCTAATTTGCTGGCATAGAGTTGCTCATAATATGTTCTTATAATTGTTTGTATTTCTTTGATGTTGGTTGTGATCTCTCCTCTTTCATTCATGATTTTGTTGATTTGGGTCATTTCTCTTCTCTTTTTGATCAGTCTGGCCAGGGGTTTATCAATCTTGTTAATTCTTTCAAAGAACCAGCTCCTAGTTTCATTGATCTGTTCTACTGTTCTTTTAGTTTCTATTTCATTGATTTCTGCTCTGATCTTTATGATTTCTCTTCTCCTGCTGGGTTTAGGCTTTATTTGCTGTTCTTTCTCCAGCTCCTTTAGGTGTAGGGTTAGGTTGTGTACTTGAGACCTTTCTTGTTTCTTGAGAAAGGCTTGTATTGCTATATACTTTCCTCTTAGGACTGCCTTTGCTGCATCCCAAAGATTTTGAACAGTTGTGTTTTCATTTTCATTGGTTTCCATGTATTTTTCTAATTCTTCTTTAATTTCCTGGTTGACCCATTCATTCTTCAGTAGGATGCTCTTTAGCCTCCATGTATTTGAGTTCTTTCCGACTTTCCTCTTGTGATTGAGTTCTAGTTTCAAAGCATTGTGGTCTGAAAATAGGCAGGGAATGATCCCAATCTTTTGGTACTGGTTGAGACCTGATTTATGACCTAGGATGTGACTGATTCTGGAGAATGTTCCATGGGCACTAGAGAAGAATGTGTATCATTCTCAATGGGGAAAAACTGAGAGCTTTCCCCCTAAGGTCAGGAACGCGGCAGGGATGTCCACTATCACCACTGCTATTCAACATAGTATTGGAAGTCCTAGCCACAGCAATCAGGCAACAAAAAGAAATCAAAGGTATCCAAATCGGCAAAGAAGAAGTCAAACTCTCACTCTTTGCAGATGATATGATACTTTATGTGGAAAACCCAAAAGACTCCACCCCAAAACTGCTAGAACTCATACAGGAATTCAGTAAAGTGGCAGGATATAAAATCAATGCACAGAAATCAGTGGCATTACTATACACCAACAACAAGACAGAAGAAAGAGAAATTAAGGAGTCCATCCCATTTACAATTGCACCCAAAACCATAAGATACCTAGGAATAAATCTAACCAAAGAGACAAAGGATCTGTACTCAGAAAACTATAAAATACTCATGAAAGAAATTGAGGAAGACACAAAGAAATGGAAAAACGTTCCATCCTCATGGATTGGAAGAACAAATATTGTGAAGATGTCAATGCTACCTAGAGCAATCTACACATTCAATGCAATCCCCATCAAAATACCATCCACTTTTTTCAAAGAAATGGAACAAATAATCCTAAAATTTGTATGGAACCAGAAAAGACCCCGCATAGCCAGAGGAATGTTGAAAAAGAAAAGCAAAGCCGGCAGCATCACAATTCCAGACTTCCAGCTCTATTACAAAGCTGTCATCATCAAGACAGTATGGTACTGGCACAAAAACAGACACATAGATCAATGGAACAGAATAGAGAGCCCAGAAATGGACCCTCAACTCTATGGTCAACTCATCTTTGACAAAGCAGGAAAGAATGTCCAATGGAACAAAGACAGTCTCTTCAACAAATGGTGTTGGGAAAATTGGATAGCCACATGCAGAAGAATGAAACTGGACCATTTCCTTACACCACACACAAAAATAGACTCCAAATGGTTGAAAGACCTCAATGTGAGACAGGAGTCCATCAAAATCCTAAAGGAGAACACAGGCAGCAACCTCTTTGACCTCAGCCGAAGCAACTTCTTCCTAGAAACATCGCCAAAGGCAAGGGAAGCAAGGGCAAAAATGAACTATTGGGACTTCATCAAGATAAAAAGCTTTTGCAAAGCAAAGGAAACAGTCAACAAAACCAAAAGACAACCGACAGAATGGGAGAAGATATTTGCAAATGACATATCAGATAAAGGGCTAGTATCCAAAATCTATAAAGAACTCATCAAACTCAACACCCAAAGAACAAAGAATCCAATCAAGAAATGGGCAGAAGACATGAACAGACGTTTTTCCAAAGAAGACATCCAAATGGCCAACAGACACATGAAAAAGTGCTCAATATCGCTCAGCATCAGGGAAATCCAAATCAAAACCTCAGTGAGATAGCACCTCACACCAGTCAGAATGGCTAAAATTAACAAGTCAGGAAACAACAGATGTTGGCGGGGATGCAGAGAAAGGGGAACCCTCCTACACTGTTGGTGGGAATGCAAGGTGGTGCAGCCACTCTGGAAAACAGTATGGAGGTTCCTCAAAAAGTTGAAAATAGAGCTACCATATGATTCAGCAATTGCACTACTGGGTATTTACCCCAAAGATACAAAAGTAGGGATATGAAGGGGTACGTGCACCCCGATGTTTATAGCAGCAATGTCCACAATAGCCAAACTGTGGAAAGAGCCAAGATGTCCATCGACAGATGAATGGATAAAGAAGAAGTGGTATATATATACAATGGAATATTATGCAGCCATCAAAAGGAATTGAGATCTTGCCATTTGCAACGACGTGGATGGAACTGGAGGGTATTATGTTGAGTGAAATAAGTCAAACAGAGAAAGACATGTATCATATGATCTCACTGATATGAGGAATTCTTAATCGCAGGAAACAAACTGAGGGTTGCTGGAGTGGGGGGTGGGGTGGGAGGGATGGGGTGACTGGGTGATAGACACTGGGGAGGGTGTGTGCTCTGGTAAGTGCTGTGAATTGTGCAAGACTGTTGAATCTCAGATCTGTACCTCTGAAACAAATAATGCAATATATGTTAAGAAAAAAAAAAGAAGAAGGTAGCGGGAGGGGAAGAATGAAGCGGGGGAAATCGGAGGGGTAGACGAACCATGAGAGACGATGGACTCTGAAAAACAAACAGGGTTCTAGAGGGGAGGGGGGTGGGAGGATGGGTTAGCCTGGTGGTGGGTATTGAGGAGGGCACATTCTGCATGGAGCACTGGGTGTTATGCACAAACAATGAATCATGGAACACTTCATCTAAAATTAATGATGTAATGTATGGGGATTAACATAAGAATAAAAAAAATAAAGAAATAAAAAATAAATTAAAAAAAAAGAAGTATCAGAGAGTAAACTTATAGGGTGCAAATAAAATAGTACCTAAAAGGATGTATATGTTTTAAATGTTGTTAGAAAAGGAGAGAGACTAAGCATCTAATTCAAGAAGATATGTGAAGAACAGAGTACAACTAAAGAAAAGAGGACATAATAAATAGAAGAGCAGATAATTATTAAGTAAAAAGCAAAGAAACAATAATAAAAAATCAACAGAATCAAAAAGGCTTTGTGAAAAGATTCATGAACTAGACAGACATCTGGCAATCTGAAGTAAAAAATAAAAAGCCAAAAGCTCTTGATATTTGGAATAGGATAAAGATTCTTTTATCCTAATAGATAATATAGTAACTAACAATAAATTTGAAATTGACATAAGTTAGGTAAGTTTCTTAACAAATATGATTTTCCAACACTTACTCAAAAATAAACAGAAATTCTGAACAGACATTAATTTAAAAGTGAATTATGGTTAAAAACTGACCCATGGAAAAGCACCAGTCCCAAATGTATTTACAGGTGTGTTCTACTAAATATTTCAAGGAATGGAGAATCTGGATCTTATAAAAATTATTTGAAGAGAAGAGATAAAGCAAGACTGCTCCCCCACTTTATTTTAGGAGACTAGTATAACCTTGACATCAAAACCAGCCAAGGACATAGGAAAATAGAAAATTATAAGTCCCACAGATTGGGAAGAGAGAAACAGACCAACAGGTCAAAATAGACCAGATGTTGACTATGGCCATATGTGGAGAAAGCATGAGCTTTGCAATCAGTTGAGTTGGGACATTTGGTTATTCATATGGACAAAAAAGAAAAAATCATAAAACATCCAAAAATGAATACCAAATAAAGCTTTAAATTAAGCTTTAAAACTTAAGTTAACTGTAAATTAAGCTTTAAAACTTTTAGAAGAGGGGCGCCTGGGTGGCTCAGTCGTTAACATCTGCCTTTGGCTCGGGCCATGATCAAGCCCTGCATCGGGCTCCCTGCTCCACAGAAAGCCTGCTTCTCCCTCTCCCCCACTCCCCAAGCTTGTGTTCCCTCTCTCGCTGTCTCTCTCTCTGTCAAAAAATAAATAAAATCTTTTAGAAAAATAAAAATAAAATAAAACTTTTAGAAGAAAATATGAAGGAAAATATTTATGACCTTTTTTTTTTAAAGAATGTTTCAAAGATACCAAAGGTTCAATGTTCTAAGGAAAGAACAGGGACATCTGACCTTATATTAAAATGGAAAACTTTCTGTACGATAAAGGATATAATGTGATAAGACAATGGGATAGATACCAGGAGACCAATACGTGAAGTATAAAAACTTACAAAGCAATATTTTATGTCCCGAAAGTACAAAAACTGTTTCTTGACTTTCAGTTCCCTCTGCTGGAACACAGAGCAGGGGAGCTGGCTTAGAGACTGGGGTGGCAGGTGCTCACTGGATACCTGGCCTAGAAGGGGCCACCCAACCTCTCTGCCACCCACCTCTCACCTGGGCAGTGGGGATGTCATGGCACCTGCTTCATAGGGTTCTTGTAAACATTAAGTGAATTTCTATGCGTCAGGTGGTTAGAGAAATTCCCAGCCCATTCTGAGGACTTCGTAAATATAGGTATTAGTGTCACTCTTACCTTTCCACCAACAAACCTAAGACCTACAGTGATGTCTATAGTTATCTTTTTCATCCCATTCTTTTGCTGTGAAAGCAGTAATGACTCCTGAAAAATAAGTGTTCCACACCACCAGAATTTTTGGTCTCTGCCTTCTGGCACTCAGTAACTGCCCAATGAAATGAATGAAGGAGATTTCCTCCAACTCAGTGTCAGAGAGCAATTAGCCTATGCTAGGTTAACATGGAAGAGCTAGGCTAAAGAAGATCTCTGTTTTCGTGTACGTGGGTTTCTTTCCCCGAAATGTATGGTGGATTCTGAATCCTGCGTTCATTTCACAAATACCTGCTGACTGCCTGTGGACGATAAGGAGAGAGAGAACTGGAAACTGCTGGCACGGTGCCTTATTTTCGCCGTGACCATACTCCTTAAAAGTTATTCACCACCTCAAATTGCACATATTTGCATTTGCATTTTGAGTCACCTGGCTTTGGAAAAAGAAAAAATAAAGGCCATGCAGTGGTGGTCTGTTCCTTCCATCAGGCACTTGGACCCACCCCATATAGGATAGTCATTTTGGTTCTTGGGGTGGAAACTATTCCTTCGGACAAGTAACCATGGAAATCCCAGCTTTTAAAAGTATGCAGGGGAGTGGCGCCTGAGTTGCTCAGTTGGTTACGCGTCTGCCTTCAGCTCGGGTCATGATCCCAGGGCCCTGGGATCGAGCCCCACGTCAGGCTCACTGCTCGGCGGAGAGCCTGCTTCTCCCTCTCCCTCTGCCTGCCACTCTATCTGTGCTTTCTATCTCTCTGTCAGATAAATAAATAAAATCTTTATTAAAAAAAGTATGCAGGGGATGGAGCACTGGGTGTTATGCACAAACAATGAATCATGGAACACCACATCTAAAACTAATGATGTAATGTATGGTGACTAACATAACAATAAAAAAATTTTTTTTTAAAGTATGCAGGGGAGAGGATGACTAGGTTTCAGGGTTAACCATAAATGAAAGCCCATAGGCTTAAAGGAACTCAATAATTTTAGGTCTGGTAAGCTTATTAAAAAAAAAAAAATCCTTCCAAATCCTTACCAGGTTTGTGGGAATGTGGTCAGCTCTGAAGAATGCTCACCTCGTTACCCGTCAGCTCCCATGGATGGGTCCGCCTTCAATTAGTAATGAATTTAATGGCATCTGTCCTTGAAATGCCTGGCATGATTTGGGGGTTTTGACAAGAGGTCACATTCCCTCCAGGAAAATGCACTACCCTTTTCCCAAGCTACTTCCCATTGTTAATCCCGCACATTTGTTTAGAGATTACTTCCCCATTTTCCATGCTTAAAAACAGCAAGAACAAACTGCCGAAAAAAATCAAAATGACATGGTTTTTAAGGGCAGCAACTACCTACTTACCATGTTTACTGCACATGGTGTGTCCTTCATGAATTAGGCATGAGCTAGGCAGATATGTGTTTGTTTACACAGGCTTGCTGCTGATTCATTAAGTCAGAGCTGGGAACCCGCTTTCCCCTGATTTTTGCCCCAAAGCGCTCTGCATTAGGCGGCTGTAATTGCCGGTGCTGGAGCCCCTGGGAAGCCCTCCCTGTTAGTAGCACCTGGTGCCGAAGACACAGACACTGCACTTCCCTCCAGCGGGGTCCCCGGTACAGCTGCCAGGACCTGTCATTATCTAAGACTTCCTTGTCACCACCGTGCATCGCCTTTCAGCCCGTATGTTCTGGGAAGGGACCCTTGTCAGTTTCCCTGGCACCTGCCGGCTGCACACCTGGCATTTAAATTGCTCCGGAATGTGTTGTGATTGTTTTCACTCTTTAATGAACCCACCTGAGGGACATTGAGCTTTTTATCCAGTCGCCTGTTTCCCAGGCATTCCCATTTACACCGTTTGTGTGGAGATGCAGAAACTCTGTTGTGTTGTTATACTAATCCATCTGCCAAAAATCTTATAACGAAATCTGTGGGACTCCCAAAGGAGATTTTTGCACTGGTAATTTAAGCTAATGATTTCTAAACATATTTAGTCAGTTTTATGAAGACCTCATTAGAATGTGTTTATTAAAAATCCAAATGATTTCTCATAGTCATGTAGGAAAATTATTTTTGAGTTGCTCTGAAGAGTTCTGATAACAGGTGATAAAGTGTTTTGGAGCTAAGAGAAGTCAAGGCCAGAGATGTTAACCTCTATCAATGTAGAGGATGCATGGAACCACCAAAATGGATGCATTAAAGATTATTATCAACCCAGAGAGGTTGACTTGGGATTTCTTTCACATTAGTTACTAAAAGAGTAACAAAAGAAAGAAGCTTAAGATGAACACTAAATGTCAGAATTAACTCTCTAATTCACATGCAAGGTATATTAAGATTCCAAGTGCCCCTGTCAGGTACAACAAAGAACATCTGCTTCTCTCCAAAAGCCACCAGATCCAGGATCAATGGAAGAAGCAAGAGAGAGGCAAGGTTGCCCCTTTATAAAATGTGGAAATAATGTTTGATAGTAGGAATAACCTAGGTAATGCCTAACAGTACAAAACACCAACAATATTTGTACAAAATCTCTCAAGTTATTCTAAGACATCAAACTCATACCTAAAAGGGAAGAGACAAATCTTTTTATGGCCATTACTACAGTTTTTCTGTCTTGAACTCTCATTATTGCCTTTCATAGGTCTTTTTTAATGAACTGGATATTTAAGAGTGATATTTTGTGACCTGGGTAATTATAGTATTAGCCTTTGATTTACTTATACTCGTTCAACAAACATTCCTCACCATTTCAATCTACCATCAGCCATCTCAACGATCATATTAATGTAGCCAATTCAAGCCTTACCTCCCTCCATAACTTTAATGCAAAACTAGGGAAAAAGGAGCAACGTCGGTACTCTAGCCTGTGATGATTCCCACCCAGACACTGCCACACCTCATGGCACCTGCCCCCAGCGTACCACCCAGGAAGCAAGGCACTAACTGGTACTGAGCTCTCAGCAGCAGGAGAGGGACCCTCTGTTGACCCCGCCATGCCAGTCTGCTCCTCCAGGAAGGATGACTCCCTAGCTGCCCCACTGAACTTTTGAGGTTTTCGCTGCCCAAAGGTTTTCTCAGTCCCCCTCTTTAAAATGTTAGAAAACTAACAAAAGAGCCCACTTTGTCTTATTCACAAATTAACCCAAAAGTAGGCTTTCTACTCTCTTTCTAACACGACATCTCCAATGATACACCTACTGTATCCATGGCACTAAGAGATACAAAGATGTTTGTGATGCACTTGTCCTCAAGGAACATAAAAATGTAATAGGAAACCATTTAAGCAATGAGCTATAATACATGTGAGTCACAAGGATGACAGCACCAGTGCAGAGCTAATTCTGCCTGAGGAAACATAAGAGACATCACGGAGAACACAGCGAAGAGCTGGGTCTGTTGGGAGAAACAGGGCCGTAACCACTGTAGGAAAAACACAGAGAAAGGGAGCAAATGGAACAATGGGAAAGAGCAAGTGGTCTGATGTAGCTGTGAGGGCTGATGCAGAAGGGCAGCTAACTGAGGCTGGAAGGCTAGCTGTGGCCTCCCTAGGAGGAGGAAAAGGTAGACGCAGGGAGTGGTGGCGTGTTTGTTGTAATGGAAGGCATCAAGCTGGTGAATCATATGTTCTAATTAGTGTTGTTGAAAGACAGTTCTAGCAGCCACTGCAGAAAGGGTTAGAAAGGAGACAGAAGGCATGGAGACAAGTCAGGTTGGAGCAAGACTCTTGGTGAGAGATGACATGGACTTGAGTTGTGGCAGTGGCATTGGGAATTTATGGGAGACACACAATTTGGGTGTTACCTGGGGATGCTAATAAGGGAAAAGAACTGAAGTGTGAACAAGGTTTCTACCATTATGACTTGGATTGATGTGAAGAATATTAACCAAGAAGAGTAACCCTTCTCTCTACCCCTCCCCTCCAAAAAAAGAAAAGCCGGCTTTAGAAGGAATCAACATGATTCATTTTGGACATGCTGAGTTTGGGACACTGAATGAACAATAGGGGCTTTCCAGAAAGACATACAGACTAACTATGAAATGTGTGATTCTCCCTTCGTTTACTGAGCATCTACTATGTGCTAGCCTTTGGGCAAGACTGGGGATAGCAAGATGAAAAGATATGACATGACCTAAGGGATAGAAAGACAGGCAAACAAAAAAGTTAAAATGCAAAGTGATAACCACTATAACAGAAGCATGGCATTTATGGGAAAAAACAGAGAGAGAAAGAAGAGCAGAAGTGAAGACAGAGCACCAGAGAATATCTATATTTAGAGGCAGACAGGGAAAGAAGAGCTCAGAATGGAGACTGAATATGATGTACCAGAGAAATAAGGCAAGCACTAAGAGACCCCAGAATCCTGAGTAAGAGTTGATACAGTTTCAATGAGAAGGAGAAGGTAAGCAGTGTTGACAAAAGCTGCAGAGAGGCCAGGTACCTCAGGGGTAAGATAGGTAAACAACAAAATGTATTGAGCACCTATTCTGTGCCAAGCATTCTGCTAAATGACTGAACAAGCCTTATTTATTTTAGTTATCATGGTCACCCTCTAAGATACATATGAAGATTTCTATTTTCAAAGTTAGCAAACTACAGCTCAGTGAGAAATAATTTGGCCAAGGGCACAGAGCTGGAATGTCTAGAATGTTTCATTCCAAAGCCCATGTTCTCTCCACAATTCCACAGGGCACCTCCCGCCCCGTCTTTGGTACACACCAGGTTTAGGTGGTGTGATAACCATGAATGCAGTGGCGATGGAACAGTGGCTCTGTGTGTGGTAAGGACAGTAGAGTAGCTTGTTCTTGGAGAAGTAAATCAAAGGAAAGAGATGGAGCAGCACCTAGAGGTAAGCAAAGCTCAGGATGTGCTCACACTGCGGGGGGCGGGGGGGGACATGCATCTGTGGGGCTGAGTGTGTGGGTGGTGGCGGTGGTGGTAGGGTAGACATGAGCATAATTGGGAGTCTGAAAAGAAGATGCAATTGGAAGCAAAGATTGAAGGTACAAGTTTTGAAAGGGGCGAGTGGACAGGAAAGCACATACAGGTGGGAGGGAATTCCTTCAGGAAACGAGCCAGGGGTATACACCCAACAGTGTGTATAGACACAAGAGGCTGGAGCTACAAAGATAAATTAAGCATGTCCACAGGAATGGGGAAGCAAACCTCTGTCTAAGACAGAGGTTTCAGAATGCTCTTGTAGTTCCTACCAGAGGCCCCTCATCAGCCTGAGAGCTGAGGTTGGAGGGGTTTGTCAATAAATGCTTCCCAGAGGAAGTGCATGGGGCTGAGTGTGGAGGAGCAACTAGGATTTCATCAGCAAAGAAGGGAGAGAAGGGTGCTCTAGGAAGAGGGAACCACGGGCCCCTAAGGGAAATGGCAGAAATGTGTTCAAAATGAACATGGAGTAAATGAATGCTTTAGCACAGAGAGCTGGATGTGCTCTGAAGGACTGAGTGAGAGTGACATGGAGAAAGGGACACAGAGGAGATGCTGCAGAAAGAGAGGATGTAATCTAAAGGCAGAAAACTAGCCACTGGATATAACAAGGAAAAGGTCTTTGGTGACCTTCTGCCTGAGTAGTTTCAGAGGGATGACCCATCAGGGTCCTTTGATTATATGCAACAGAAATCAACTCAGGCTAATTTAAACCAAAGGGAAATCTACTGGAAGAATGTTAGGAGCTCAGCATGTTGGTGAGAAGAAGAAGGCCTGCAAACAGACAGGAAAGAAGGCACCAAGTCCAGAGGGCCAGTGAGCAGAGGGACGTCACAGCCAGGCTGGTCAAGGTGCTGGTGCGGAGAGGACACGTGCCGACAACTTCCGGGCCATTTTCACTGTGCTTGGGGTTCCCATAATGGGGACAGAGCATCTGACTCCTCCAAGTTGGTTCATATGCTCATCCCTTGCTGTCCAGGGCCCCGAAATGACAAGCCACCCCACGAGGAAGAAGGAGTTCCCCAAAAGGAAGTCAAGAATACATTAGCGAGGTTGAGTGACCAAATAACACGTACTCACCATAGACAGGGAGGGCTGGAGGCAGTCTGCAGGGTCAAGGCCAGAGTAGAAAATGAGGACATACAGACTGAGTTTACTTATCAGAAGCTTAGCTGAGGGGGAAGAGAGAGAAACATGGCAGCCGACAGAGGGGCATTAACAATTAAAGGATATTTTAAAGGTGGAAGACCTTTGAAAATTTTATGTGTCAAGGAAAGAATCAGGAGAAAGAGAAATTGAACATTAACGAGTAGACAGCTGAGGGAGTTTTCTCCCCAAGGGGGCAGGAGGGACAGGATGCAGAGTGCTGGTCTTCAGTTCAGCCTTATGAAGGATGACATCTTGTTCTCTGAGCCAGGAAAACAGACAGATAAGGATGCATTTAAATAAATGGATCCAAAATATAAACAACAATCTTGGAATTGCACCCTCTCCTGATAACATTCGTTTTCCTGGTGATGATCCAAGCAAGGCCATGGGCTGAAAGACTTGAGGAGACTGGGGAAATAGTTATTTGAGGGAGGCCCAAGAACACTGGGGAAGGGGGTTGGCCTGGGCTAGGAGGTGGCATGCTCCTGTCTTAGGAAGAGGTAAGAATAGGGAAGGGAATAAGCAAGACGCGGTTGGCGGCAAGAAGGGCCAGGCTGCATGGGAATCCTGGGACAGCCAGCAGCCAGAGTCATCACAGAACTGACAGAGGTGAACACGAGGGTATTGTGGGCATTTCTCAGGGACTAAACTAACCGGTTCTCACCGCCCAGCCTTAGTTTATGCATCCTGGAAATGAAGGGACATGGGTGCCCAATCAGCTCTAAAATTCCATGTTTATATGAAGAATATTTGTGTGTTTATTGCTTACATTCTGGCTTCGAGATCTGTTTGAATAACAGATACATCTGCAGCTGAGCTCTGTTTTAATGCCCATGGGCCTTAGGACCTCCCTGGCGCTCACTGTGTCTGCTCTGAACACCAGCAGCAGAAGGAAAGTATGGAGTCTGGATTTTCAAAAGGGAATGGTTCAGGGAAAAGACATGAGTGTCGCTTCCTCAAGAGAGAGCTGTCCACTCCTATTTCTTCTGCACTGTTACACATGAATTTTGTAGATCTAGAGCGGAATATTGCAGTGTGTGATTAGCTACCAATGGGACCAATTCTGTTGGTGTTCTATCTATATTTATGCAGGCTGTAAAAGATGCTCAGTCTATAATTTATAAACTTTCTTTTCAAGATGATAAAATCGGACTACAGTAAATTATTATTTTGAGAGAAGGTATTCTTTTTAAAAGTTCTCAAAATTGCCTATCACAATCCACTGGTTTATCAAGGGACACAATCAAACAATTTTACATTTCTGATCAGTGGTACCACCTCTGTCCCTTGCGTGCAGCAGGAAAAGGGTTTGGGGGAGAATGTGACTGCTTTAGAGAACTCTTGCAAGCATTTAATAAAGATAATCTATGCACACCCCATCGTGTTCTGTGTAGCTGCAAGTGTGACTTTTGCATCTGGAAGACTATCTCCTGGTGCATAGAAATAGTTATCTAACTCCCCCCAAGTCCATTAGAGAATCAACATTGTTACTAAATGTCCATCAATCCTATTTGGATAGCAAATCTACTTAATTGAAAGGTAAACTGTGGTATAAAGGACGTGGGAAAACAGGTACAATTGTAAAACAAACTCATTCCACTAAGAAACACTTCATGGACTACTAAATTGGGGGATGATTTTGAAGAACATGAGTCTAAAGGAAACAAATACTCTCAGAATGAAGCGAGGAGAAAACCACATAACTTTATTCTCCAATCTTACTGAAGGCTTATTATGTACTTTAAATTACAAAGTACTGCATTTTAAGGCTTAAAGTAATGAGGTTTCTTATATAAAATTTGATACCTATAATGTTCCCCCTGATTTCTGGAAAATTTATTCTGGTAGTGTTCCTGTAAATAAATATTTGTGTTTGTGTGAGAGAGAGAGAGAGAGAGAGTGTGTGTGTGTGTGTGTGTGTGTGTACACGTACCTGCACTTTCTAAAAGGCGAGCTATTCCCCTCCCTCATATTTGCTCACATGGGTAACTAGACTAGACTACTCTTTTGCAACTTTCACAGTCCCTGAACCTGATAAAAGGTTCTTCCCAGATATATTCATCACACACACACACACACACACACACACACTCCCTTGCTCACACATCCTTCCCTCAGTTTCAGAAATGCGCTCTGCCTTGGGAACAGCCAACTGCTATTCGTTCTAAGTGCAGACTGTTGTGTCTTTCTTCTGGATTCTGTGTGAATTTTCACCGTGAATTAATGAATTTCCTGTGGGGAAGACAGAATCAGTCTGCTATCTGCCTCACACACCTCCTGTTTCCCTGCTGTTGTCCATGTCAGAAACCTTAACCCCTCGGAGTCTTTGTTCGTCTCTCCTGTGGCTCTTCTGGTGGAACTCCTTAATGTGCAGGTATCAGGTGACCTTTCCACCTGTTATAGGGGAGGGCCAGAAAGACAGAAGGGAGGATCCCTGCCTTTAAGACATTTACAATCCAATATTAGAGGCATGACACACAATTGTATACCAGAAGGAACAAAACACCCTTGGGTACCATTTTGCCCTTCCCTGCCAGACAACAGGCCCCTGTGAGCAAAGAGTAGCTTATGTCCTCTGTGAATCCCATAAGTCTGGACACATAGAAAGTATTAGAAATTAGTCAATAAGTGTTTTTTGAAGAAGTGGAAGAGGGTATATATAAGCTAGTGCAAAATAACTTATTTGCTACAAGGGAAATCTCTGCAGCCTTGAGATCATCCCATATTGCATCCAATTACACTGCCAAGAAACTACAGCTGTATGCTGCCCTCGCAGGTATACATGTGACCAGGGCTGTGCTATAAAACTCTCAGGCGAGTGTCCTGAGAGCACTTTGGGGGGCGGGGGTGCATGGGCAGCAGATGGACAAGGCACCTGGGACGGGGCATCCTAGCCATCTCAAGGCTGCAGTAGCCCTCCACCTTTGTTCTGCTCACATGAGCACTTGAAAATTGCTTTTCCCCCTACTTTGCACACTGCTGTTACATCCTATTCTTCAATAATTTTTTTGAAACCCACAGTAAGTGATGTCCTATCTTGAATGCAAATTTTTTTTTCCCTCCTCTACTTTTTAGATCTGCTAACTTCATCTTCTGAGGCCTTGTTCTGCCTTGCCCTAAAGGCTTGGGGTTATCTGGCTGAGTAAATATGAGTGAGTAAATGCTGGGTGCCTTCCAGAGAAGAGGGCCAAATAGTGCAGTGAGCGGTTTTATGACTGTACACAGTTCTGTCTTTTTCAGTTTACCTCTCTTCACTCCAGACTGTCTCCTTTGAGATAGAAACAGAACCCGGATCCCTTACAATTCTTGATGGACAGAGAATTTTTATTCTAGAAAAGCATGATATAATCATCATCTCACCGAAGATAGAATCTTTTCTGATGTTATAGGGTAGAGAAGCCAAATCAGGAGTGAGTTTGTGGTAGTTTCAATCCATTCAACTGGTTGAATCACATATTGCCCATACTCAGGATAACTTATATGATGCTCAGTCAGGTATTAGGTGGGTCATCTATCCATTCCCTAAATTCTTCAAAGTCTCTTGCTCTGTTTAGCGATTCCTGTGATAACCTAAGGGAGAGGACAGAGAACATGCCAGGGAAGGCAGTGACTTGTGGTCATTCCTCTTTGGTGCTTCCTTAACCCCTAGAGCCATTGACCTTCCCAAAGAGATTCGCTGGAACAGGTGCATATTCTCACACTATCTCAGGAATTTAGCCCAGATCTGTGTTTCTGAAATTAAAGTTGATTTCATCCCAATCCTGGCATCGACCATAGAGTGTGAGCTGCTGTGATCAATAGAGCACGTGGCGTACCACACTTCTGAACCACAGAGGTGCTGGCACAGTGGTAAGGGGCACAATGACAACTACCGATAAGAGCTTTCTCTTACTCCAGCCAATGTAGTGGGTCTTTAGGCCCTCACCATGGCTCTGTGGTGTAAGCATTATGCTATCCACGCCTCTCAGATAATAAACTGAAGATTTTAAACATTAAGAAACTGGCCCAAGGTTATGCAGCTAGCAACTGTCAGCTCACAATGAGAATTCCAGAACCACACTCTTGACCACTATGCTATATGGCTTCCCAAAAACCTCATTCTAGAGTCTTGTAATCAGGATAATTCTCAAACTTGAGATAATTTGAACAGTCATATGACCTACTCTCCTCATCTTCAAATAAGGAAACTGAGGACCAGAATGTTTCTGTGACTTTCACAAGGTCACATGGCTAGCTCACAATACAGCTAGAATTAGCCCCATGCTCTCCTGCATGTCAACCAGGCCTCTTTCCATTACACTATGCTGTATTATCACTAAATGTGATTTTCTAGAGAAGTTACCTTTTTTATCAGTGGTCCTTAAAAATAAATTTTATGCCTCTGCCTAGAAAAGTGTGTGTGTGTGTGTGTGTGTGTGTGTTGGGAGTCATGTTTTCAAGAACATTTCTGGTCTGTAAATAAGCCAGAGAGGTCGTATCCTGGCAGCCTAGGAGAGGCAGGAGGCCAAGTCCCTGAGCTCACCTCTAAGAACCCTGAGGTATATCCATTATGGTAATCACCCCATCTGGCTTCTGCAGGCAACCGGCCATTGTCTACTCCGCAGCTGGTGACAGAGATGCCTGACACGTGAACCTGGGCAGTCACCTGCCCCTAGATCCCCCAAGCCCAGCCAGCTCATGTATGCATCCCCACATCCAGCTTGCTCTCTGCCTTTAGTAGCCCATCCCAGCAGAGCAGCTGGCTGGGCTGCAGAGAGCCCTGAGGTGGTTCCAGGGATCGCATGTGCTCTCTCAAAGGAACTAGTACCCTTTCAAAATGTTAGTCCTGCAGAAATCCATTTCCTGCATCCTCTGCCTCTTCAACACCATTTCTACTGTTTTAAAACCTAGCACCAAAGTTCAACCAGGACCCTGTCGGAAGCAGCTAGAGATCATGAAATAGGGACTGTTCCTACTGCTGTTCTCCCTCCCCCACCACCCCGACAGGGACTCAGGACCACGCAGGCTTTCTAGAGATGACCCTGCCAACTTTCTCCATTTAGAATGCCTTCCCTGCCCCAGCCATCCATGGAAACTGCACTTCATCTTTCTGATCTCATCTGTAACGTGGGCTTCCTGGTGCAGTTTTGAATCTCTTCCTTTAGAAGTAATATTCCTTCCTATGATTTCCAATAGCCGTTTTCATTTTGTTAATTTTAGCAAACATTTACTTGTGCCAAGCATGTTTTATCTAAGAGCTTTAGGAACAAGAATCTAGTTAATCTTCACAAAACGTTATTATTATCCTCATTGTGCAGATGGGCAAATGGAACCACAGAGAGCATAGGTAACATGCCCAAGGTCACACAGCTGAGAAATGAGTCCAAGCTTTGAACCCAAACAGTGTGGCTCTGGGTAATGTGCTCATGACTACGAACCTTGCCTCTCATTCTGCTCTCAATTAGATTTGTTATTTACATGCCTGTCTCTTCACAAGCATTAGGACCATAGCTCATCCCTCTCTGTACTCCAGCAATGGCTGACTGGGTTGTGCTCATGATGGGCTTCCAGGGCTGTCTGCATAACTGGCAGGCGGCCTCGATACCACTGCCCTGACCCAGACACAGGCTTGGCCACACTGAAGGCACAATGTGGACCCCTTCAGTTTTCTAGTCTGCCTCTTAGAGTCTCCCAGCTTCGGATTATGTGTTTATAAAATAGAGATAATACTGTGACCCCACAAAATTAGTGTGAGGTGGCATGCAATCCCAGATCATTCTAGAACTTAGAACGATTGTAACCTCCATATGGTCTAGTCAGAACAGTCTCATGACTTGCACAAAGTCAATAGATTTAAAACTATAAACCTGAAAACTCCTGTGTAAATCTAAATTGTTACCCCAGTGAGAGAAAATATGGATCCTTTTTCTTGGAGAGCTATCAGATTTCACTCTAAGAAATGTCCCCTCAGGAGATATATAAATATAGATGTAGACATAGATACAGATACATATATAATGTTATCATTGCTTAAAAGATTTCTGAAACTCATCTTTCAGAATGATCTTTAGAGTACGTGACACACACTTCCTATTGTTCGCAGTGATGGAGAATCTCCCTCCTGTGGAAGGAGGACTTACCTTTTTTTTTTTTTTTAATTTTTAATTTTTTATTCTTATGTTAATCCCCATACATTACATCATTAGTTTTAGATGAAGTGTTCCATGATTCATTGTTTGTGCACAACACCCAGTGCTCCATGCAGAATGTGCCCTCCTCAATACCCACCACCAGGCTAACCCATCCTCCCACCCCCTCCCCTCTAGAACCCTGTTTGTTTTTCAGAGTCCATCGTCTCTCATGGTTCGTCCACCCCTCCGATTTCCCCCGCCTCATTCTTCCCCTCCCGCTACCTTCTTCTTCTTTTTTTTTTTTCTTAACATATATTGCATTATTTGTTTCAGAGGTACAGATCTGAGATTCAACAGTCCTGCACAATTCACAGCACTTACCAGAGCACACACCCTCCCCAGTGTCCATCACCCAGTCACCCCATCCCTCCCACCCCACCCCCCACTCCAACAACACTCAGTTTGATTCCTGCGATTAAGAATTCCTCATATCAGTGAGATCATATGATACATGTCTTTCTCTTTTTGACTTATTTCACTCAACATAATACCCTCCAGTTCCATCCACGTCGTCGCAAATGGCAAGATCTCAATTCCTTTTGATGGCTGCATAATTTTCCATTGTATATATATACCACTTCTTCTTTATCCATTCATCTGTCGATGGACATCTTGGCTCTTTCCACAGTTTGGCTATTGTGGACATTGCTGCTATAAACATCGGGGTACACGTACCCCTTCGGATCCCTACTTTTGTATCTTTGGGGTAAATACCCAGTAGTGCAATTGCTGGATCATATGGTAGCTCTATTTTCAACTTTTTGAGGAACCTCCATACAGTTTTCCAGAGTGGCTGCACCAGCTTGCATTCCCACCAACAGTGTAGGAGGGTTCCCCTTTCTCCGCATCCCCGCCAACATCTGTCGTTTCCTGACTTGTTAATTTTAGCCATTCTGCCTGGTGTAAGGTGGTATCTCATTGAGCTTTTGATTTGGATTTCCCTGATGCCAAGCGATATTGAGCACTTTTTCATGTGTCTGTTGGAAAAATGTCTGTTCATGTCTTCTGCCCATTTCTTGATTGGATTCTTTGTTCTTTGGGTGTTGAGTTTGATGAGTTCTTTATAGATTTTGGATACTAGCCCTTTATCTGATATGTCATTTGCAAATATCTTCTCCCATTCTGTCGGTTGTCTTTTGGTTTTGTTGACTGTTTCCTTTGCTTTGCAAAAGCTTTTTATCTTGATGAAGTCCCAATAGTTCATTTTTGCCCTTTCTTCCCTTGCCTTTGGCGATGTTTCTAGGAAGAAGTTGCTTCAGCTGAGGTCGAAGAGGTTGCTGCCTGTGTTCTCCTTTAGGATTTTGATGGACTCCTGTCTCACATTGAGGTCTTTCAACCATTTGGAGTCTATTTTTGTGTGTGGTGTAAGGAAATGGTCCAGTTTCATTCTTCTGCATGTGGCTATCCAATTTTCCCAACACCATTTGTTGAAGAGACTGTCTTTTTTCCATTGGACATTCTTTCCTGCTTTGTCAAAGATGAGTTGACCATAGAGTTGAGGGTCCATTTCTGGGCTCTCTATTCTGTTCCATTGATCTAAGTGTCTGTTTTTGTGCCAGTACCATACCGTCTTAATGATGACAGCTTTGTAATAGAGCTTGAAGTCCGGAATTGTGATGCAGCTGGCTTTGCTTTTCTTTTTCAATATTCCTCTGACTATGTGGGGTCTTTTCTGGTTCCATACAAATTTTAGGATTATTTGTTCCATTTCTTTGAAAAAAGTGGATGGTATTTTGATGGGGATTGCATTGAATGTGTAGATTGCTCTAGGTAGCATTGACATCTTCACAATATTTGTTCTTCCAATCCATGAGCATGGAACGTTTTTCCATTTCTTTGTGTCTTCCTCAATTTCTTTCATGAGTATTTTATAGTTTTCTGAGTACAGATCCTTTGTCTCTTTGGTTAGATTTATTCCTAGGTATCTTATGGTTTTGGGTGCAATTGTAAATGGGATGGACTCCTTAATTTCTCTTTCTTCTGTCTTGTTGTTGGTGTATAGGAAAGCCACTGACTTCTGTGCATTGATTTTATATCCTGCCACTTTACTGAATTCCTGTATGAGTTCTAGCAGTTTTGGGGTGGAGTCTTTTGGGTTTTCCACATAAAGTATCATATCATCTGCAAAGAGTGAGAGTTTGACTTCTTCTTTGCCAATTTGGATGCCTTTGATTTCTTTTTGTTGTCTGATTGCTATGGCTAGGACTTCCAATACTATGTTGAATAGCAGTGGTGATAGTGGACATCCCTGCCGCATTCCTGACCTTAGGGGGAAAGCTCTCAGTTTTTCCCCAATGAGAATAATATTTGCTGTAGGTTTTTCATAGATGGCTTTTATGATATTGAGGTATGTACCCTCTATCCCTATACTCTGAAGAGTTTTGATCAAGAAAGGATGCTGTACTTTGTCAAAAGCTTTTTCTGCATCTATTGAGAGGATCATATGATTCTTGTTCTTTCTTTTGTTAATGTGTTGTATCACATTGATTGATTTGCGGATGTTGAACCAACCTTGCAGCCCAGGGATAAATCCCACTTGGTCATGGTGAATAATCCTTTTAATATACTGTTGGATCCTATTGGCTAGTATTTTGGTGAGAATTTTTGCATCCATGTTCATCAGGGATATTGGTCTGTAATTCTCCTTTTTGATGGGGTCTTTGTCTGGTTTTGGGATCAAGGTTATGCTGGCCTCATAAAATGAGTTTGGAAGTTTGCCTTCCGTTTCTATTTTTTGGAACAGTTTCAGAAGAATAGGTATTAATTCTTCTTGAAAGGTTTGGTAGAATTCCCCTGGGAAGCCATCTGGCCCTGGGCTTTTGTTTTTTGGGAGATTTTTGATGACTGCTTCAATTTTCTTAGTGGTTATAGGTCTGTTCAGGTTTTCTATTTCATCCTGGTTCAGTTTTGGTAGTTGATACATCTCTAGGAATGCATCCATCTCTTCCAGGTTATCTAATTTGCTGGCATAGAGTTGCTCATAATAGGTTCTTATAATTGTTTGTATTTCTTTGGTGTTGGTTGTGATCTCTCCTCTTTCATTCATGATTTTGTTGATTTGGGTCATTTCTCTTCTCTTTTTGATCAGTCTGGCCAGGGGTTTATCAATCTTGTTAATTCTTTCAAAGAACCAGCTCCTAGTTTCATTGATCTGTTCTACTGTTCTTTTAGTTTCTATTTCATTGATTTCTGCTCTGATCTTTATGATTTCTCTTCTCCTGCTGGGTTTAGGCTTTATTTGCTGTTCTTTCTCCAGCTCCTTTAGGTGTAGGGTTAGGTTGTGTACTTGAGACCTTTCTTGTTTCTTGAGAAAGGCTTGTATTGCTATATACTTTCCTCTTAGGACTGCCTTTGCTGCATCCCAAAGATTTTGCACAGTTGTGTTTTCATTTTCATTTGTTTCCATGTATTTTTTAAATTCTTCTTTAATTTCCTGGTTGACCCATTCATTCTTCAGTAGGATGCTCCTTAGCCTCCATGTATTTGAGTTCTTTCCGACTTTCCTCTTGTGATTGAGTTCTAGTTTCAAAGCATTGTGGTCTGAAAATAGGGAATGATCCCAATCTTTTGGTACTGGCTGAGACCTGATTTATGACCTAGGATGTGATCTATTCTGGAGAATGTTCCATGGGCACTAGAGAAGAATGTGTATTCCGTTGCTTTGGGGTGGAATGTTCTGAATATGTCTGTGAAGTCCATTTGGTCCAGTGTGTCATTTAAAGTCTTTATTTCCTTGTTGATCTTTTGCTTAGATGATCTGTCCATTTCAGTGAGGGGGATGTTAAAGTCCCCCACTATTATTGTATTGTTGTCGATGTGTTTCTTTGCTTTTGTTATTAATTGCCTTATATAATTGGCTGCTCCCATGTTAGGGGCATAGATATTTACAATTGTTAGATCTTCTTGTTGGATAGATCCTTTAAGTATGATATAGTGTCCTTCCTCATCTCTTATTACAGTCTTTGGTTTAAAATCTACTTTGTCTGATATAAGGATTGCCACCCCAGCTTTCTTTTGGTGTCCATTAGCATGGTAAATGGTTTTCCACCCCCTCACTTTCAATCTGGGTGTGTCTTTGGTTCTAAAATGAGTCTCTTGCAGACAGCATATCGATGGATCTTGTTTTTTAATCCAGTCTGTTAGCCTGTGTCTTTTGATTGGGGCGTTTAGCCCATTTACATTCAGGGTAACTATTGAAAGATAGGAATTTAGTGCCATTGTATTGCCTGTAAGGTGACTGTTACCATGTATTGCCTGTGTTCCTTTCTGGTCTATGTTGCTTTTAGGGTCTCTCTTTGCTTAGAGGACCCCTTTCAGGATTTCCTGTAGGGCTGGTTTTGTGTTTGCAAAATCCTTTAGTTTTTGTTTGTCCTGGAAGCTTTTTATCTCTCCTTCAATTTTCAATGACAGCCTAGCTGGATAGAGTATTCTTGGCTGCATATTTTTCTCATTTAGTGCTCTGAATATATCCTGCCAGTCCTTTCTGGCCTGCCAGGTCTCTGTGGATAGGTCTGTTGCCAATCTAATGTTTCTACCCTTGTAGGTTACAGATCTCTTCTCCCGAGCTGCTTTCAGGATTTTCTCTTTGTCTATGAGACTTGTAAGTTTTACTATTAGATGTCGGGGAGTTGACCTATTTTTATTGATTTTGAGAGGGGTTCTCTGTGCTTCCTGGATTTTGATGCCTGTTTCTTTCCCCAAATTAGGGAAGTTCTCTGCTATAATTTGCTCCATTATACCTTCTGGCCCTCTCTCTCTTTCTTCTTCTTCTGGGATCCCAATTATTCTAATGTTGTTTCATCTTATGGTATCGCTTATCTCTCGAATTCTGCCCTCGTGATCCAGTAGTTGTTTATCTCTCTTTTTCTCAGCTTCTTTATTTTCCATCATTTCATCTTCTATATTACTGATTCTCTCTTCTGCCTCATTTATTCTAGCAGTTAGCGCCCCCATTTTTTATTGCACCTCATTAATAGCCTTTTTGATTTCTACTTGGTTGGATTTTAGCTCTTTTACTTCTCCAGAAAGGGTTTCTCTAATAACTTCCATATTTTTTCAAGCCCAGCTAGTATCTTTAAAGTGATGATTCTGAACTCTAGATCTGACATCGTACTAATGTCCGTATTGAGTAGGTCCCTGGCAGTCGGTACTACCTCTTGTTCTTTTTGTTGAGGTGATTTTTTCCGTCTTGTCATTTTGTGCAGAGGAGAATAGATTAATGAGAGAACAAAATGCTAGCAGAGTAACCACGTCCCCAGAAAATATACTCTAAACAAATCAGAAAAGACCTGAAGCAGTGGGATAAGAAAGGGAAAGAGAGAAAAAAGAAAAAGAAAAAAAAAAAAAGGAAGATAAAAACAAAAACAAACAAAACAAAACAACAACAACAAAAGGAAAACCAGAATGTGATCAAATATGATCTATATGGTATATAGGTCAGTGCCACACACTAGATTTGGGGTGTATTTTGGTCTTTTAGAAGAAAGTGCCTCCCAAAATTTTAAAGAAAGAAAAACTTATATATGTACAAATATAGGGGTTGATATGATGAAGGGATGGAATATGGCTGTAAAAATGGAAATTATAAAAAATGTTATAAAAGGAATTGATAAGAAGTTGTTTGAAAAAAGAAAGAAGAGGATTTAAAAAAAGAAAAAAGAAAAAGAGAAAAAAAAAAGGGAGAGGATGTGATCAGGCAGGGGAATAGAAAGCACCATATACTAGAGATTTAGGGTATATTTTAATCTGTTAGAAGAAACTATCTCAAAATTTTAAAGAGAGAACAACTTATATATATAAGCCAAAAATATGGGTAACTACTATGAAGGGATAGAATATGACTCTAAAAATGAAAAATTAAAAAAAATTTTTTTTTAAAAAGGGATTGATAAGATGTTGGTTGAAAAAGGGAAAAAGAAAAATTCATAAAGAAATAATAAGACAAAAAGACAGTTAAAAAAATTAACTTTAAAAGACTAAAGAATCATGGTAAAAAAGCCGTGAATTCTATGTGCAGTAGTCCCCTAGCGCTGGAGTTCTGCCGTTCTCATTGAGCGGTAAACTTGGTCTTGGCTGGCTGTTCTCGCTGATCTTCTGGGGAGGGGCCTGTTGCCGTGGTTTCCAAATGTCTCTGCCAGAGGTGGAATTGCCCCGCCCTTGCCCCCTCCCGGCTAAGTAATCTGCTCGGGTTTGCTCTCCGGGGCTTTTGTTCCCTGCGAGCTTTCCGTACAGCTTTGGAGGCGGAGAGTGAAAATGGCGGCCTCCCAATCTCCGCTCCGGAGGAGCCGAGAACTCGGGGCCCCGCTCCTCAGTGAGCCCCCAGAGAAAAGCCGTCAGTCGCTCCCGTCTCCCCGGTCTCCGGCTGCCGTGCTCACCCGGCCTGCGACCGCGCGCCTCTATCTCTGGCACCCGACCCCGGGTGGAGTCTCCAAACCCAGCAGATCCCCACAGTGCGCTCCCGCGCGGCTCCTCCCGGGGGAGGAAGGTGAGTCTCCCCGGATCTGCCGCTTGTTGGGTCCCTGCTGGAGGAGCAGTGGCCCAACTGTGCCGCAGATCACAGTTTATGGCAACCCCGAGCTGAGAGCCCGCGCCTGGGCTCCACCTCTGCAGCCGCCTTCCCTGCTCCGATACCTGGGAGCTCTGCCGCACTCAGGCACCCCCGGTCTTTCTGCGACCCCGAGGGTCCTGAGACCACACTGTCCCCGAGGGTTCCACCCCCCGCTTAGCCACCAGAGTAACGTCCCTCAGCGGAGCAGGCTTTTAAAAGTTCCGATTTTGTGCTCCGTGGTTCTATCAGTTGCCAGAAGCGGCTGACGGAGGCCCCTCCCCTGCCGTCTATCCTCCCGAATATCGCCTCGGATTCACTTCTCCGCACGTCCTACCTTCCAGAAAGTGGTCGCTTTTCTGATGAGAGAGTTGTTGCTCTTCTTTTCTTCGATCTCCTGTTGAGTTTGTAGGTGTTCAGAATGGTTTGATCCCTATCCAGCTGAATTCCTGAGAGGAGACGAAATCCAGGTCTCCTACTCCTCCGCCATCTTAGGAGGACTTACCTTTGAGGAATGGCTAAAAGTCAAAGCCAAATCTACTGAATAAGGTGGGAACAAGCCATCTGGATAGATGTGTTCCTTGGAAGAGCTGATGCTTTCTGATCTAGTTGGGTAGGACTCTTTCCATCCCCATGAACTAGAGAGAAAAGTAACAGGACAGATTCCCTAGATGGTCTGTAAGATGACCCTTATAATTGCACAAGGGCCATATTAGTCCATCCATTTCTTTGCGGTTGATGAAAAAAAATGTTATGGATATGGGTGTCACACTTGTGCATTATTACAAGTATTGTATGTAATATTAATTAATGGGTGCAGTTGGAAAACCAGCTAGAAACCCAGGAGCTTTGGGGGGGAGGGGGGTGGGTGTTCAACAGAAGATTGAAGATGTGAAAGGGGGATTTACTCCGGCTATGAAATGCTTTTCGCAAATTCAGACTATCCAGACCTCAAGAAGTTCGGGATATAGTGCCAGTTTCAAAATGGTCTTCAAGGATGTTGTGCAAGGGAGGCCCTAGGGCCAAAGGAAGCAGGTCTGGAACTAAGAACCAGGAAACCTCTTACAAGCCAGGTACTTTATGTCAGCTAATCTTCCCAACCTCTCTATGAAATCAGTGCTATCATCCCATATTATTTAGGAGTAAACTGAGGCTCAGGGAGTTTAAGTCGCTGGCTGCAACACCACAAGCTAGCAAGAAAAAAAGCAGATGCGTGTCCATATGACTTTATCACACTGAGACCTAAGTAATCTGTATTTTCAGGGTACTTAAATGAATGAATGTTTTTATTGCTGTGAGAGCACTGTAAAAAAAATTTTTTTTTGGTTATAATAAATCTGTTCCCTTGGAAACTTGGCCGGCAACTTCTCTTGGCTGGGGGATCTTTTTGGTAACTGTGCTTCTAGCAGTGTTCTAGCTCTTGCTATCCCAGATCTCTATCAAAGCTGTACTCAGTTGGCCCCGCACATAGCTATTAATAGAACTGTGGTCACTCTTTCTTTGGATGGCTCTTGTTTAAAAAAAAAAAGGAAGTCTGTTGAAAACTTCTTGACAAATCAAAACTCTTAACAGTGACTTTTTCTTTTTCCTCCTTTCTACCTCTTTACAGTTGTGTTTATTAGATCACACTATGGTGCCCCCAGTTTAAGAGCTAACATTCAATTCCTTAAGCCTTCTTAATTATGAGTTTCTTAGCAAAATGAGTCCTAGGACCCATGCACAGTACACATAAATAGACCTTCATGGTCTGCCCCAGGCTCCTTCCTGCTAGCTGCTAAAGTTGGTAATAACAGAAGACACCAGGAGAAACGCAGCAATATGTGATCCTGGATAAAAATGAGCAATGGTTTCAGAGTGTGCTTCTGTTCTTCCCGCTCGCCCCCAGCACCCGTTACACCCTCTTTCGCTCCTAAAAAGGCAAGGTAGCTAAAATCATTGCAAAGCTTCCCACCTGGTATCGGTTCTCGAAGCCAGACCCAGCAAGACTGAAGAAAGTATAATCTGCCTTGAGTTCCCTTCCCGCAGAGAACCTTGGACTGGGGATCAGCGCTTGTGTCTGCAGCCTCTCCCTTGCCCCCTTGAAAAGGAGTGTTTGGAAACTGGCTGTCTCTGGGATTCCTCCCAGCTCTATTAGAGAGGACTCTCCTCCCTGCAAATCATAGACACCATTTCCTAAATTCTGTTGAGAGTTCATCAGACCCCCCTAGTGGAAGAATGGACTGCTCCCAAGTCCTCCCAGTCCCCAGAAGATGGTTTGCAGGAAAGAAGAGTAAAGGGGGCACTGGAGTTTCTATTTGCTTTTCCCTTCAGAAACCGTACACGCATGTCAAAGCTTTTCCTTCTTCCTTCTCTGGAGAACCCCCGCTTCACCTCTCCAGGCCCTTCGTGGACTTCTTGCCCTGGAACTCCTGTGGTCACCTGTAGTCCAGATCACAAAATATAATAAGAAGAAGAAGGAAAGAGGAATGTCCATATTTTTTTGAATGAAACGTCACTGGAGCAGATGTTTTCATTGCGTGATACCACTTAACTGCGGTGGTTCCCAAACTTCTCTGCACTTCCGGAGTCACAGGGGAGCCACAAAGAGCTACTTGCCCCAGAAGTCATGATCTGATGGGCACAGAGCTTGGCCTGGGCTTTGGAATTTAATAACCACCCTCTTGAGGGACTCCAATGTGCAGACAAATTTGGCAGTCCCTTACCTCACCTTAGAACCTCTAACATAGGGACTAAAATCAGCCCCTCCCTCCAGACGAAGAGCCAGAGGTTGAGCAAACTTGAGAGCCTTCCCCAGGCTCAGTCCACCTTCAGGAGAGGGCTGGACTCTGCAGTCAGCTTTTGTTGTCTGAATCCTTGCAACTCAATGTGTGGTCCGCACACAGGCCAGCAGCATCACCTGGGAGCCTGTCTGAAATGCAAATTCCGGGACCCCACAGTGAATCAGAAACTGGGGTGCAGCCCTGCTTGTTTTAACAAGCCCTCCAGGGGATTCGGATACCTGCTGAAGTTTGAGAACCTGCTCAAGAGATGTCACGATGCCCTGATGGTAATGGTAATGTGCTGCCAGACTCAGGTGCATAAAGCCCCCAGGGGTCTTCTGCCTTCGTTGTACTTGGGATCAGCTGGCTGGTTAAAAATGACCAATCTCAAATAATTTTTTTTTTTTTTAGGCAGCCATAAATCCTGGAATTACTGTTTTCTGTACTGTTTCGTGTTTGTGAATTTTAAAGCCAACAAAGACACCCCCACACACCCACTTGGAGGCAGGGATTTCCTCATGCACCCCCGCAGCTCTCCCCAGTGATGCTCTGGCAGAGGCACCCAGGGGCTGCAGCCTGATCCATAGCCCAGTGCCGCCGCCGCCAGGGCACCCAGGTAATTAGACGGGCCTGATCAGAGCCTCGCTTTCTGGGATGGAAACTGTTGCCTTAGGTAATTGGGATGCATGGGAGGCACAGCCTGTTCTAAAGCTGTGCGGGTAGTGCCAGGCTGCAAAAGGCAGCCAAGCCTGGCCGACGATCAGAGGAAAGAAGCATCCGGTTCTGCAGTTCCCAGGCTCTAACAGGTGCCCCCAAATCACTGATCTTAACATCTCTGTATGCAGACCCTAGAGGCCGGGAGGTGATTCAGGCCCCAGATTCCCCAGGCACGGAAAGTCTGCCTCTAGAAAAGCATATGCTCCTCTTACTTTTTTTTTTTAGCAAAATAATAACTTGACACCAGCCCAAGCAGTTAAAAAAAACAGTAAAAGGAACCCAATTTAGAAAGGTTTTTAGTAGGCTAAAAACAGATGTGGCAAGGCATTTCAGGATATTCCGGGAGATGAGATGGAGAGGGCGGGCTTCGAAATGGCTCATCTGCCCCTTCTGGTCCCGCCCAGGCAGGTGCTCCTGCATGGGAGAAGGCTCTACCCATAAACAGGTTCTGGAAGGAAGCAGCCCCAAGACTTCCTTTCTGCTAATCACTGCTCTGCTCCTGTGAAGCTCTGGTCCGGTGCGGAGTTAGCCCCACGTGGAGCACTCCGAGCAGCCAGCGCCCCTCGTTCTCGTGCTTCTCTTGGAGGGCAGTGGCACTTGTCCTGCAGGGGCTTGGCTGTAGTTAGAGGCCCTCGGTAGCCCCCATGACCCCACCACCGTTTCCTGCCGCCGACACCTGGGGGCCCCCAGCTGCATCTGGCGGCAGGGTCACGGGGCGCACAGGGGACCTGGGGGGACCAGCAGAGCCAGCCATGGAGGGCCCATCAGGGTCACAGTAGCCTATGGAACCCTAGCTCTCCCAAGGGAATTGGAAGAACGATCCAAGAGAGAAACGCTAACCCTTCAGTACATTGCAGGGACTTCTGGTGTCCCTGACTCCAAGGCACTGAAGCCCCTCACACCCATATTTGTTGAAAATCTGGGATGGGGAGGGTTAGGAGTCTAAAATGGAAAGTGACCGTGGGATACGTCCTACATTGATTGCATTCTAATAAGGTATCTTTATTAGATATGATGCACCAAGTATCGAACAGGATGCAGGTACGGGTGTGTGTTTTGTTCTCTTGTAATTTTCCGAGAAATACATAGGTTTTTGAATTGTATATTCTTTCCATTGAAAACTGTTTAATTTTAGAAATGCACATACATACTCCCTTTGTACCTATCCACCAGCTTCTGCTTGCATAACTGGAATCACTATAAGGTAAAGGCAAGTTCCCAATATAGAAGGGACTCCTGTATGTACCATGTAAGCATCTTTGTTAATTAGCATTGTGAAAGTAATTAGGCATTCTATAAGTGAAATTAGGGTTGCTATCAAGTTAGACATCATCACAAATATGCATGATCTGCCTAGATTCACATTACATCTAGGAAAGGAACAGGAGAAATTATCCTTCATATTATGGAGTATTTTAAATGCAGCAAAGGTATCCATAATGTAAATCTTTGAAATATTATATATAAGCCATAATACTTATAAATATTTATACTTTCTAAAGTCACAGATAATGTTCCCATGAGGGAAAAAAAAAAAGACTCCCAAAGAAAACTAAAATTTAATGAGGACAGGGACTATCTTTGTCTTATGCTCCACTGTATCCCCAGCCCCTAACATGTCTGGCTTACATCTTGCCAAGTAAAGCTAGTAAGGCTTACATAGAACTGCACTGAATCGGCTGCCAAAAAGTTTCTTGAGAAAGCAGCTAAGATAATGATCAGCCATGTACCACACTGGAAACATTAGTGTACCAAGGTGTTTGGCATTCTGGAAAGGGTCATCTCAGCCTATACTTCTTTTTGCAAATGCTCGCAATCTGAGATTGTCCTTCCTACGCCGCTCCTATGATTTTCTCCATGAGATCAATCCTATATGAATCTATTGCATGTTTAGTGTGTACAGGACACACTGGCGGATGTTATAAGGTTTGCAGAAATAAGTAATACAGCACCCTTCGTGTGCGGACAGACAGGATCAGGCAGTGTAAGAAGGGGTCCTACTCACAGAACAGGCATGTGTTATCAGAGGATCAAGAAGAGAGAGAGAGTGCTCTCGTTTATGGAGCAAAGACTTTGAAGGGGCGTGTTATTTGAGATGTACTTTGAAGAATGGATAAAATCTTCAGCTGGGAAGGTACAAGTGGAAGGAGAACAGTCCAAGCAGAAGGAATGGCATGAGTAGGAGTTTGGATCTGGGCGAACTACTTGTCTTTGAATATAAAATATGTGTGGATAAGAAGGACAGTAGTAAAAGAGCAAAAACTGTTTGTTGTGGCCAAATAAATACATGCTGAGCCAAATTTAATTTCTATTTAATTTTCACAGGTAATAGTTGGAAATAGAAGCTTCTTAAAGCAGGGCAAGTAAATGCTACTGGGATTACACTTTGGAAGGGTTCTTCTGGATTGGTATGGGGACAGTGCCCACCCAGGAAGTACCAGAGCCTGAACTAAGATTGTGACAGAGGGAATAAAAAGTTGGAAAACATATTTGAGACATCATTCAAAAATAATCTTAGACTTGGCAATTGGTTTCGGAGAGAAGGAATCGGCAGACTATGTGCCTGGATAGCTGCAGAAATCATGGTGTCATTGACATAGGAAGTCAGACAAGGGCAGTTGATGGGGGACCAAGGATTCTCTTTTAGAGGTATTGTCTTTGTGGTGCTGGAAGGATCTCCACAGGAAATGCCCACAGAACGAGGCAGAAATTGAATTCAGTACTTGGAGAAACAGGGCCAGGGTACAGAAGTCATCCACAGAGGAGCGGCAACAGGAGTGGATAGAGCTGTCAGAAATTCAGCACAGAAGAGCAGAGACTAAGGAGAGAGCCCTGGGGACGGCCACGTTGGCCCGGCCAGGCCTCCTCCTGTTCTCCCCTCTTTCCAGGCTTTCACTGAAGTCTGGAAGAGCTACAGGACAAAAAAAGCAATTTGCCAGAAGGGGCTAAGTCTAACAAATTTCTTCCACCTCAGAAATCTTTAGATTAGAGGCTTCTGGTAATATGGAAAGACTGCTCATATTTTACCAAGTTTTGTATATAGAATTTACTTAAATTAAAATGAATGTGTAATTTTCACTTGGGAAAACCACATAGTGACTTCCTTCTTCAGAAAAGAATCTCTAATCTTGACTGTTGTCTTGGATTTCCTGCTCACGCCTCCTCAAAATGTTTAGGCAACTTCTGACCTGGAAGGAATTTTAAATTCAGAGGAGCTAAATGTTGTAAACTACCTTTTATCATTTATTTTTCCAGGCTCTTCCCTGAATAGAGATAAACAGGAAATGAATGGTCACAGTTAACTGGGATATTTGCAGTAGAAAGACAACTTGTTAACTTCAGACGATTTTCCTAGGCTCTACTACTCTTAGAACTCAAATTTTGTTTTCTTCTGGGGTGAGAAAAGAAACACAACTGATCTAAAAATTAACCTCGTTCTTAAGTGTGCAGCTTAACTTCTGTTTTTATGTGCAATTTTTATCCTATAAATCACACTGTGACCCATCATTTGGGGAGCTCCAAAAGAGAAAACAAAACAAAACCGAAAAACACCCTAAATCCTTCATGCCCTTTGTGTTTTCTACAGGTCAAATGCTGCAAGTACTGGCCAGATGACACAGAGATATATAAAGACATTAAGGTCACCCTAATAGAAACAGAACTACTGGCAGAATATGTGATAAGAACATTTGCTGTCGAAAAGGTAAGTGTCACACTACTTTGAAAAGCTATGGTCAGGTGTTAGTAGGACTAGCCTCATTAACTTCCCTGGGATAATTTCTGTGTGGTCACACCTGAATGCAGGTAGGCTCTATCTAATGATGCCTCAACATTGCATCTTGCCTCCCAATTCTATTAATAGCTCAGTTCCATCTTTGAAGCGAGCCATTCCCATTTCATAGGAATCTGTATGTGGCTACAAAATCAAAAGATAAGGCCGATATGTCTCTTTCCCTTTTCTGTTTAACCTGGTTGACATTGTTCAGCCCATCTCTCTTTCTTCACAGTTTGATAAATGTCCTTCATGTCATATGTCCACATGGGTTTCCCAGTGCTGAGTTAGTATCAGTGCTGAGACCCAGGTCCTAACCCCTCCTGGAATCCCCCTTCTCCCTTGAGGCTTTTCGGGCCTATAGTTCCCTGTGGCCTGATGGATTTTGCAGGGGAAGCGACCTACCTGGAAACATAAGTAGACACGGGACACTCTTGCATGAACTGGTCCCTTCATTCATCCTCACTCTCATACTGGTTTTAGCCTTTGTACTTGCTGGTGTTGGATCGTGAATGCTGTGCTATATGGCTCTATGCTGTCTCATCCCATGTGCATGGATAGGGCCTCTTCTCTGGGAAGCTCTATAGGGCATAACAGGGAATTTCCTTATTCCCCCTCTTTCTGCTGACATAGGGAGGGGCCGGAGGTGAAGCATACTGCAGTCCATCCAGAGAAGTGGCACAGGTAGGCTGTGGGGAGAAACACTCTGCCTTCCAATCCTCATCTTGCCTTTCACGAAGGGGACACACAGTTTTTGTCTCAGAGGTCCACAGACTTTTCCATCAAGAGCTGATTCCACATAGCTGCGCCCTGCACCAGATGTACAGTTCTGTTGCAGACTGGTGTGGTGAAAGCTTGTCCTCATTCAGTAACAGCAAGTCACCTTGGAGGACCTGAGTTATAAGCGCACTGCCGGGCGGTTGGCTCTTGGCCTTCCTCTCTAATTTTCCTCACATCTAAATGCACTTTTTGGATTAACAAGACCAGTTTTGGAAAATCAAGGAGATGGCGGCCTCTGCTTTTTGGCTAATTGACGCTGATGTTTTGAACGACCTATCCCAGTTTTCAAATCCGTATTCGTCATAGAATCACAAGGCTGAAAAGACTTCAGTTTATTTTAATCTGTTTCTCATACTGTTTAGCATTTTTTTTCCTCAGCCTGTCTTTTTTAATAAGTAGGCAAGAGGCTTGGAGACTTCAAAGAATGTGGAGTTCTGGTTGACTCAGTTCTTCAAGTTCTGAACCTCACACTTTGATGTCCTTTTTTTTTTTTTTCCTTCTTAGGCAGGATTGGAAAAAAATGTGGAGAATTTTTGTATGGCTCTTGGCAAGAGCACTCATGAATAACTGCATTAAAACAGATAGTGATAAAAGACCCTCAATATTTTTTTCTTTAAAAAAAAAAAATCATCCAAAGCCATCACTTAAACATGGAGTTCTTTGAACAATAGTCAGCTCTCTAATAAGCTGAAAATGCATCTCTGTTGCTAAAGGAAGGGTTGGTTTGTTTCTTTGCTCTTTTTTTTAACCTCTTATTGTACTCTCCTACATTCCCAGCTGCACAGAAATGTTTCTGAAATACTCAAGTTATTTTAGTCCTCAGACAACCAGCAAAGAGTGGTGGAATGAAGGGAAGGATGAGGAGCTTATTAAGGATTTTGGAGAAATCAAAATGACATGTTAGTGATTTTCTAACTGGGCAACTGAAATCTTTAAGGAAAACAAATCATTAGTACTTCTGTGGATCACTTCTTCTCATTAGAAGAGAAAAGAAAAAAAAAAAAAACAACAGTCAAGTATATACTTTGAGAGGCCTGCAATTCTGATTCTATTTTGAGAGTATGTTGCATCAAGGGACCCAAGGTGAAAAATAGATTTGGGCTCTACTCTGCAAAACAAGCAGACACCGTTGCAATTTGAAACTGATGAGTTCTCGTTTTGCATGAGATTGTCATCTTTCCTTTCTCCTACAAACAATTTTAAATAACAAAGTTGCCATCGTGGGGCGGGGGGGTGGGGGGGCTCAAAAGGTCTCCATGGACCTAGGCTGCCTGGTGAATCGATCCCTGACTATCGTAGCAGAAAGGAAGTTGACAATGGCCACCAAAATCTCTCTCCACAGGAGGTACCTCAGAGAAGGCAGTGGGAATATGGTCCCATATTCCAATAAGGGCAGAACATGTAGTTGGTGATTGATTCATTCCACGAATATTTATTAAGCACCCACTTTGAGCTAGGCACTATTATCTTGGCTTCTTCCTTCCTATTGTATTTACATGGAAAATGAAGTAAATATCTCCTTTTTATGTAGCATTAATACTTGTTACAATGAAAAGGAAACAAAAAATATAGTTGATATCAAGTTGGGGTATTTGGGCTGCAAACAGTGATTACACGATGATTTTTCCCCAAAATACATTACAGAACAGCAAAAGGAGAAATCGCCCCATTGACGAACAAGAATGAGAATTGGCTCAGAAGAAATTGCCTTTGCTAATCTTGTCAACAGCGAACGTATTTAGAGGGTACAGGCTTATTTTAGGAAAACATTTTCTGCATGCCACAAACTGACATTTACCTTGCTCAGAAAATGAGTCTTAAGAGAGATCAGTTGGGGCCCATCTCCTGATGGCTGGAGGATGCTGGAGATAAAATCTAACAAAGCTAGGAAGTGAAGATCTCAAAAAATTAAAATTTAAAAAAAAAAGCAACAACAGTGTATGGGAGAAACTAATGCCCTTTGGTCCTCTTGGGAATAAATAAATATTTATTATAGGCTTTCCCACTTCATGGAGCCACCCCTGCCCCAGTCATCATATGTAAAGCTCAGGGGGCTCTCTAGGGGGCTGGAGGGTGATACAGGCTCAACCCTTTGTCTTCTGGTGGAGACTTTGGGCCTGGCCAAAATGTTTCCATGGTTTAAGTGACAAGAGATATGGGCTCCTAACCACCGAGGAGAATTACTCTGGAGTCACAGAACATATTTAGTAGACTAGACAACAGTGTGGATTGTCATATCTGAATCCCTGATGGTTTAATTCCTTAATGCTTAAACTCCATTAAAGAATAGCATGAATTTCAAAGAGAAATAACGCTTCAGCATTTGTGGGTTATTAAACTAAAACATATTAACACCTTGACAGCATACAAGTCTTATCTTAAAATCTGTAATTGTGTGCATCTTCTAATCTTTCTAGGCACATTAAAATTCTGAGTTTCTTTTAAAAAATTCTGAATTTCTTCTTTGCTTACTAAGTATGTATGAACAATGACCAATGGTGAATGTGACAAGGTTAGTGGGTATTTAAGATTAAGATAAAATAAAACCAAACTCAGGGCCCAACACAGAGGTGGTCACCAAATAAGAGAAAGGAGAAAGTCAAATTTGATCCCAGGTTTACAAACCAGCCTTGATTCTGGAAGTAATGTTTTCTTCAAAACAGATTTCTGTTTTACAACACAGCCTTAACACATAGGTTCATAGTTAGAAAAAAAATTGATGATATAAATCAACTATTTTCAAAACAAGAGTAAATTTAAAAAAAAAAATTCTTCAAGTCTTTTTCCTTCTGTCTTCAATTCAGTTTAGGAGGGAGGCATGTTACTGATCTAACATAGAATTCCAGGAAAAATGCCTCTTGATTTCCATGGTATACATTTATACATTATATATTATACATTTGCTGCCCTGGCTATTTGCCAGAGGCTGACCATTATGGCCACTTGAAGACAGGAAACACTGTCTTCATACCTCTGTGACCCTAGCATCTGGAGTCATGCCTAAAGCATTGCATCCACTCTGATGGTTGGTGATTGGGTGAATGGAGTAAATGTTTACCCAAATTAGAGAAGCCTAACAAACTCGAGGTGCAAATGAAAATTCCTTCTCTGGCCTATCTAGTTGGTAAGTGATCCTCATTCATTCTTCCAGGGATGTTCTCTATGCACCCACAGCATGTGTTCTGCTCGAATACCTGGTACGAAAAGGTACCAGAATACAAAAGAGCTAAATAAGGCTCCTGCATTTCAGTAGCTGGTCTCGAGCCCACAAACACCCTTGAATTACTTCAGGTCCCTGTTCTGTGCCTCTCTCTCTGTGGACTTGCACTTCGCAGCACAGGCTCTAAGTGACACACAAACTGTTAATAGAGTCTGCTTTGTGGAAAGGAACTTCGAGGAATCAGAGATGCATCCATTTGCTGCAATTGCACCTGTAAATTAGCATTTTCCCCAAACATCACCTCCCTTGCACCCACACCAACATCTTCCTACCTGGAATAAGGCTTCCCAAGTGTGTGTTAAATCTAAGAATGACCTTCTTCCCAGCAATGCATAGCTTCTTAGCCCTAAGCTTACTGACTGCTTAGGGGTACTTGACGTTCTCCTGGTTGCTTATCATTTATTTTCCTTTGTTCTCTTCCTTGCCCTGCTGACCGACCGATGGCAGAGAGGTGTTCACGAAATCCGTGAGATCAGACAGTTTCACTTCACTGGCTGGCCGGATCACGGGGTACCCTATCATGCCACAGGGCTGCTGGGGTTCGTCCGGCAGGTCAAATCCAAGAGCCCGCCCAACGCAGGCCCATTGGTGGTGCACTGCAGGTAAGCAGAGTGCCTGGAGCCTCTCAAAGGAAGCCTCTCAGTGGGCAGGGGGTACAGGGGCTCCTCTGGGGTGATGACAGTGTTTTGGAACTCGATAGAGGTGATGGTTGCACAACATTTTGAAGGTGCTAAATGCCACTGAGCTGTACACTTCAAAATGGTTCCTTTTATGTGGTATGACTCTCACCATAGCAAAGATGTAAAAGAAGGAGAAGCACAGGGGTCCTTTTTCCGCAGCTGACAGGGCCCTCTTTCCACCCAGTGCTGGTGCAGGGAGGACCGGCTGTTTCATCGTGATCGATATCATGTTGGACATGGCAGAAAGAGAAGGCGTGGTTGACATCTATAACTGCGTGCGGGAGCTGCGGTCACGGAGGGTGAACATGGTGCAGACAGAGGTACTGCTGCTCCCTGCCCATCCTCGGGCTTGGTCCCCCGTGCCCCCCGCACCCCATCTCCCACAGCCAAGTGGGGAAGAAACACTGACAATTCTGTCTTCAAAACTCCCCAGAAGAAAAAGTGATAAACCTGGCATCTCTCTTTCCTTCTTCCTCCCACCTCCCCTCCCTTCCTTCTTTTTCTTCTCCTTTCATAAACAAAAAAGACCAGGAGTCTCCCAGGTAATGGAATCTGCAGCCAGGAGCCTACATTTGCCCATGCTTCTGTATCAAGGGCCCCAGTAGAGTCTCTATATTAAGCTTCCAGGGATTCAGTACTATTTTTTTATTATGTCTTTTAAACTAGCTAGTAACCAGAGCAAGACGACTCCTGAGAATAGCCAGGTGTTTTCCAAGTGGCTTAAGGCTAATCTCTGTACACTTTATTCCAAATTCTGCCCACTGGCTTGGCATCATGGGAATTTGCGCATTTTGTATAAATACTCCATGCTGACTAGTACGTCTATAAATTAGAATTCAAGGTGTGTCAGGAATTTAAGTGTTTGAGAAAAAAAAATTACATCCTGCCCCGAGGAACTTCATATTTTTACTTAATGTTTGCTTGTTTTAAGTAGGCATTACACCCACCACCTAGGGAAAAATGATTCATAAAGCAGAATGAAGGGGCACCTGGGTGGCTCAGTCGGTTAAGCATCTGCCTTCGGCTCAGGTCATGATCTCAGGGTCCTGGGATCAAGCCCCCCTTGGGTCAGGTTCCCTGCTCGGTGGGGAATCTGCTCCTTCTTCCTCTGCCCCTCCCCCCCCCACTCATGCTCAGGCACACGTGCTCTTTCTCTCTCAAATAAATAAAATCTTTAAAAAAAAAAAGCAGAATGAAGAATAAATAAGAATCCCTTCCATTTAGATTTTGCATTCAAGTTTACAAAAGCCACTGGTTTCAAGTTTACAAAAACCTAATTCCATTTTCAAATAACCTAAATAAAAATAGCAGAAATTCTGCTTTCATCATCTTTTTTCTCTGGAGTAGGGATTCTTTGCTTTAAAGATGATAATGATAGTAATGTATTTTTTAATGTATTTTACAGCCAGTCAAATGTGCCACATCCCCTTTCCCACTTGCTCTGTGTCTGAGGTGTTACTAGGACTGGGCTGTTTTTGAGAATTAAGAGTCCTCATAATTTGTTGAAATTAAAGTAAAAAGTAATGAGACTCTTTTTGCATCTCATGTAATTAAAGATCAATAATAAATATGGTAAAACTTTACTGATTAATTGTAGGGAAAATCTGTGCCATTTTAGAATGAGAGGGCTCTTTCGTAAGCTGTGGACTAGTGCCTACATATAAGAGCTCTTCTCCGGACACATAAGGACTTTTGTAATTACCACATTAATGTTTCAAAAGAAGTAGTTCTAAGTGCTCGGAAATATTTATTTTCATAGGGATGTCAAGTTTCCCTGGACATTCTCTGCACTGTTGACTTGGTTAGCAAATGCCTCTTTTCAGGACAGAGAGATGAGATTGTGCTCCTCTCCTCACCTGAAATATTGAGTCCCAAACTCGTGGGCTCAGAATTACAGAGGTAGTTAAGCCACAGCTACGTAGATGACAGTGCTTGCCCTGGGATTTATCAGTGTCTGAGTGGTTTTCATCAATCTGTGTCATGCTTCTCTGCGTTGAACCCATGTGTCTCTTCCTCCTGTCGTGCGCTACCTGTGGCCAGTCAGGAGACGTGCCAGCCATCCCACAGGGGTATCAGCACTATGGTAGCGGGATCCCCACCTCACAGCGGTCAGGTCCTTACACCTGGTTTCACTGTGACGGGAATGGATTGTCCATGACAGGCCACTGTCCCATTATCTTGTCTGCAGGGCGCTGTCTTCCCTTCTCTAGTTCTCCCCATGCACCTGGTTTCTCTATCACTAACTCGTCCCCTCTGCTTCTCCAGGAGCAGTATGTGTTTATCCATGATGCCATCCTGGAAGCCTGTCTTTGTGGTGACACCTCAGTCCCTGCTTCCCAAGTTAGGTCTCTGTATTATGACATGAACAAACTGGATCCGCAGACTAACTCCAGCCAGATTAAAGAGGAGTTCCGGGTAAGTCATGCGAGGGGGAGAGGGAGCTGGCTGTGGCCTTGCTCCTTCAGAAGTCTCTCAAAGTCAGCTCTGGAACCCCTGAGCCAACACAGAGCTTGTCAACTTCAGCATTACTGACCTTTTGGGCTGGCTAACTCTTGGCTGTGAGTGCTATCCTGTAGGATGTTTAGCAGCAGCCCCTGGCTTCTACTCCCTGGATGCCAGGAGACCTCCACCACACTAGCAGTGACAATCAACACTGTGTGTAGACCTTGCCGGGGCCCCTGGGAGCAAAGGGACCTGGTTGAGAACAACTGGTCTAGCAGAGCCATTAAGCCCCCTTGCAGGCAGACACCAGGCAGTCCTACAGTGTAACATGGGTACAGCCAGACAGAGCAAGGTACCCTCACCGTACTTGCTGGGTGGTCGGTCTAAGTGTACCTGACTCTAAGTCAAATTGTAGCCAACCTCTTCCCCCCACGGACCCAGATGTCCAGCCCTCGTCAGACCAGATGGCACCTAATCCAATTCTCCAGATCTACGGTGGCCCTTATATCTGATGGGCACCGTCTGTGGACAAAATCCAGGGGGGAGAAAAGGGCACTGAGTGGGGAGGGGGAGCAGGGGGAGGTGGGGGCGAGGAGCACCCGGTCGTCCGCTGAGGACACTCAGACCTGCCGAAGTGTAAAGGTGAGACGGGGCGGCACGCAGCGTGCTCTTGCCCACGTGTCCGCGTGCTGTCCGGTAGACCCTGAACATGGTGACGCCGACCCTCCGCGTGGAAGACTGCAGCATCGCGCTGCTGCCCCGGAACCACGAGAAGAACCGCTGCATGGACATCCTGCCCCCGGACCGCTGCCTGCCCTTCCTCATCACCATCGACGGGGAGAGTAGCAACTACATCAACGCCGCCCTCATGGACGTAAGTCAGCCCGCGCGCCCTGCCCCAGAGGAACCGGGAAGCCCTTCCTCCCGGGCAGCAGCCGGGAAGATGCGCCTTCTCCTTCCGCTCCCTGGCCCTTGTTCGTTCCTTTTCTTTTCTTTCTTTTTTTTTTTTTTTAAGATTTTATTTATTTATTTGAGAGAGAATGAGAGAGAGCACATGAGAGGGGGGAGGGTCAGAGGGAGAAGCAGGCTCCCCCCCCCGAGCAGGGAGCCCGATGCGGGACTTGATCCCGGGACTCCAGGATCATGACCTGAGCCGAAGGCAGTCGCTTAACCAACTGAGCCACCCAGGCGCCCCTCCGTTCCTTTTCTTAAGACGCAAACCGTCTTCCCCACAAAGCGCATTTCCGATTCCACGTACGTTTCTGCATGGCGGCCGACGATCTCGGTCTCCCGGAGACCACCAGTCGGGAAGTATTGATAAATGAAACATGTCCCGGGTACTCTGTGAGCACTTTTTTAACCCGCTGGCCAGAGAGCGAGAACAGCTATTAAGTCACTAAAGCAGAGAAGTGGGATAATATGGTTCACAGCATTATTTTCATCCCCTGTCCTCCTCATTTAGGCAGTAATTAACATGGGGGAAAAAATGGTCTGTCGGGACAGATAGCACACAACTCATTACTTCGTGTCAGTCTGTTTACTTCTAACTGAATGAACATTTGCTTGTTCGATTGATGGGAAAAGTAAATGGATATTTTCAAGGCTAGTATGGAAACTTGAATTCTGTTGGTGTGGTATCAGTAAAAAGGTACCTAAATTTACTTGAAGCTCTCCAGAGCTGTGAAAAGCATGTGTATCCTTCTGTGGCAGGAATGAGTAACACCATCACCCATAGAAGTGACCCTCGAACAAATTTTAGGAAAAGCAGAAGTATTTTCATTGTACATACTTTGTAAAGTTACATTTTCTCCATTAAAATGCTTACGTGTAGGGCTGATGTTGCCTTTCTAGCAGATATATCAAAAAATTTGTAAGAGCTACTTATTAAGTTTTCTGGGTGTCAAAGTGAGAATACTTTATTATTCTGCAGATCAGTCTATATTTAGTCTGTTTTGGTGTTGACAGGGGTGCTGGGATTCAGCAGTTGTTAAATGTGCCCAGAGTTCCGTGTCACAAATTTCCATGTGTACAAGATAACTGAAGCTTCCTCCCTTTCCATTTTCCTGGGTATATCTGGATCTTTCTTGTTTGTGTTTGCAGAGCTATAAACAGCCTTCGGCTTTTATAGTCACCCAGCATCCTTTGCCAAACACAGTGAAAGACTTCTGGAGACTGGTCCTGGATTATCACTGCACGTCAGTGGTTATGCTAAATGATGTGGATCCTGCCCAGGTGAGACTCGTGCCCAGGGTCAACTCTGGGTTTGTTCTGCTTGCGCATCGAGAAGTGCAGGCCCCCATGCCAGGTCACAAACGCCAGGTGACGAGTGGGAGCCGGAGCTGAAACGCAAATGTGAAAAGCAGATGGAATTAGGGATGGGGGGGCGAAAGTAATCTGAAACCAAAAAGACGGATGGAGATCATAGCTGGTGGAAGTGACAGGCAAGACAGGGTCAGAAATTGGCTGTTCCCAAAGGATGGAAATGCAAACTAAAGGGAGATACAGGGTAATGGGTGGAGTCAGAGCTGCGGGATGAGGATGTCGCACCGCCTGCACCAAACAGAGCCAGCAAACCAGGGAGCCCGGAAGAAAGCAGAGCAGCACCTGACGCAATCCCTCGCCCAACCAGCACGGCTCACCTGGAGCCTGCAGGTGGAGAGGGTCATGCTGGGGTGACAGTGGAGACCGGCAAGTGATTTTAAGGGAAAACGATTACTTTTGTCAACTCTTTGGTAAAGATAGTAAAAAGAAATGAAACCGGCACTTGAACACAAGAGAAGCTCAGAATGATAAATGCAGCTTTCCCCCAGCTGCTGCCCTTACACATAAAAAGAGAAAGAATAGGGCTGTGTTGACTTGGGTACTAGTAATGGGGTTAGAAACATTCCCCGGAAGGGCCTTGTCAGCAGGCATTGGCACAGTGGCCCTTTAGGAGCTGAATTTATTGCATTAGGGGATGGTGACGTTGGCTGCACGCTTGACCGCCATGACAAGAGAGCATTATGGGAACTGTGGACTTATTGCGTTTTAAGAATAAACTTGTTCTGAAACTGAATTAATTTTCTATCTGGTAGAAACAAGTTTTAAAAAGAAAAAAAGGGGTCTGAAGTGTTTCAGCATCCAGCCTGGACAAGATTTTTCCTTCCTAAAATCCATTTTATTGTCGTCAATCTGCCATAAATTCCATGGACATTCACTTCAATTCTATAATGTTTTTAATTATGTTTGAGGCCCTACATGATATTGTTAAGGCTGTAGCCTGAAAGCTAGTGAATGAAATAATAATGATAATCCTTGTCCTCATCTAGTCCTTTTTGCTTAAGAAACTTAAATATTTTAGAAGTCTTCCGCACCGATTCTCTCTGAAAGAGAGATTGCAGCCATTTTTAAAGACAAGCAGACACCACAGTTCAGGGAACTTCAAAGGCCCAACTCAAAATGGCACCAGGGATCCTGATTTTCTAACTCACGGTGCCATGGGTTAAATTTCACTAATTTAAGATTCTTCAGCCAAAGACCATTAGAGGACAAGTGACTATTCCCTCTTCAGAATCATTCCCTTTCCCCTAATGTGAATCCTGGAACATTCCAGTGATATACTGCCTTTTTCATATCAGTGTATCAGACATTAATGATTTTGTTCTTTTTGAATGACAGTATTGGAATTCTAAAGCTGCATTCTAAACCCGAACTGTCTGGATTCAAACCAAGCCTTGGCCAACAATGGTAGGAGAGACAAAGAGTCCAATTCCACTCGGCAGACAGAGCTGATTTTCAGAGTGAGAGAAAGAGGCTCCTGGGACACAGTCATTTAGAGAACACTAAACTGAGCGTTTGAACTTAAAGTCTCTGCAGTTGTACAAGAATAGCACTCAACTATTTTAAGTATTTATAGATCCGGTTCATGGACGTGTTATGCATCATTTAAGCCATTTTCTACACAGTTTACTTGGGCTGAGTGCAGAATGTAGTGTGCCACGAACCACGCACTGGCCCAAGCCATTCATATTTCTCTGGTGTAAGTGACGAGCTTTAATCAGGACTTGAACTGAGAAAGCAAGCAGAAAGCACAGCTAGCTCAGTGTGGAGAAAAGTGGGCAGAACAGTTCAAATGTGCATGTTAGGACTTGTCTTACCATCTCGACTTCCCGTCATAATGCCTGTTAATTTTAACAGTGAGTACTCTTGGGTATAAAGAAAAAATAAACATCAGCATGCTGTCATTTGACAAGGCAGTCTTAGAACTTGTCACCAGGAAGTGCTGGTAAGGAAGGGAAATTTTTATGGAAGCATTATTTTAAAATAAATAAATGTAATTTTTTAAAATACTATAGACTTAGCTAACATAAAAAGTACCCTTAGTTATTCCACCCTCATTCTTGATTGTAAAGTTCAAACCTCAACTTCTGTGTAATAGAGAGAGATTGCCGTTTCAGTTGACTCGCTGTTGGCTGAAAACTATCTTGCAATCTTAGATATAAATCAACCTTTACAACCTTTGACGGTAAGATTTTAGATACTTTGGAAAATAAAAGTCATAAAAAAAAGGAAATTCAACAGGTGGATTCGCCTTTTGTGGTACATCATTCTGCTTAAAATGAGATAGGTTTTTCATCTGCTCTTGGCCCAATAGAAACCAGTTATAAGATAATGAAGTAATTCCCTCTTGGCCCCCCACAAGCCATTTGTCCCTTGGGTAAATCAGAAAGATAAAAATTAAACTCTACTCCCCAAAACATCATTAGATACCAAGTCCCAAAAGAAGTTTAATTTCAGACATTAAAGGCCTATTAGCATCTCAGGACTTTAGGAAAAGTCTGTGAGAAGGAAAAGTCCTGGGGGTTCTCCCCACCTATCTGCAAGTTTAGTATTTCTGTGGGGTGGTAGCAAACACAAGTGCCTCTTTCATAAGCCACCCTTTCTAGCATCACGTTCACACAAAGTTCTGGTTACCCAGTATCACCAATACCTGGTGCTTGAAATTGTGATTTTAATTAAAACTACCTCCAGGCAAAACAGCAAAGCATTTACTCTTATTACATCAGGTTTCCTAGATCTCAGCTGGGAGAATTTGGACCAGATCATGAAAATGCAACCCAACACTGTTATCAGTATCTTGGGAATGGCCCTATTCCCAAAAGTGATAAATTACAAAGCAAGCCCACGTGGGGGAGGATGGAGATTTGTGTATCAGTAGGTACGTGCACCATCTCAAGTATCTTAGCTCTTGTAATGGCAGCCAGTGGCATCTCTCCAGGGCCAGATAAAGGCATGCAGAAGGGATCTTACAAAGGGATGCATTGAACAGCATCCACATGGCCTCCTTGGAAAGCAGAATGGCTCGTGGCTTAAAGATGCTTTCTGAGGAAATGAAGAAAAAAGTACTGGAAGGACAGGTGGAGCTGAGGAATCAGCCAACAAGAAAGTCCTTGCTGGGAGGAAAAGAGAGAGGAAAGAAAATGAAGTGAATCGAGGAAGTATTAAGACTTACTGAATGTCAGTAGTGACCTCATCGGAACTGTTAGGAGTCAATTTATTCCTTTTTTTTTTTTAAGATTTTATTTATTTGGCAGAGAGAGACACAGCGAGAGAGTGAACACAAGCAGGGGGAGTGGGAGAGGGAGAAGCAGGCTTCCCACGGAGCAGGGAGCCCGATGTGGGGCTCGATCCCAGGACCCTGGGCTCATGACCTGAGCCGAAGGCAGATGCTTAACGACTGAGCCACCCAGGTGCCCAAGAGTCAATTTATTCCTATGATTAACCTCACATTTCTGTGTTTTGAATTCAGTTGTGTCCGCAGTACTGGCCAGAGAATGGAGTTCACAGACATGGCCCCATCCAAGTGGAATTTGTTTCTGCTGACTTAGAAGAAGACATCATCAGCAGGATATTCCGTATTTATAATGCAGCCAGAGTAAGAATCACAGCCAACGTCACTTATGTTCTGGTTTCATTATTTTCTCATTCACCAAATATCTAGAGTGCCCGCTCTGTGTCAGTCCCTACCAGTTAGGAGTTTGGAATACATTCTAGGTGTTTGTGAACAAAACAAAGCTCCCTGACCTTATGGAGCTTACGTTCTAATGGGAGAAAACAGACAATAAAAGATATATATAGTATGTTAGAAGCAATAAATGCTATAGGGAAAGAAGTGGGGAGGTCGAAAGCACTAAGACCATGAACAGGAGGGAGAACAAGTCCCTGTCTTAACTAGATGCCCGTGTGAGCAAAGACCCAATCAAAGTGAGGGAACAGCCACACAGCTCTCTGTGGAGACAGCTTTGCCGGCAGAAACAATGGTCAATACAAAGGCCCTGAGGTAGGGCCTTCTCTGGTGAGGTCCAGAAACAGTGAGGAGGCTGATGTGGCTAGAGCACAGTAAGTGAAGGTGAGAGTAGCTAATAGAGTTGTCTACCTAAAGGGAAAGTGGCCAAGGTTTGGGGGGCTAGGGGACAGACTGTGTAGGACCTCCAGGCCACTGCCAGAATTTGGGCTTTTGTTGTAAAGGAAATGAGAAGCAGATACAGGGTTGAGTAGAGAAGAATCACATGATTAAGAAGGAGCACTGTGGCTTCTGGGTTGAGAACAGATCAGTCAGGAGGCCATTATAATCCAAGTGAGAAGTGAAAACAGGAGGATGCAGTGGCAGCAGTTGGAGGTACATGAGGCAGAGATGCTGATATATTCTCATGACAGAGCCAACAGGATTTGGGAATAGGCTGGAACCCAGGGAGTAGGGGGTGGGTCTCAAGATTCAGGTCCTGAGAAATGGACCAATGGAATTGACATTAACCGAGTTAGGGAAGGCTATGGGTATAATGGAACTGTTTGGGTGGAGGGCATGCATTGGAGAGAAGGCCAGGAAACGGTCTGGGTTTAAGATGACTGTTAGAAACCTAAGTGGACATACCAAGTAGGCCTGGATATATGGAGGGGGAACTCAGAAGAGGCCCACCCTGGAGATGTAAAATGATGACTTACTGGAGTCTGGAAAGCCATGAGACTGAGTGTGCTCATCAGGTCAGAGAGAGAGGGGGCCCGAGGACTGAGCCTGGACTTCCATCGGAAAGAGGTCTGGGAGAAAGGGAGGCCAAGACAGAGGGCAGAGAGTGGAGAAGGAACAGCTGGGGAAGAAACTGTCAGAGAGTGAGAGCGATCACCCACGTCAAAGGTGCCAAAGGCCGCGGGAGACGTGACCCAAGTGATTTAGCTGCAGCCAGATCAAAACTGTTGCCACTTTTCTAACACTTTCTTTGAATACTTCAATTCCATTTAATCGTAGGTGAAGATTAATTGACCACTGACATCTTAGCAAGATTCACACCCATACGCAAACCCATGTTGTGCTCATGACAAACGCCGTATAACCTGAGCTCACAAACGTCTCTGGATTATAATTTATCTCTTACCCTTAAATTACCTGCAATTAAAGGAAACCCATTTTACCCCTTACTGCACAACATGGTCAGTGCTCACGTTGTGTGTTGTCACTTGGCTTTTGCAAAACTGTAAGCATTCTGCTTCACTTTTATTTGTCTGGCCTGTCATTTAAAACCCCTGGTTTTTTTAATAACAGCTCCAGATTAAAACTCGCAAGTCTTCAGGCCAGTGGAAGCTTCCTTCGGTATTTATAGGCAGGCCTATTCTTTAGTAATGGACTACTTTGCTGAGAAGTCCAAGCAGGTGGACTCAGCCTGCTGGTATTCCACAAGTAAACAATGCCTTTTTTCTTTCCACTCCCTGATTGTTGCCTGATTCCTTCTAGCCCCAAGATGGATATCGGATGGTGCAGCAATTCCAGTTCCTGGGCTGGCCCATGTACAGGGACACGCCAGTGTCCAAGCGCTCCTTCTTGAAGCTCATTCGCCAAGTGGATAAGTGGCAGGAAGAATACAATGGTGGTGAAGGCCGCACAGTTGTGCACTGCTTGTAAGTGCTAAGGGGAGCTCTGTACCTCAGAAGGGCCAGGCCAACGCTCTGCTGTCCCCCCTGATTTACTACCCTTTGTCTCTCTATGAATGGAGAAGAAATCAGTGGGTCTGGGTGAATGCAGATGATCTGTCTCCTCATTAAGGATTTGGTTTGCTTTGCAGAAAACAAGATATGCACATTTTGCATTCAGATGGGGTATCACTGCTATATAAATAAGCCCTGACCTTGTGATTGTCCCTCCCCGCCCACAAAAAAAACACCTGAGTGGGTTCATTGGGCTCCTACCAGCTCCTGAGAGCCAAGGGTTAAGTTTAGGGGAATTTTCTGAGCTGGTTGTTAAACCATTGGTAACTTGAAGTCATCCCCAGTGGAGACATTTACATCACCCACATCAGCAAATGCTGCAAATCAGGGCCCCCTCCTGGTTTGGCAAAGCCAGTGAGAGCATCTTTACCATCACACTAGTTGGTGATTCTATAGGAAATCATGTTAGAAGTTTCAAAGGAACTGTCTTTCAAAGGAATTGTCTTTTAAGAGAGTTGTGTTTGTTTGTGTCTTGGTTTTTGCCTGGGAAAGTACATATATAGGGAAGATTTGGTTAGAACCAGTATCTCCAAAGTGTGGTCTGTAGGCCAGAAGATGTAGAAGGCACTCAAATGGGAAAACCTCTGCTACAGAGCAGTGATTCCCAATTGTGGCTGCACATTGAGGGTCATTTGGGAAGATTTTTAAAGCAACAACAACGAAAAACAAAAACCATGCCCAGGCCACACCCAAAGCAATTAAATCAAAATCCCTGAGGATGGGCCCCAGACATCCTTGTTTTTTCAAACTCCTAGATTATTTCAATGTGTGGCCAAGGTTGAGAGCCCTTGAATAGAGACAGCCACACTTTTCAGAGCATTTTCACCTGCATTTGCTCATTGGTGATGATATGTAGCTTATCAGCCAGTTGGGATTGGCTTAATGGAGCAAGCAATTAGAAAGTCATGGCAGTTAGGGAAGATGTTTAGAGAATTTGTGGAAACTTCAAGTATAAGCTTATGTCTCTTTTCAGTGGAGTTTCATTAGCACACAGTGAGGTCTCTCCCAAGCTGAAGGGAAAATAAGGTTTAACTCTGAGCAGACCAACCCTAGTTAAAATGATAAGCTTGCCTAAGGACCTGGATTTCTCCCCTTGGTTCCCATACCTCACGCGATGCCACCCACCCAGGGGCCCAGGAGGGTCTGTGATACCCTAGAACTCTGCCCTGCCTCCCAGGAGTCAAAAGGTGGCAGTGTCTTGTCCTACAGAAACTGACAGCCCCTTGAAAAGAGTCTTATGAACCCATTCACACTTAGCCTCAACCAGAGGCCCCAATCCTTTGTCCTCAGCGTTTATTACTCGTCCCTTCCTTCTCATAGACCCAGTTCATTAAAAACATCTCTACCAAGAAAATGTCAAAGAAGATTAGCAGTGCACATCCCCATTTTTATTTATCTTAAGTGCAGATATAACTTCTGATCAGAATACAACGGGGGGGGGGGGGGGGGGGGGGGGGGGCACCAGTGGGGGGTGATATAGTCCCAGCAGGGGAAATTGACATTTTAGTTAGGGTTTGTATTGTATCTGTTAGGTCTTTTGAAAAAAACTGAAAACACTCTGCAGATACCCATTTCTGTGTTTGGAGTCTGCCAGCATCTGGAACTAGGAATGTGATGCATGCGTGGTGCCCCCCCTTTGATTGGAGCTTCCTAACAAGGGCCAGTGCTGTAACCCAAAGGACTAAATCACACTGGGGGAAGCTGAGGCACCAGGACAGGCCTGAGGGGAAGATACAGAGACCACTTAAATCACTGCACCTCATAGACAACCACGACTATACTCTCCCAAGACCCAGCTGTGACCCCAGAACTAAGCCATTACATTATCATTCCATGTGATGTCTACAGTGGGCTGTTCTCTAGAGTGGACAGTGGTGGGCATCCATTGTTTCTGCCCTCTTGCCAGCCCAGCACCCCACCCCTCTTCTGGTACGAGAAACTTGATCTCTCCTTGGGAAACATTTTCCCCAATTCTGAAGTCCCCATGGTTCCCATGGGGCTGCCTCTTGCTCTCTTGGCATCAGGGTGGGCATGAGACCTGTGCCTGGTAAGAGTGTTTATTGTTGTTTAGATTTATAAATATATATATATAATCTAAAATAAACATAAATCTTTTTTCTTGTGATTTTCTTGTATAAATCACATTCTGTATTCATTCAAAACAACTTAATGTTTTTTCTCTGACAAACTGTACATATAGAAACAAATTTCCAATCGGACATGAACTTAAATTTGTGGAGGTGCTCCATGTCTTGTGACAATTAAAAAAAAAAAAAAGATTCCAGCTTTTATCTTCACAAAACAATGGGAGTTAGGGCAGTGAGGGTGGACAGGACAGAACAAGGCCAGCTACTCTGGGTAGCCAGCAGCACTCTCTTCATCTTAAAGACCTCATTAGGGGCTCCTAGGATTCAGCTGCCCCAGAAAAAGTTCAGGGCTACATGGTGCAGGTTTCCTTTTGTTTGTCTAGGTAAGTCCAAAAGAAGTTCTTAAATACTGTCCAGAGAGGCCTCAGGAGAATCAGCTTCTACCGACCCCTTCCACCACCCCTTGAAGCTCCTCGCCTTGGCGGGCCAGAGTTCATGTTACTCCCTCTCCCCCAGTTACTGCCACTCCGGCCCCCTCTGGAAGGAGTACCGCTGCCTGGAGGGCCTCCAAAAGGTTCGTCTCTGTGGTAGCCATCATGGTGATCTCCATCCAAGGAGCTGGAGCGCCCAGATTTTGGCACTCTCTGGGAAGGTCCTGGGCCCCCTCGGCCTTTGCCTCCTCAATCCTCAGAAGGACCCCCTGGGGCTTCCATTTCTCTGTGCTCCGAGGTCCCTGGCCCATCATGCCAGGGACGCTTTCGGGGTGGCAGGGATGCCATGTCCATGCCCTGGAGAGAAGAGGAACGTTCTCTGCTAGCTGGGGAATGACCATCGTGAGGGGGATGATCAGGGCGAGGAGCATCACGGAAATGTTCATGACCTGGCCCTGGCTCTCTATTTCCATCCCAGGAGTCTGGTTTCCGTCCTCCTTCAAAGCGAGGGAATTCATCAGGAGTGGGGAGTAAACCCTTCCTTCCTCCTCGTGGGGTACCCCAACCTCGACCTCTGAGATCTCTTCCTCGGGCTGCTTCATCAGAAGGATCAAAATTCTCCTCTGGACCAAAGTCTTCAGGACCAGGAAAACTGTCCCTTCCTCTGGGGGAGGCACGGCCCTCATGTCTTGGGGGTGCTCCTCTTCTAAAGCTTTCTTCTCTGAGCCCTCGAAAACGTGGGTCCTCAGGATCCCGGGGGAATCGTTCATCTCCAGGTCTGCAGCCTTCCCAAGCCCCTGGAGGGCCCCGGGCTGCTCCCTGGCCATCCCCCTCGCTGAATTCCCTGTGATCAGGTGGAAACGGAGGCCCGGGGCCCACACGCTTCCACTTCTCTTCTTGTGGTAAAGGTCCTCCTCGCCCCTCAAATTCACGTAATCGGTGGCCAAAGCGCTTGTCCGGGTGGAAGTCATCTGGTCTGCTGAAGTCATCAGGGAAGTCGGGGTGAGGGCCGCGCCTATCAGGGGGACCCCTGCAGTCCTGGCCGCCCGGAAAGAGGCCCCCTCTCGGGCCCATGCTCAGGACCGCTGCTCTTCTCATGCCGCCTCTCTGACATGGGGCCCATGTGATGGTTGGGAGGGCCGCGTGAGTCACCTTTGTTAGGGCCAGGTCCTTGTCCAGGGTTAAGAGGGGGGATGCAACCTTGTGCTCCCTGCTGCCCTAGGCCTGGTATCAGGGGTGGGGGGGCCTGTGTTCTGTCCTTCCTGATTGAAGGGGGCCCAGGGCCCATCACCTAGCAGAACTGTTTTCTGCTGCTGGAATGGTATTGGCCCTTGAGATGGATGTGGCCCTCTTGCCGGGTTCTGCTGTCCCTGAGGTCCAGGGGGCCCTTGCATGCCACCCTGGGGTGGCGGCCCCAAAGAGTCCTGGGGCGGCCCCTGCTGACCTTGTGAGCCTGGAGGCCCTCGCAATTCCTGGGGGGAGCCCAGCATGGACCCTTGGGCTGGAGGCCCCTGCATGCCTCGCATCTCCTGAGGGCCTCGCATCTCCTGAGGGCCATGTCCCAGCAGTCCACTTGGAGGGTGAGGTCCTCTCATCTCTTGAGGCGGATGGCCCATCATCATCCCTTGGGGAGCAGGACCCTGATTTTCTCTGGGGCCTGGAGGACCCTGCATTCCTCTTGGATTCAATCCCATCAGAGGTCCCTGAGACACAGGACCTTGGATCCCTTGAGACCCTGGCCCACCTTGTGTCCCATGAGGATGAGGAGGTCCTTGCATTCCTCTGGGACCAGGTGGTCCCTGCATACCTTGAGTACCAGGAGGTCCCTGAGGGCCCAAGTGACCCTGGGGACCAGGTGGGCCTTGAGGGCCTATGTGACCTTGTGGGCCAGGTGGACCCTGAGGACCCATATGACCTTGAGGACCAGAATTACCCTGTGGTCCAGGTGGTCCTTGAGGTCCCAAAGGGCCATGAGGTCCAGGATGCCTCTGCATTCCTGGGGCCCATGCATGTCCTGAGGCCTCGGCAACCCCTGGGGCGGGCCCTGGGGCCCTTGTGGTCCCATGAATCCTTGTGGCCCCCCACCTCCCTGATGCAGTGGAGGACCTTGTGGTCCCATTTGTCCCTGGGGTCCAGGGGGTCTAAATTAGATATAAATCTAAATTGAAGATTTTCTAGTTGTGAGAAACAAAGTTAGGTTGAATTCGTATCCTCCAACATAGGCCAGGAAAGAATGCATGGAACCACAAAAGCTCTCTGCTGTTCATTTCTGAGGTAAGAACATTATATTCAGCATAGCATAGCGCCACCTAATGGTTGTGGTGGAGCAGTCCCTGCTGGAGACAGGCCTCCAGGTTCTGTAAATGGAATGGTTTCTTGAGCCAAACGTACATTCACGGTGAGCAAATAGGGGTTTTTTTTTCTTTATACGTCTTCCAGCTCATAAAACCAGAAGAAATGGATAGAAGTAAGAGATCACCATTTTGCAACCCTTGTTGAGGATAATGGATGTAGACAATGGTCATCAACAGCTGCTGAAAGCATCAAGTGAAAACCTGGGGGGGGAAGCAGTGTGGTATCAGTGGGAAGACAGAAAGTAGGCTAATGGAGCAGAAGAGAAAATCCAGAAATGGAGCCACACCTCAAGGTCACCTGATTTACAACAAAGACCCCACAGCAACACACCTCCTGCAGGGCGGACAGCAGGAAAAGACAGCCCGCCCACCTGGTCTCCCTCCTCATGCTGCATACAGAAATCATTTCCAGATGGATCATGGGCCCAAATGTGTAAAGGAAAACAGTGAAGCTTCCAGGAGAAAACCTTCATGATCATGAGGTGTAACCAAAGATGATGTCACCCAATACACAGAATGCTAGCCACAAAAGAATGAAAAATAGGATTTCATTAAAGTTAAGCACTTCTGTTCATCAAAAGACACCAAGGAGAGTGAAAAAGCAAGACGGAGAGTGGGCAAAGAATTTTGTGATACGTGCATTTGACAAAAGACTCATGGCCAGAATGCCTAACTACTGCAAGCCAACAAGAAAAGATCGACCCAGTTGTTTGAGCAATAGACTTGACAAGAATTCCATTTTTTAAACAAAGATGTACGTGGCCCATAAACACAGAAGGTACTCAGCATTATTCATTTTCAGGATAATACACACTAAAACCAGGATCAGATGCCCTCTACACATTCACCAGAATGGGTGAAATTTAAAAGACAAACAAATAAATGAAGATACCCAGTGTTGGTGAAGCTGCAGAGTAACTGGAACTCCTGTACCTGCTGACAGGAAGTAAATATGGTACTGCCATTTTGGATCTGTCTGACAACAACACTGAATGCTAAATATAAATATATTCTCTGAGCTCTTCCCCTCCCAGGTAGATGACTACAGAAGTGAGTCCTATATGCACCAGGAGACATTTTTATAGCAGGTTTACTCATAATACTGAAAACTAGAAACAGCCCAAACATTCCTCAGCTGGTAGATAGATAAATTATATCCAGTCAATGGGATTATTGTGAGCAATATAAAAGAACAAACCATAGGGGTGCCTGGGTGGCTCAGTCATTAGGCGTCTGCTTTCGGCTCAGGTCATGATCCCAGGGTCCTGGGATCGAGCCCCGAATCGGGCTTCCTGCTCCATGGGAAGCCTGCTTCTCCCTCTCCCACTCCCCCTGCTTATGTTCCCTCTCTGGCTATCTTTCTCTCTGTCAAATAAATAAAATCTTAAAAAAAAAGAACAAACCATAGATACAAGATGGATGATTCTCACACAGATAATATTAAGTGAAATAAGCCAGATGCAAAAGAGTATGTACCAAATGATTCCATTTATACAAAATTCAAAAACAGACCAAAGAAATTTATGACGCTAAAAATGAAAACAGGGCTCATCTTTGAGTTACTGATGATATTGATGAGGAAGAAGTCTGAGGGAGGTCTGGGGGGCTAATCATGGTCTGCAGCTTGATCTGAATGGTGGTTATGTGGCACATGCATTTGGAAATTAACTGAGATATATACTTACCATTTGTGAGCTTAATTTTAGTTCCATTAGACTTTATTTAAAAAACTGATTTGGGACTTAATAATGAACTGATAAAGCTGGCATTCTGACACAGTGATCAATCTTAAAATCACAAAACAAGGGACAACTTGATATTTTGTGCCGGCTTCCTAATGAAAGTATACATGTAAGGTATCCTTGTCTTTAAAAACATGTAATTCTTATGAAGCTGTGGAGCTAACTCCCAGTATATAGGAAATAAGGATTAGGGAGAAACATGCTAAATGAGTCACAGAAATGCAATGAATGAGAACAACCCAGAATGTGGGGCTCTCTCCAGGAAAGAAGACCCCATTTCTTCAAAATAAATTGCTAAGAGAAAAAGAGCAAAGAGGAACTTATAGATTAAAACCATGGCTACTTTCTACATCTACATTCTATATTTTGTATTCTACAAAATAACTGATCAGTACTCTTCAAAAGTGTCAAGGTCAAGAAAAACAAGGAAAGACTGAGGACCTGTCCCAGATGGAGGAGACTAAAGAGCCAGGACAAGTCAGTGCAAAGCGGGGTCTGGGATTGGATCCTGGACCAAAAAAAGGACATTGGTGACATTTGACTGGTGATATTTGACTAAGGCCTGTAGTTTAGTTAACACTATTGCACCAGTGTTAATTCCTGGTTCCGGTCACTTACTATGACTGTAAGATGTTCGCATCAGGGGGAGGTGGGTATGCCAGGGAACTCGCCACGTTGTGTTTGCAATGATTCTGTACATCTAAAATTAGCTCAAAATGAAAAGTTTTATCAGAAAGAGCCCTTATGTTTTAGAGATAAATAATGAAACACTAATGGATTTTTTTTAAGGCCAAGTCCATCTTGGAACATAACCAACACTCATCACCGGTTTTGGTGGCAGATACTAGATGAGGTGTTTGGTCACTGGAAACTTTCCGGAATGGGCCCTTTGACTAAAAACTGATAGCATGCTTTATCAGATTATATAATCCAGGGCGGAGGCGAAGCTAGGAGAGCAGAATGTGCCAGTTGATCGTCGCCTCCAGTGAGGTGACCCATGGGCCCAGCACTGAGGCTCATTAACACCATTTGCTCTAATGAAAGAATCAGGCCGGGGTGGGGGAGCATTCCCCTGGCCTCTGAGACCCTCACTGTGACCTGTTGTCCAGGGCTCAGGCGGCAGGTGAGCAGGCAGTGCGAGGGCAAACGCAACCATCTGATTTCTCTTCGGACAGGAACGGGGGAGGCCGTAGTGGGACGTTCTGTGCCATCAGCATCGTCTGTGAGATGCTCCGGCACCAGAGGACGGTGGACGTCTTCCACGCGGTGAAGACGCTGAGGAACAACAAGCCCAACATGGTGGACCTCCTGGTAAGCCCCCCTCCCCTCCCCCCGTCCGGCAGAATGGGGCATTTTCCCGCTTAGGGGACGTAGTTGGCGGTGATGCTGATTCACGGGGTGGGGGGGCGGGGGTTGGGGGAGACTCGTTTTCAGGAGCATAATGGAATCGCTTTGCTTGCAAGGGCTTTTCTCCCTCTTCCTCTCTCACTTGGCTTTTCACAGGGAGACTTCATCTCCACACACAGGCAACGTGGAAAGAGTTGAAACTCACAAGTGAACATCCTTATTCATTTCTGTTCTTGGCAGTGCCTTCCACATGGTTAAGCACTTAGTCTTCGCGGGGAAGGGAATAATCATAGCACCCGAAATGCCAGATTTTCAAATTATAGATTTTATAAATAGCTTAATCACCTAATATTTATCAAAGCTGTGAATTTTAGTTTGACATCCAGAATATTGTGTTTAATTCTGGTGGCCATATCTGAGATGAGGACAGAGGAGCGGAGAAACAAAGGACTACGTGCAGTTATTTTCTTAGAGTATTTCAGATCTCTATCTTGCATGCCGCTATTAAAATGCCAGCCACTGCCGTTTGTGAGTAGAATAGCTTGAAGGAGGAAGCTTTCAGATTAGGTGTTTGTACTTCTCTGCTAGTGGAAGAAGGATCTGAAGGAAACGGTGGGACGGATCCCAAGGTTGGGAGAATGGCCTGGGGTGGGGAGAAGGAGGAAGACACGGCTGGTGCCCACGCCACACCTGGAAAGCCCACGCGACCCGGCCCACGGCCCTGCGGCAGTGGGCTTCAAATTTAAAATATAAGAAAGGGACTAAAGAAGGAGTGGAGATTCGAGCTAACGTTGAGGGAGTAGCCACGGTCCCAGTCATCCTAGTTGTGCCCCAGGCTGGGTAATGATAGTCACCAATGCTGACCCACTCCTGGGACACGTCCTCCTCTGCACAAGTCACTCTCCCAGGGCATCTGCTTCCCCCAGGTACATGTGTCCTGCTTGATGTTTCCAAGAAGCACGGTGCTGCTTGGGGAATTTGGGAGGCGGATGCCTATTTGGCCAGGTGCAAACTCCCAAAACCATCAGCAGGTAGCACCTTGGCTTCTGTGGAGAATGGACCATGCCCCCCAGCCTGCTGCCCCCTCTCCTCCCCGCCCTAGGGGAGGCCCCAGGAAAACCCAAATTCTCATCTCAGCAAGGCTACTAATTCAAGTCAAGTGACAATGAACTTGGCCATTTAAGTCTTCTCGGGCCGGGCACTTAGCTTTCCTGAGCCCGAGTCGTGTAAACCAAGGATAATGTTGGCTTATTGAGGTGATCCCATAAGACAATATATGTGAAAGTGTTGCTGAAAAACGCAAAGATGAGAAAGTGGGTCTTGAGAGCGCGGGTGTCTACAGGGCATCCTGCAGCCAGCAGGTATATGTGAGCTGGTTGGGTGAGGAAGAGGAGGTGGCAGCTAGCAGCTGGTATTCACATGGTGCTTAATATGTGCCAGGCCCCACGCCCAGTGCCTTTTACGGAGGCACAGATTTCGTGTGGATGGGCTGAAAGGCTGGCTGTCGTGTCCCATGTGCAGGCTTCAATAGAACCAGCTCCTCCGGAGGCAGAGAACTATCTCACTCCCTGGGACCACCCATGAGTGTTGAAGAGTTGTACCACCACGGAACTCTCTTCTGGGCTGGGAGCAGGTGAGATAGGGCAGCTGGGCCATCAGAAGTGGCCTGAGTTTAAGACAGATAAGAAGGTGGGCAGAAGATGGAAGCAAATGCCTAAATTAAAATATTCTGTCTTCATTGGCATTTAACCTCTGGGATTCAGGGACAGATGTGTAGCTTCCAGTTGATCTGGGGTCTTTCCGCTAATGGCTCTGGCTGCAGCTTTCCTCACTCATGAATTTTTATGTGCAGAAACAATGTGGCTTTTTCCAAATCAGTGGTGCAGACTAAAGGATGGAGGTGATTCTTCATGAACTGAATGGACATGTAGGTGCTTGGACCAGCAGGGAGCCCACTCTCAGGCGTTTCTGTGATGAGGTGTTACTCAAATAGAGAAAATAGGATCTTTGGATGCCCAAACTTCTGAGGGTCAGTACCAGTTCTAGGATAAGGTCCATGCTGAAAAATATAAGGCAAGTTTTCAGTTTCCTGGAAGAATGCCTGATAAATTTGTTACAATGACTGTTAGCAAAATAATAGGTAAAATCTGGTGACCCGAGGAAAGAATGTCACAGCCCACAGCTCTTTTCAGTGGGCTAGAAGCTTCCTGAATTGAGTAAGGACCCATGTCGTTTGTTTGTTTTTGCTTACAAGTACCGTTTCTTTTAGTTAGGCAGTCATATATATTTATATAGGCAGTATGTTGGCTGAGGGAATTAATTAACTCAGGTCAGGGTGATAAAACCCAATACAGTTTCATTGGGCATAAAAGACCATCTGAGACCTGAGTCTCTCCTAAGCACAAACTGTTGTACCAGCAACTGAAAAGCACAGAGTACTGAGTCTTCCTAGATGCATCTTAGAATGATGAAATGTGTTCCAGAAAGTCCTGGAGCGCGCTTCTGTGCTGGCCGGCTGGGGAGGCAGAGGGGAATGGGGTGTGGAGGGCCCAAGCCTGGGCCCTACAGGATGTGCTCAGTTGCGGGGGCGGGGGGTGCTCCCTCCTACCTCCTTCTTGCCTGGTTAGATTCAGATGGAGTCCCCAGTGCCTGAGCTCCTTTGAAGTTTCCGGGGAAATGGGCTGCTTCAACAAACATCTCCTCTCTCACTTTTGTCCTCACTGGGCTTTAGAAGTTTCCAGAGCTCCATTTTATTTTTCTTCCCCCAGGGCTCTGTTTTAACAAAGAAACAATCTTTGGGGAACAGATCTTTCCTCAAGAAACATATTATCTCCTGGGAGGTGGGGGAACTCTAGCCAACATGATGAGATGTGACATACATATACATTGTACAATGGTTACCAAGATCAAGATAGTTAACATATCCATCACCCCACTTAGGTAACATACTTGACTCATGTGTGTCTGTGGGGAGAATGCTTAAGATCTATCCTCCACAACTTTCCAATATACAATACTATATCACTAACTATAGTCACCATGCTGTACATTAGATCCCCAAAACTTCTTGTAACTGAAAATTTGTGCCCTTGACCAATACCACCTCATTTACTCACCCCCAGCTCCTGGCAACCACCATTTAATCTGTTTCTATAAATTCGCTTTTTTTTTTTTTTTAATGAAAGCTTTAAAGAATCCTGAACCCTGGGCCCACCCCAGAGACCATGATTCAGTTGATCTGGGGCCTGACTGTGGCAGCCAGATGTTAAAAGCACCCCAGGTGATTCTAATGTGTGGTAGGGTCAAGAACCTTGGTGCCCATCTAGATGGCTCTCAGCCAGGGCTGCCCATTGGAATCACCTGAAGTGCTGTCACAAATGCCAAGGCCCAGGCCATGCCCCAGACCAATTATGGCAGATGGAGCCCAAGATGAGTGAGTTTGGTGGGCTGCAGGTGAGAACATGGCTCACCAGGGTGAGCAACCTGTCCCTTTCCTCATGCTGGCTGCAGAGCATGTCCAAACCCACCTCCCCACCACCCCCACCTCTATCCCTCCATCCCTCCTGCTCAGACCCAGCCCTCTGCCAGTATCTCCCAATATCTATAATTTGAAGCTGGCTACCCACACCCAGTCCCACTTGGCCCTTCAGTATACTGAAATAATATTCAGTGCAAAGTACTCCCTACAAAATGGCATGGAGTGTGGGGCCTCCCTCTCACGTGGACAACACAATGAATCTACTAACCTGTGTGTATGAACTGCCCCGCCCCTCCAAGAGGTCACCTGTGAACTGTGAGACATACAGGTTTTTTAAAAGGGGGGGGGGGGGGGGGGGGGGGGGGGGGAGGGGGGGTGAATGTACATGTGTGGGCGACAGCCATACCACCCTGTATGTGCCCGATCTCATCTGTAGGACCCCCCATAGGCTCCAGCCGGGGAGTCAGAGAGGCACAGTGTGACCCATCTCAGGAGACACTTGGGGGCACTCCCCTTCCCTTGGGCCTGGCCCTGCCACACCTGAAGAAGCAGCCATTGTCCTCGAGTGTTCCCGCGGTCAGCCTTCCTGCACTCTGAAGGAAGTAATCTCCGTGAAAGCCCTGTGCCCTCCCCCACCCCAGACTCTGCCAGCTCTGAGGAGGACCCAGTAGATATTTGCTGCATGACAGCACATTTCTTCCCTGCACCCAGACCCCTGCCCATCCTGAGCGGCCCCTCGCTGCCCTTAGAACCCAGGGAGGCCATGGCTACACACTGATGAGTCTCACTAGGGAACCAGGCACAAACTGTGTGTGGGCCTCTGAGGGAAGAATGTCCTCCCTACATTTTTAAAGGCAGAGATGAAAGTAATGGCCCATTCTGGGTGTTGTCAGAGACACACCGCTGTCTCATCGAGGGATCGCCTTGGCTGGGAACGTGCTGGGAACTTCGAAGCAGACGGCCCCACCCATGGTGATTGGCACGCTGGGGACCACTTGACCCTCCGGGCAGGGACATCAGTCAAAAGGGTTTTTCCAGACTGTGGGACCTGTCAGCAGGTGAAATTGTGAAACTTGTTTTAGGTTCAAAAAGCAAGTGCATCAGGGAGGGCAGTGTTGCCCCAGGTGAGCCACGCAGACTGCTCTCTGAATCTTCGCGGGCAGGCAGCGCGGGGCCTTGGAAGTGCCCAGAGGGACTGCAGGGCCCCAAGTTCCTCAGACATGAGGCAGCTTGGGCTGACACGGGCACAGCTTGAGCCCTTCAGGGAGCTCCCCAAAGTCACTTGCAGGCCTCGTGATGTCCTCACTGAGTGAACAGGGTGGGGGATGGGGGCTTTTTTTTTTTTAAGATTTTATTTATTTATTTGAGAGAGAATGAGAGAGAGAGCACATGAGAGGGGGGAGGGTCAGAGGGAGGAGCAGGCTCCCTGCCGAGCAGGGAGCCCGATGCGGGACTCGATCCAGGGACTCCAGGATCATGACCTGAGCCGAAGGCAGTCGCTTAACCAACTGAGCCACCCAGGCGCCCGATGGGGGCTTTAAAACAGAACCTAGCTTGTAGGTGCCTCTTTGGAGTTCACTTTCTCCCTCTTCAGGAGAACAGGAGGTGGGGCTGCAGTGAAGGTGGGGTCGGGGGCTTGGGAGGAGAGTAGCTGGCTTCCCTGGTTCCGGTCCGGCCCAAGGACAACCCCTGCTCATGTCACTTTTTCATGCCCAAAGCCAGCTAATGTTGCCCAATCAGGAGAACTTGGGACCGAGGCAGAAATGTTCTTTTTTTCTCCCTGAAGCACAGGAATAGCTCGTGTGGCTTAATTACACCGCTCAAAAGCAAGCGAGCTGAGAGAGGAAAACGCAGAAGACAGGCCTGTACCTGGCAATCAAGGGTAATAGTTTGCAACAGAGGAGGATTTCAGGCATTTCCTGGGGTGCTTGGGGAGGGCACCGCAACAATTTATGGTCTTCATTCTCACTCCCTTTATTTTTCTGATTCACAAACCAGTCATCACAGAATCTATTGGGATTGACAGTTTGTTAGGAGGGATGAGATGATGGCGAATTCATTTTGAAAACTGTAGTCATGCCTGGGACAGGGCAGCTTCAGTGATTTTTCAACACAGCAGCCCCTTAGCAGGGAAGCCCAAATCTTTTTGGAGTTGTGGCCGGAGGCCAGCAGCTATATGACTCGCTAAATGCGTGATCACATGTTAAAAGGATGGTTCATAGTAGGCACTGAAATTTCGTGATTAGGTTTATGCAAACCCATGTTTATGCAGTTGGATCTCTCAGATTTCCATGAAAAACATTAACTGTCTCCGTGAAGGAGACAGGAGAACAGGGTTGACCACTTCATAGCCAATATGTCAGCCTGGCGATCTGACAACATGGCCTTTTAGAATTTTGAAATGCAAATGGTTTCTTTTAAATATTTTGAAAATGAAAGTATCAAATCCTGAAATATGAATCAGAAAGCTTTGGTGTAGACATATGTTCAGTTCTCTTGGGCATATACCTAGGAAAGGAATTGCTGGGCCACGGGGTAACTCTTCCGTTTAACCTTTTGAGGACCTGCCAGAGGATTTCCCAAAGTGGCTGCACCTTTCACATTCCCACTGGCAGCGTATGAGCATCCAGTTTCTCCTCATCCTCACCAATGCTTGTTATTGTCTGTCTTTTTTTATCTTAGCCATCCTGGTGGGTGCTTCTGCTACTGATGTTTTAATCTTGTGGCCCCTCTAGTATGTTGAGATGGTCTGTTTGCTTCCTGTCTTCCCCTCCAGATTGTGAACTCCTGAAGGACTAAAGCTGCATCTTAAACTCCCTAGTCTCTAGCCTTCAGTGTTTACTGGGTTGAATGACATGCTGCTAAACTCGTATTTTGTCATCATTTACATATACAGCCAACGTTTGACACCCCCAACTGTATGTCAGGTGCTGTGCTAAAGACTGGTGTATTACACACAAAGGGATAAAGTATGGCTCTTGTCTTCAAATACATAGGTTGGACTAGTGGGGCATATAGAGAAGAAAATGTAGGTGAAGACAAGAAAATTGCAGTGACTAATTAATTAAGAGGCACATATCCCAAAAATGGAAATTTAGTTTTAATTAATTTGGCAAACCCAAATATAATAGATCCATTTCCTTGGTTGTGGCCATTGTGTTGGGTAGTGAGACTGTGGTGTGCACTCTTACACCTTGTGAAAGCTTCTCTCTTCCGGAGATGGTAAGAGAGCCTTCTAGATGCTGAGCCCTCTGTCCCAGCTGCTGGGCTGCTGCCAGGTGGCAAATAGAAGCATCCTCAACTGCTGTGTCCCTCTGCTTGGCTCAGAGGCCACACCCAGGTGAGCGTCCAGCAGCACACCACTCAAACACAGGTGCAGAATGCCATCTCCTGACACCTGAGACCCCAGCTGTACCAGGACCTCATGGAGGTCTTCCTTAGGCTGCGGTCCATGATCTGAGAAAGCTGTGCTCAAGAAAAATGCCTTTATTGCCGATTAACAGCTGAGAGGTGGCTCCCAGCGGGTATCCCAACACTTCCCCTCTGGGGAACTTACCCAGTTCCTCTACCTGGGATGCCAGTTTTAACCCCCATTAGGAGTTAGCAGTTAGTCACCTGCTCCCTCTTTGCAGGTCCTCCCTAGGAAGTTCTGCTCTCTACTTCACTGCACCTATATCGGGGGACCATTCTTGGGCCCTGGCTCAACTCCGCACCATGTGTTATCATTGGATACTGGTCTTAGCCTCCTTGCTGGACCATGGGCTTCTCAAAGTCAGGGACCAGGTCAAGGTGCTTGGTATTTAAGAGGTGCTTGATAAAGTCTCATAAAATGGGAGACATCCTGCTGACTGAAAATCTAGGGTATAGTTGGGCCAGGAGTGATGCATTTATTTGTTGAGGCCCTTGTATGAGCAAATCGCAGTTATTTCCCCCAGGCTTCATTTTTTTTCCCTCCTACCTCTTGATTTTCCCATACTTTGTGTTCAGGATGTTGATGTACAGGTAAACATATATGTGTGGACAAACACACTGTATGTGTTCCAGTTGTCCAGAACTTTCCAGAAATTCTAGTGAAGGTAGATGTCAAAATACCTTTCATCAGGCCTTGTGGGGAACGTCTCCAGACAGCAGATAGGTTTGTGGTTCACAACCGTGATTTTCTGATTCATTGCTGATTCAAATCCTTCTCAGTTGGATTTCTTCCAATTAGAACCCTAATCTGGCATAATTGCTTCAATGACGCCAGCCTTTGGATATCACATAGCTGACATCTTTGCCCTTCTGCTTTCCAGGATCAGTACAAGTTCTGCTACGAGGTGGCTCTGGAATACTTGAATTCTGGCTGATGGCATAAACAGCTCTGCACACCAACCCTTTCATCCCACAAAGCCAAGACGTTCCATGGTATTTGTGTTGATGAGATGAAGACTTCTCAATATGCTTATTTTGCTTTGCATAATTGGCTCTTTTTAAGAGCCCAAGAAAGTGTTTCTAAAACTGCTTTGCACTGCCCAATTCCCAGCAATGCTGCTGCCTGACGGAAAACCACACACAGCAGAGTCATCAAATACTGTCCTAGGCATCGGCTTGTTAGAGCAGTGTAGACATCTGGTAAACTGAAGAGCACAATTATATTCTTATGAAGGAATTTGTACCTTTGGAGTATTATTTGGTGGCCCGTGAACCTTTGTTATTGTTACGGCTGAGTGTACATTTTTGTTTTGTGGAGAATGTTACCTGGCATTATGATAATATATTATTTTAGTTAATATTTGTATTTTAACATGTTGCATAGTATAAGCTTATGTACCTTTCCAAGACTAACCGATAAACGTATAATGAACAAAGATATGTTGTATGAGTTGTTTCTATCAGATTTGTATTGTTTCCAAGGGAAAAGCTTGGAAGAAGTCAGTTCAAAAATGCAAAGCTCAACGATCAGATTCACAGATCCAAAGCTCTTCCCTTTGTTTATATTGTAAATATTTTTGATTTCATCAAATTATTTATTCATTAAAAGAAATTTTTGTGAAGCACAGTGAATGACAATCATTTTTATGAAGCACAGGAAATGACTGATTGTATGATGTGACCTTGTGTGAATTCTTTCTCAATAAATAAAGACCCGTGACCAGTCTTGCTGTATTCCTGGTGTCCCAGTGCCCCAGCAATGGGGGCAGCCCCGGTCACTGTAGGAAGATGGGGTCTGTTGGCCTGGAGCAGGTAGGGTCGGGATTTAGAACTTCTGTCAATGAGAAATCCTGGCCCATCCTGGGAGCCTCCCTGGCACAGTGTTTCAGAGTGCGCTGGGCTGATGCCGGGGCCCGGCTTCCTGACTAAAACAACCTCTTCCTTTCTCTGTTTCACCTCAGCCACCGTGGGTGACCTATGTCCTCTCCAGGCCTCATTCAAACCTGAAACTTGCTGAGAGAACACTTTTTGAAGGGTTAAAGGATCAGAGTGCATTTAAGCAGGACACAAAGCTGAACAAGACAGTCCCTGTCAGAGGGAAAGATCACGCAGGGCAGCCTGCTCCTCACTCCTCAAGGGCTCTGCCTGACCTCTGAAGGAGGAGGCTAGGCCGTGCACTTACAGTATCTCTTCAAACTGAGCTGCAGGCTAAGTTAAATGATTTCTAACAGACAATGAGGATGAACTTTTACCAAACACCCATAGGTCAGAAACTATGCAGGGCACGTACCCAAGAGGCAGCAGTTCCTCCCCGTGATAGTAATGGAGCCATCTTACAGCTGGAGAGACTCAGGTTGGAAGACATTAAATAACCTGTCCAAAGTCACCCCAGCCGGTTGGTGCCAGGTGCCTCCGGGACCCCGGGGAGGCAGAGGGACAGCGGCAGGGTCACAGGCCCCCTCGTTACAACACCCAGTAAAAGGAAATGCTGCTCCTGCTAAGACAGGGATATGGGACCCATCGCCCACTCTGGAAAATGGGGAGGCTGGAGGGTGGTGATTCCTGCCCTCTCTGGGGACCTTGGTGAGTAAGGACGACAAGAGCAGAGGTCGTCCACCGAGGGGACTGAGGTTGATGCCTGCATCTTAGGCCTGTGGTGAGTACATGATGCATACTGCCCTGACTAAAGGGATTTCCCAGCACCCCTGAAGGGGATGGGTCACCATAAAAACACAGGGAGAGCAGGCCAGTGCTGAGCTGGGGCTCCAGATGAAATGCCTCACTGCTTGGCTCCTCCTACACCTTGGACTCTAACCATCCCCATGCAATTCTCTTTGATAGACTCCTAAAATGTGAAAAACTGCTCTTTGTGTACTCTTCAAAATGGGTTCCCCAGGACACAGGACTAGGGATGGACACATGTGGGAAGCTGTACCCGGTGTGTGCCAGTTGGCCTGTGACCAGAGGGGAAGATGGCGCCCTCCATTCTCTCCTATGAAGACATGACTGGGGCCTTCATTCCCTTAGCCAGGGGATGCCGAGAAGCCACCTCAGGATGGCACAGAAGTGGCCTGAGATTGGTGAGTCTGATAATTCAACCCATTTCTAGTTATCAAGCCCCATCTCATGTTGAAGGCAATAGTTCTCTCTAGACTTTTGAACCCTTGGATTTTATCTTTCTTTCACTTGGATTCACCTCTTAGCAGAAATAGTGATAGAAGAAAAGGGATACTTTGTGGCTTTTTTGATTTCCCATGAGACCTTGCAGCATGGTTGAGATTCTCATTTCTTTCAGCACAAAGAGTCTCTGCCCCTTGCCCAGAAAAGAAGCTAACCCCTTGGCTCAGCACCCCTTCTCTTCCTTCTCTCAGTATTCTGGGTTCTCCTCCATGGTGGCATCCTCAGCCTCCCAGATACCTCGATGCCTGTGACAGCTAGAAAAACAGGGAAGCCTGCCCCCTGGCTCCCTGACAAGAACTACTTGTTAACAGCTCAGGGAGTACTTGTTAACAGCACTCCATGTTCGTGCTATGGTAGCTTTGCAATATGTCCCGTTGGCTTCACTGAACTTATTTCCCAGATTTCCATTCTCTCTGTACTTCCAAATAGCTGAGACCTGGGGGTCATTTTGTGCAAGATGCAGAAGGCAGAAATGAGGCAGCATCTATATGGTTTTTACACTAAGGAGGTGGTAGAGCTGCAGCCACACCTGCTGCCATGTGCCAACAAGGTAAACCAGCATGAGACAGTGCAGATGAGCTGCCCACCAGCACATTCCTTGCAGTCCTTCTGGCTTCTGCTTGTGCTCTGGATCCAAACTCATACCCATATTCCAAGTTTTGTGAAGACAGGCTAGCTCCAGGTACCAAAATCAACATTAGTTATCTACTGCTGAAAAACAAATTGTTCCAAACTGAAATGCTAAAAATACCAATAAATACTTATGATCTCATGCACTTTCTATGGGTCAAAAATGCAGGAGTAGGGGAGGGGGGAAAGATGGCGGAGGAGTAGGGGACCCTATTTCAACAGGTCCCTGGAATTGAGCTGGGTATCTACCAGACCACTCTGAGCACCCACAAAACCAGCCTGAGATGTAAGAAGATCTGGATCTCTACAAACAATATCGCAGGTGGTTGGTTTTGAGGTACGAAGCGGGAGCCGTGATTCTGCAGGCAGATATTGGAGGAAAAACGGCAGCGGGAGGGTGCCTGGACATGGGGATCCTACACCGCTGGTGAGTGACAGCCTCGCGCGCTGCGGACGGGGCATGGACTCGCAGACCCGTAGCATCAGGAAAGAACTTTAAGGCAGCCCCTGGGGTGGAAAACCAGACTGATGGGGTCGGGCGCACGCGAACCGCAGCCCCCCGGACAGAAACCCGGAGGGATGGTTGTGCACACGCGAACTGCAACCTCCGAGATGGAAACCCGGTGCTCCAGGGTCGCGCCGGTGAACTGCAACCCCCGGGGATAGAAACCCCAAGAGGCGGAGTCCCGCGCATGCGAATTGGGAGCGGCTGGCGGTTTTAGAAGCACAAAGGGCAGAGACGTGCCCGACCTGGAGGCAGGACTGGGAGCGCTGCGGAGGGTCACACAACCCAGGACACTGCGGTTTATAGCAGCACGAACAGAAACGGAGACAGTGTGGCCTGGAGAGCTCACTGAAGAACAGACTACAGTCTCTCTGATCTGAGGCAGAGGGTTGGAAATGCTCTCTTCTGCTCTGACTCGCCGAAGAGACGTGGAAAGCTGCCACGGATAGGCGCCAGAGAACAAAAGCCCCAAAGACTGATTCCCACTGAGCCCATCCCCCACCACAGGGGTGCCGGGGCAACTCCGCCCAAACAGGGTTGCCTGGGTAATAGCCCGGAAGGCCACTCCCGCAGACACAGGCTGGGAAAACAAGAGGCCAGCAACCCTAAGGTCCCAAGGAAACAGGTGCATCTTGCTTGGGTTCTGGTCAATGATTGGACTCTATACATTCCTCAAACACCCGTAAACAGAATGAGTAGGAGGAGGAGCCCCCAAAACAGAAAAAACTCAGAGATTATGACTTATGCTGCAGATTTACAAATGGATGCAGATATAACCAAGATGTCAGAGATGGAATTCAGGCTAGCAATTGTGAAGACAATGGCTAGAATGGAGAAGTCAATTAAGAGTTTCTAAGGGCAAAAATAAAAGGTGAATTGGCAGAACTTAAAATGCTATCAATGAGATCCAATCCAATCTAGATAATCTAACAGCTAGGGTAACTAAGACAAAAGAGAGAATAAGTGACCTAGAAAACAATATAATACATAAAAAGGGAAGAGAGGAGGCCAGGGAAAAACAACTCAGAATCTATGAAAATAGAATCAGAGAAATAAGTGACACCATGAGGCATTCCAAT